>NC_136520.1:73685100-73727600 GCF_053919585.1 Euprymna scolopes
TCACTAAACTAAGCTGCAGTGCTCTGTGGCATAGTGGTTAGCGTGCTGGACAATTCACATTATATTTTCACGTTCGCGCCGACCTACCGTAGTCGTTTTTTTTTTTTTTTTCTAAACAACTGGAATGGACTTTTCTTGGTGGCCGAACTGTTAACGTTGCAGATGTTTTTTTTTTTTTCACACTTTATTTTCCTACTTTTACTCATGACTCCGGGTTTGATCCTTCCTACTTACCTACCATAACATTTTTTAAAACTCCCCCCCCGTCCCGGAAACAAACACTCGGGCAACGCCGGGTACCCCCGCTAGTATATTAATATATATATATATATATTATAGTAAATAATTATGTCAGTCCCTTTAAGAAACTCGTTTCTTATCGTTGAGCACTTTCAGTTGAATTAAAGTCGGTCAATTTAGCTATTATGCGCAGATTGTCATATAATGACTAGATCACTCTGACGTTAAAAACATTTAATAAAATAAATGTTGAAAATTTAACAACATCTCTCGCGGTTAATGGTAGCCGAATGGATATGGTCCTTGCTAATGGAGCCAGAGATGGCTTCTATTGCCGGGTTCAAATCTATCGACTGGTGTTAATCGTGGCACCCTGCACTGAAGATTACCGAAAGAATGAAACACTAGTGTCTGTAGATATTTAATAATTATTATATATGTATATATAATTATAATGTGTGTGTGCGTGGCATCATGTGTGTGTGTGTGTGTGGCATAATCACGTTGTCTCTGAGACTAGCAACATCACGTCAGAGAGAGAACCGTCAAATAAGACAGACATGACAACAATGCAGTTACTTCTAAATGTTTAGTTAGTCATTCAATTCCAAGTAACGTCGGCTCTCCCAGTTAGAAGTGTTTAATGACATCTTCTATTTTTCTGAAAAAAAAAAGGGGGGGGGGAGTGGGGTCGTAATCTTACCATTAAGGCTCCAACGTAGGCCACACCTTTATTTCCTCCGCCTTCAAACACCAAGTTCTCAAAGGGGTAGTCATACTTGAGCAGATCACCCAGCTCGGCCCGTTGATCGGGCTTTTTCGAAGAAGCTATCGGTTCGCAAACTTCGGCAATGATTTGCGGCTCTTGGGATTCCTGTTCGTTTCGGGAACAAGACATGTTATGGCCCATGATCCTGAAGCAGAAATTATATAAAAAAAATCATAGTTAAAGATATATCAACATATAGTAATAGTAGCATTAACATCAACAACAACTCCTCCTCTTCCTACTACTACTACTACTAAAAAATAAATAAAAATAAAAAAAATCACATTTAAAGATATATAAACAACTAATAAGAGCCGGTCATTGACATATCAAACACTGCTGAAGCAAAATTATCAATTTAATAGAAAATGCAATAAGAACAGAAAGGATGCCCAAAAGGAAAAAGAGGAACACATGACCTATTATACATAGACCAAAGGATTTTGAAGGAGGTAAAAAGTAGAAAAAAAGAACCTGGCCATGGCATGGTGAAACAAAAATGTAGTAGGCAAAAAAAAAAAAAAAATAAATAAATGTTCTGTCAGCAACAGTACAACTTCAAAATAGTCAATATCGCCCACCTCCAGAAGAGAGGGAATTCCTGTCCGTGATGACCGTGGTAAAAGAAGACACACTCCAATCGCCAGAAACACCCACACACACAGTTTGCAGGACACTGCCGACTCGTCTCTAGCCTCCTGCTTTTGTAGTGGCCGGGAATTATCCATTTGCATAATCACATGAGACAGAAACGTGATTTTCCGAGAGTTGCATGGGGTAAATGCTAATAAAAACCCCCGGACGCCATCTTGGAATTCTCTTTTTCCCCCCAACTGGTGACACAACAGACGTACCCGAGGTAAGCTCTTTTTCCCCTCATTTTAGTTATTGCTACTTCTGCTACACTCCCCCCTGATCTCATGATCACAAATGGGGCAGGGGGGCAGTAGTCTCTGTCTGGTACTTCTCCGAAGAACCGGAGGCAGCACTTCCTCCCTGCCATCCTCCTCATCGCCATTATTGCCACCAGTCTGCTCCATAGGCGGTGTTTCACAATCAGGGCAGGGGGGCAGTATTCGTTTCTGTCGGGTACTCCTTCGTAGAGGCAAGACGGGTGGTCCTTCCTCCGCTTCTTCAGTATGTACATTATATGGCTCAAAATCCTCTTCGTCGTCCTGCATCATACTCTCTGTCTTTTCAGAAGACATCATACTGTTTGAGTCTCCCTCTTCCTCCGATGTAACAACATAATGGCGAGGGCGCAAATCCTTCACGTGACGAGGCACACCGTCCACCAAAATCGACTGAGGGCTGATCACCTTGGTCACCTCACCCTTGCCGAACCTCGTGGTACATCGATTTTGCGGTCTTCTGACCCATACGCGATCTCCAACCTGGTAAAAGCTGTTCTTGGGACCTGGGGACGCAGTTGCGAGATTGGTCTCCTTTACTCGAACTTCGTATTGATAAATCCTGTTGGCAGGCGCAGTGGAGGAAGATGTGTCGTCTCTTGGTGTGATGTTATACCAGTAGACAGCCTCCTGATGGGACAACACATTCTAGCCGCTATTCGTTTCACTGTACGATGACATCGCTCCACTATGCCATTCCCGGCTGGAGCGTATGCACAACGGAATCGCAAGTGAACTCCCCATTTACATGCAAATGCTTGGAACATATTGCTGCAGAAAGCTGTGTCATTGTCTAAAAGGAGTTCATGCGGCGCGCCACGCTCGAGGAACACTGCCTCCAACTGATGAATCACGCTTGCCGAGTCCTGCCTTGCCAATTTCCTCCAAATGGAGAAACGCGATGGACCACAGTCTGTTAAAGTTAAAAAATGGAAGGTGCCATAATGCGTGATATCCATTCCAATTCTCTGCCAATTCTCGTTAACTTCCAGCTTTCCCTTTTCCCACCTGACTGGCGCTGGGTCAATGGACTGACATTCCTCGCATTTCTGTATGACCGTTCTGACAGTTGCTTTTGTCGTGGTTGGACATCTTCTCCTGACAAAGTAGGTAGTGCGTCGCACCCCCGGATGTCCACTATCTTTGTGAATAGCCATGATTTGACTCTCATCCAGCTCGTCTGTGTGGACCGCGCCTATCACTGGGTCAAGACCGTTTTTCTTTTTCATTGCCTCAAACCACCGCTGTGGCACTCGTGTCAGTCGGTCAGCAATGTTTCGTGTTGATGGAACCAGCGTCACATCCACTGTCAGCCCGTACTCTTTCACGAGCTCCTTAAGAGTGCTTAATCGCCTCCTAATAAGCATCTCGCTTGCTGCTTTGGTGTGTACTCGCGCCTTTCCAGTTAGCGTGTCCGAGACCCAATGGTATACACAAACAGAATCTGTCTTTATGTGTAGCACCTTGCTCTGCCACTGGAGAGCCAAATTGATGCCTTTCAATACGGCATCCAGTTCAGCCAAGTTGATATGTTGAGAGTCATCTTCAGGTCGCAGCCAACATGCATCTTCCAGCACAGTTTCACACATCTCCAAGGCTGCCCCAATTGCTAGGGAGCTAGCATCGACCCATACATTCAGCTCTTTGCCGTCCACACACCAATTTCCCTGTGCCGGATCGTTCTGCTGCGCAGATTTTAAGGTTTCGAACATCATACGATGTAGTACGGCGTCCCTTGCTTCATCATCCCAGCCCTTCGTTACCGAACTTACTCTCCTTCTGAGTATTCCGCAAGCCACACGAAGCCAACCGCACACCGGAAAGTGCCCGACAAGTCGACCACACAGGGAAAAGATTGTTCGTCGCGTAACAATACTGGGAGCGTCCGGAATTGCATTTCCTCGCTTCCACCGCAGTTCATTGCGTTCCATCCTGACTGCCAATCCCAGCACCCGTGCACCGTCCTTCAACTGCTCCGGGTTCTTGCACTCCAACCCGAACTGCGCGAGGTGTTCTCTCACACGGGTCGCGGGCACCACGTCTTCATTGACAAAAATGTCATCAATGTAAGCAGATGCTGCGCGGCTTATAACTTCTTCCTGAGATAGTACTTCGCTGACAATTGCTCTCATTATCAAGGGAGCCACATTCAAACCAAACCCCAGACGGGTCAGACAGTATTTTTTCCCATCGATTTCCACAGTCTGGTATGGCCACAGTGTCTCATGGACCCGGACTTGTAGGTATGCTCTTCTGAGGTCCAGTAGAGACACGTTAGCACCTTTTTGTCTCCACTCACGCAGCTTAGCCGCACAAACATCTGCATTGGCCGTAAATGCGTCTACGTAATGATTTAGCTCCCGGTAGTCCATTACCGGGCGCACTTTGGCTTTGTTCTGCTGTATCACAGCCATCAAGGGAATTAGACCTTTGGGGGGTCCCAATTTATCCTCTGGGTATGGCACGAGCCAACCATTATCTATCCAGGTGTGGAGCTCCTGCGTGTATTCTTCACGAATTTCTGCTGGCACTGGGTACTCTGACACTCGATTATGCAGCCTTTCAGGGGGGTGGTCCACAGACCATTTCCACGATGCGGTCCACGTTCGGTTTTGATGGTCAAAGGTAGCAGTGAAATCTGGTTCATCGATAGAAATGGCTGCGCATTTAATACTTTTCCTGGCGCCCAGCCGCACTGATCCTGTAGGCTTGACAACGACACCTCCTAGAGCTTTTATGGCGTCGATCCCTAGAAGCAAGTCAAATCCCAGTGGCTTGCCATGCACCACCAACACATCGACTCTGGCAGACACACCTTCATCAGTGGATACAGAGACCGTTCCAACACCGCAGCACGCATGGGACATTCCACCAATTGTGTTGACATTTACGTTTGTTTTTCTCTAAGACTGGCACCGGTCTGCATGTAAAATTGTCCTGGAGCATCCTGTATCAATAAGCGCCAAACATCGCGTCCCGTCAACATGGATGCTTATCACCGGGAGCGTCGTGTTCACATCTTGGTTGGGAAGGAGACTGGCGCTTATGCGTCCTCCCCTTGCTCGTTTCCCGAGCAGTTCCGAGCCCAGTGTCCACTCTCACCGCAACGGTAACACCGTGTTCCACGTTTTCGACAGTCCCTTGCAAGGTGGCCTTTAACATTGCATTTGAAACAGGTCACGTTAACAGGATTATTCTGGGCCCTGTTGTTGGGTGAGCGTGTGGCCGCAACCACATCCTGATTTTGTTCGCCAGTCGTCGTCAAAATTCTCGCTCTCGACATTAGCTCCCCCATGGTCAGGGCTTTGATGTTCGGCACCTGTTGAAGAGCAATTGAGATGGTGTCAGGGAATCCAGTGACAAAAATTAATTTTGTGAGTCTCTCTGAGCTTTCTCCTGTGAATCCGGCCAATCCAACCAATTGCCTGATCTTGTTGGCGTACACATCCACACGTTCACCAGCCCATCTAACCATAGTTATTTTTCTATATGCTGCAAACGCGTCATCAGTAAATGCCTCCTTTAATCGAGCCTCAATCTGGTTTATTTTCTTTTGATCGTCCTCCTCCATTTCCATGTAGAGGGCCAGCGCATCGCCTTCCAGGTATAAAGGTAGCAGACTCGCTACGTCATCCACCTGCTGAAGTTGTGCGACAAGTCTCACTTTTTTCAGCCACGCTACAACGTCTCCCTCGCCAGAGAACGGCTTGATAATATCACTGCTTATCCGCACCTTTGCCATATTCGGGCCGAAATAGCTTGAAACAAAAATGTAGTAGGCAAAAAAAAAATAAATAAATAAATGTTCTGTCAGCAACAGTACAACTTCAAAATAGTCAATATCGCCCACCTCCAGAAGAGAGGGAATTCCTGTCCGTGATGACCGTGGTAAAAGAAGACACACTCCAATCGCCAGAAACACCCACACACACAGTTTGCAGGACACTGCCGACTCGTCTCTAGCCTCCTGCTTTTGTAGTGGCCGGGAATTATCCATTTGCATAATCACATGAGACAGAAACGTGATTTTCCGAGAGTTGCATGGGGTAAATGCTAATAAAAACCCCCGGACGCCATCTTGGAATTCTCTTTTTCCCCCCAACTGGTGACACAACAGACGTACCCGAGGTAAGCTCTTTTTCCCCTCATTTTAGTTATTGCTACTTCTGCTACACATGGATCGACTACAAGAAAGCATATGATAGAATCCGCAAGTATGGATAACAAAATACCAGGTAATATAACCAATCTAATAGAAAATGCAATGAGAACATGGAGACTTGAATTGACAGCTGATAGACAATATATAACGTAGATTAAAATACAAAGAAGTATCTTCCAAGGTGATTCCCTATCACCATTACTGTTCATTATAACCATGATGCTCCTTAACAACATACTAAGAAAATGCCAAGCCGGATACAAGTTCACTAATACAGATGAAAGTATGAACCACCTAACGTACCAGAAGTTATTTGCAAAAACCAAGAAGGAATTGGAGACACTACTAAACATAATCAGAATCTTCAGTCAGGATATCCGAATGGAATTCGGCATGGAAAAGTGTGCGCTCCTGATCGTAAGAAGGTGGAAACTGGGAGCAACGGAAGGTATGATACTACCCAACCAAACGAAGATCATTAGTCTCAGTCTTTTCTACAAATACTTTTATAGCATGTATTCCCTGCTTCCTTTGTTCCAGCTCGTTTGACTCGTTGGTCCAGTGGTCTCCATCAATTCGTTATTTTAATACCTCATTGCAATACAGTTTCCTATTCCAGTAGATTCTTTCAAAGGGCGGCAAGCTTGTTGAACTCCCCTCCTGCTCACTGTTTCTCTTCTACCTACAGCTTTAAACTTTTCAAGACTACGGTCAATAGGAATCTCCTGTCTTTGCAATAATCAGCTTTTGTTCTTGTTAGCTTTTTATATCAAGTGGCTTCATGCCTAGTCTCGAGCGATTTCCATAAATTTTTTTAGAACAATTGTCAGTACATTAATATTTATTATCCCTACTTGCATCGTAAATTACGTCAGATAACATTATTGCTTTAGATATGACACCATACTAATGCATCCCTTAATGCAGCATCAGCGTTTATTCTCTGACTAGCGGGGTGGGGGGGGACGGAAGTTTTTTTTTTCTATTCTTTCAGTCGCAATGTAAACATGGTTGAATATCGAAGACAACTGAATTGAATCTTAACATTTTTAAAAAAAAACTTTATCATCGGAATGCTGCTATTATTGAACAAGTATAAATGTTAATTCATGTAAATCTGCGATATTTAACTTTAGTGCATGAATAATTCTTTTGTGAAATATTAATGATTTTTTTAAAAAATTTGCCACAAAAATGCTCGTAATAACGAATATCTTTATTATAGCAATAAAAAAATTTATTATCACGATAAAAAATTCTACGAAATAAAATTTGTGTTTTCCCCATGACGTGTTTTCAAATAATCAACTAAAAAATTTGACGATGGGATGGGGTTGCCGTTGATTTGACGTTGGTGGAGGATTGATATGGCACAATCACGTTGCCACACCGGTTCTTACCAGATCGCCGAAGTTAAACAACGTTGAGCCTGGCCAGTCCCAAATGGGTGACCATTTGGGAAGGCAAGATGCTGTATGTACCACGAGGTAAAATACAGGTTGAGAAACTGGCACGGTCTATCCTTCTCTTGAGGGTAGATAAGCCGTGGTAGGCGCCCCATCTAGTGATGGCATCACGATAAAAAATACCTTTGATAACCCTGGCGAAGCATCAAGTACTCAGCTACTGACAAGATTTGAATTACACCACAAACTCGTGTAGTAAGTTCAATTTCATCTACGGCCGCTGGAGAAGATTACCGTTAATTTGACGTTGGCAGAGGAGTACCATGGACTTGACGATGGTACGGGGATTACCGTTGATTGACGTTGGTAGCGGATTATCTTTGATTTAACGTTGGTAGCAGATTACCATTGATTTGACGTTGGTAGGTGAATACTGTTGATTTGATGTTAGTAGGAGATTACCATTGATTTGAGGTTGGCAGGAGATTACCATTGATTTGACGTTGGCAGGAGATTACCATTAATTTGATGTTAATAGGGGGTTCACTGCTGATTTGCTGTTAGTAGGGTCATATTAATTTGCTGTTTAGTAGGGGGGGGTTACCATTAATGTTACGTTTGTAGGGTTTACCATTATTTTTCTGTTGGTGGAGGGATTACCATTGACAGATGATCACCATTGATTTGACGGTGGTAGGGAATTATTGTTCATTGTACATCAGTAGATGATTACCATTTATTTGACGTTGGGAAGTGATTACTGCTGATTTGATGAGTGAGAATTATCATTGATTTGACGATGGTTGGAGACTACCATTGATTTGCTATTGGTAGCGAGTTACCATTAATTTGACGTTGATAAAAAATTATCATGGATTTGATGTCAGTAGAGGATTATCATTGATTTGACGTTGGTAGGGGGTTACCATTGATTCTACTTGGAAAAGATTACCATTGATTCGACATTGGTATGTGTCTACCATTGATTTTACATTGGTAGGGAGTTACCATTTATTTGAGGTTGGTAAGGGTTACCATTAATTTGATTTGGTAGGGGATTACCATTTATTTGATGTAGGTAGGGGATTTGCATTGACTGACGATGGTATGGTGATTACCATTGAATTGACGTTGGTAGGGATTACCATTTATTTTTGTAGATAGGTGATTGCCATTAATTTGATGTTGGTATGCGATCGCCATTGATTTGACGTTGGCAGAATCGTATTGATTTGCCATTTAGCAGGAGGTTACCATTAATTTTATGTTGGTAGGAGGCTACTGTGGATTTGCTGTTAGTAGGGGCTAATTATTAATTTGCCGTTGGTAGGGGGTTATCATTCATTTTTTGTTGGTAGGGTGGTTACTGTTGATTTGTCATTGGTAGGGGATTGCGGTTATCGTTGATTAGCAATTGTTAGGGGATTACCATTGATTTGTTGTAGGTAAGCGGTTTGCACTGATTTGCTCTTGGTAGGTGATTATCTATTTGCTGTTGGTAGGGAGTTACCATTGGTTTGCGGTTGGTAGAGTGTTAGCGTTGATTTGCAATTGGTAGGGGACTGCCATTAATTTGCTGTTGGTAAGGGGCTACTACTGATTTAGCATTGATAGGGGGGTATTGTTGATTTGCAGTTTGTAGGAGGTTACCATTGATTTCCTGTTGGTAGGGGGTTACCATTGATTTCCTGTTGGTAGAGGGTTACCATTGATTTCCTGTTGGTAGGGGGTTAACGTTATAAAGAAAAACTTTTTCAGGACATTTTGCATCAACTTTATCATATTTCGTTTCAGCAACAAACATCCAAAGACCATGAAAAAGTTATCTAGTAGAAACACTCCAAATTATTATATTTAGAAGCTTCGTCAGTTCGTTAAGCGTGTTGTCTCTAATTTCATCGTGAAAATATGTACGTCAGATAAGGTCATTCACAGCCATTATCGCTTTTTATATGACATTACTTACGATGAAATAAATGTGTGCCTCCCTGATCATAGTCACAATAGTGGTGATCTTCATATCACCTTAACGGAAGAAAAGATACAAAGCCAACTGCGATATTTATGATCTTCAGGCATCTGTCACAATGGAATGTGCTATATGTACTTCCATCACCATAATCTTTTTTGGGGAGGGAGGGGTGTGTGGGGTGGATAAAAATATTCTGCAGCTAAGAAATCTAAAATTAAAAATAAAAAAGTCCTCATTCATAAAAATACTTATTAGAAAGTTTTAAATTTTCTCCATCTCTCCTGAACAATAGCCTGGTCTTCTAATGCCAGGGTTGCAGATTGGAAGGAGTCAGAGTTGGACGTAAGAATACTTAGTCTTGTTATATTGTTGTCTATATATTTTATAGATGTGCTTTTACAAAATGTGTGTCATAGTATATGCATTCTGATGAGTGTGGCTTTTGTAATCAAACAACAACTTGTTAAATCAACAAAGTTTGATTTATTTTACAGTTGATAATCTGACAAGTGAGAGAGTTTGAGTCAGTATGAGTGGTGGTGTATGGCAGCCGATCTGATGACGGCATAAGTGCATCTCTCACTTCGCTCTCTTCTGCCTGAATGTCTTTGTTTTGACTTATATTTGCATCACCCCACATTCCTTGATTGGAATTTAATTATTCTCTTATTTTGATCTTCGATTTGAAATATTTTTATCAATTCCAATCCGGAGTTAAATATTTCTCTCATTGTTTTACGATCTTGATTCTTTGATCGGAATGCAGGAGTGACGTCATAACCAAGAATCCAATTTACAACTAGTTTTGCCAAGCTCCGATATTTTGCCGGCGTTGTCAGTCATTTATGCAACAGTTTTTGAGTCGGCTTTTTTAATTTGATACGAATCAATTAATTACTGAACATTGGAAGAAGTTAAAATAAACCTAACGAGTTAGAGTCTGTATTTACTTGCCTCCCCATTAGAGCTGAGTTAGTCATAAGGTCGATTTTTTAATGTGGGGGAAAATTCAGCTCCCCCAAATGGAGCACTCTGAATGGGAACAAAAATTCAAACATCAACAGTAAATCAATGGTAACTCGCTATCAACAGCAAATAGGTAATCACCTACCAAGAGCAAATCAGTGCAAACCCCTTACCAACAACAAATCAATGGTAATCCCCTAACAATTGCAAATCAACGATAACCCCCTACCAACGACAAATCAACAATAACCACCCTACCAACAAAAAAATGAACGATAACCCTCTACCAACGGCAAATTAATAATTAGCCCCTACTAACAGCAAATCCACAGTAACCTCCTTGAATAATAAAAAAAAAAAGATGTAGTGCAGTATCAGCACAGCTACTATCCCTTTTGCTGTAAACCGAAAGATTAAGAAAGGGTCAGAGTTGGATATTTCGGAATTCCAAAAGTCAGGTTTTGTTTTGTTTTATGGCATATCAACCCTTTTATTTAATGCCGAATTCAGTTATTTTGGAAACAGTTTTGATGCTTCAAGTTCTTTATATCTTCTAATATTTATTTGTAGACTTTGGTTTGGTTGTTTTGCTTTATGGCATATCAACCCTTTTCGGGTTATTTAATGCTGAATCCAGTTATTTTGGAAATATTATTCATGTTGCATCCAGTTATTTTGTGGAAGGTTTTTATTCTTCAATCTTTTTGTATCTTCAATCGATAGTTTGTTGTGTTTGCTTTGGTTGTTTTGTAGTGCTCTGCAGAACATGAATGAGTTTTGCAATGAGAGAGGGAAAAAAGACTCACTGTATTAATGTTTGGTACAGTCAGGAAGTGCGGGAAATAGAAAAAGAAAGGGGAAATAAGAAGAAAGGAAAAGGTGGGTTGTTTTTGGTTTTGCAGAACATAATTAAGTTTTGCAGAACATAATTAAGTTTTGTAGAACATAATTAAGTTTTGCAGAACATAATTAAGTTTTGCAGAACATAATTAAGTTTTGCAGAACATAATTAAGTTTTGTAGAACATAATTAAGTTTTGCAGAACATAATTAAGTTTTGCAGAACATAATTAAGTTTTGCAGAACATAATTAAGTTTTGTAGAACATAATTAAGTTTTGCAGAACATAATTAAGTTTTGTAGAACATAATTAAGTTTTGCAGAACATAATTAAGTTTTGTAGAACATAATTAAGTTTTGCAGAACATAATTAAGTTTTGCAGAACATAATTAAGTTTTGCAGAACATAATTAAGTTTTGCAGAACATAATTAAGTTTTGCAGAACATAATTAAGTTTTGCAGAACATAATTAAGTTTTGTAGAACATAATTAAGTTTTGTAGAACATAATTAAGTTTTCTAGAACATAATTAAGTTTTGCAGAACATAATTAAGTTTTGCAGAACATAATTAAGTTTTGTAGAACATAATTAAGTTTTGTAGAACATAATTAAGTTTTGCAGAACATAATTAAGTTTTGTAGAACATAATTAAGTTTTGTAGAACATAATTAAGTTTTGCAGAACATAATTAAGTTTTGTAGAACATAATTAAGTTTTGCAGAACATAATTAAGTTTTGCAGAACATAATTAAGTTTTGTAGAACATAATTAAGTTTTACAAAAGAAGTAGAAAAACAAGAAGCATCAATGTTAGGTGCATTTCGTCTCAGGAAGCCAATATCTTCAGACAGCCTGATCTGGTAGCACAAGCGAAAAATCAGAGTTAGAAATGGAGTTTCGGAAATTCTTGCTTTCAACTTCACAACCTTGACCACTAACCCCAAGTCTGATTGGTAAGCAGCCTCTCTCACTAAATTTAATAGTAGAGCAAGTTACTGTTTTTTTGATAATCTTTTCAGCCGGAAGTTATCCAAATCTTTTTTTTTTTATTCACCTTTCAATAAATTAACTTTATTGATAACAAATTCAAAGATAAAAAAATCTTAAGTTTCCACATTTTCAAAGTATATAGGCCGATAGAAAATTTTAACGTGTTTGGTAAAAAGTTACAATTTGTAACTAAACAAACACATACCATCAATATTATATTTTTTTTCACTCATTCCGTCTTTTATTGGTTTTGTCCATGGTACTAAGATTTTTTCTTCTATTTTTTTTCTAGCATCAGTTTATATGCTATGCCCATATTGTCGCTGCAGTTTCAATATCATTAGACTAGGCTAATTATCTCTATATATAAAGTTAGATATGTGTATATGTTTATATATTTGTATGTGCAAGATTCACTCTTAAACTAATTAACCGATCATTATAAATTCTGGAATACAGCTACTATGAGGAAGGATAATAATGTAGGTTATATCTATATTATAAAGCTGAATGTGTGTGTGTGTGTGTGTGTGTGTGTGTGTGTGGTCACGAATAGGCTCCTATATGGTTGACTATTTTAAAAAACTGATTACATATAATGATAGATGTATCGAGACATAGGAATGGGTATGTTTGATCTAGCAGAACGGTGGTTCATTCAAATTGTGAGATTTGCGTTTGCGCCTTGTCCACAAAGTATGGAAATAAAAAAAATTAAAAATTAAAAAAAAAAACGTTTACAAGTGTTTTTGATATAGATGTACATAAGAATACTTTGATAAGTATGTTTTAACTTAAATAAGATGGTATAATAAAATTGTGGGGTCTGCGTTCGCGCCTGGCCTCCATAGAATGGAAATAGGCACAAACTTTAATAAAGACTTTTCATACTTCTCTGCGTAAGTATACTTTGATAATTATTTTTCAGTTTGAAGAAATATGGTATAATAAAATTATTTGCGTTTGCGCCTGGCCTCCATAGAATAGAAATATGTCACAAAGTTTAACAAGGTTTTTAAATATAGATCCACAGAATATTGTGATAAGTGTTTCAGTGTGAACAGGTATGGTATAATAAATTATGGGGTTTATCTATTTTATTTTTACTTTCATCATATTTTGCTTTAGTTTTGATACCCTCAAATTCGAAGCTATCTCTTTACAACCCTTCCTAAATCAGAGTCCATTTTCTGTAGGCTGTTTTTTAACCCAGTCAACGACGGGTACTTTTGCTAGTTTAGTTTAATTTAGTTTTATATGAAGGAAACAGATACCTCCAAATTTTGTGAAATGTTGGCAATATAAGGCATTATTCAATAATTATTCAATAGATTTGTTTTTTTTTGAGGATTTTAAAGAGTTTATTTTTTTCAGTAATGGATACTATAGGGTGGTGGCTGGGAGGAGGGAGGTAATCATGTTGAGAACAAAGATTACTAATACCAAGGAGTATTTTTTTTAAAGAGTAATGATTTATAAGAGTAATTTTTCTGAGAGTAACGTTTTCTTGGAGTGATATTTTTAAAAGTGTTGTAATTTTTTTCTGGAAGTACTGTTTTCTTGGGTGATTGTTTACTGGTAGTAATGTTTTCTTAGAGAATGTTTCTGGTAGAAATGCTTTCTAGTAGTAATGTTTTCTGATAATAATGTTTTCTTGGATTAATGTTTCTTTGGATTAATGTTTTCTGGTAGTAATGGTTTCTGGTAATAATATTTTCTGGTAGTAATGTTTTCTTGGAATAATGTTTTCTGGTAATATTGTTTTCCAAGAGCAACGTATACTAGAAGTAGTGTCACTGGTAGGGTCCTTCTTTGGAATGCTATTTTTTCTCGTTCTTATGTAATGATGGTACACCTGTGAAATATTTTTCTCAAAGTAATGTTTTCCAAGAGTAAGGCCATCTTTTCCAACAGCAATTCAAGGTTTCCTTAAAGTAATGCATTCTAAGAGCAATATCCTATGTGGAGGAATAACATCGCCCCTCCCAAAACAAGGCCATGGTTGTCGACCCGAGTCGTCTTAGGACAGAATCCTGGTGGCTGAATCATTCTTCCACCTTGGGCCGTACTTTAACTAGATAGTTATACTCTAACATATGCATCCCTAACCTAATTATTCTAAAAATCAAACAATTTACTTCTTTTAACCTCTGAAATGGATAGTAAAAGTCGTCGAGGGTTAGAGTTAATCATGTTAAGAACAAAGGTTACCAATGGATTATTTACTTCATTATGCAACGTTTCGGCCAATGTAACCTCCGACCCTCTTCAGGTGTATCTTGTTGAACTCAAGAATCTTTATGTCAAACTCTGAAATATGCATGGAATTTCAAATGGAACCTTTTGTTAAATCCATGAGAGTAGTATACTTTCGTTCCATCAGCCATGACTGTGTAGAAGTCGTAAACAATTCCCAATTGCATTTTAAATGTCACCTACACTGAAGATTGAACCTTTAACCTCCAGAAGAGTGTAACTTTTACAACTAAATTTCGCCAAGTACTGTATCGACTCTGTCATAGGTCCTTGCATAACGTTGTAAAAATAACACTCAAGATGAGAACAATAGTCCGACGAATCCATGTAATTCATATTATTTGGAATCTTCGGACTACTGTTCTCATCTTGAGTGTCATTTTCACAACGTTTTAGTCAATGTAACCTCCGACCTTCTCCAGGTGTATTTTGTCAGATTTGGGAATGTTTCTGTTAAACTCAGGAATCTGCACAAAATTTCTAATCAAACCCTTTTATTTACTTCACGGGGGTAGCATGTTCTCGTTCCCTCAGCCATAATTGAATAAAGGCCTTAAGTAATTCGCAATTGCATTTGTTAGTCGGTTACACTGAGATTCCTGAGTTTGACAAACATTCCCGAGTTCAAGATACACCTGCAGAAGGTTGGAGATTACATTGACCGAAATTGAGCTAAAAAAATAGAAGGCTTTACTTTTGGAACGACCCTCGTATTATCAGTCTAAGGCAAATGGATAAAATGAAAACCTTATTTTTGCTTAAAAATGAGGATTGTTGAGACCTTATTTAGTTGTCTCCCCGCAAGGGTAGAGTTGAACACAATGTCAGTTCTTAATGTAGGGAAAATCCAGCTGCCCCAAACGAGGCACTCTGCACTAGGATGAAAATAAAAATTGCCTCAGTATAAATGGATTTTTTCTTCGGTAACTAAGGATAGAAAATATGAAGTGTGGTATTAGAACAGATACTACACTTTGCTCCTAGTCTAAAGGCCAAGGAGTCAGTCATTCAATTCAGCCGAGAGCGTGTCTGTTTACTTTTGTTTTTTGTCTTAATTTCATTTTTTCTTTTTTCTAATTTCGTATCGGTCTGTTTATCGTTCAGATTGACAAGAAAGTTCTTGCGGTTTTTAACTTTTAAATTCAAATGAACATATCTCAGCTCAAACAAAAAATTATTGATCGAAATAAACACCATCAGAATCAACACACTTTTGCTAATGCAAAATAATCGTATTTATGCCAATAACGTAAAAATCTTGTGTTCTGGTGGCGATGAAGTCGCTGAAGGCATTTTTGATATCGTTTAGGTTTTTGAAGCATTTCTCACGCAGAAAGTTGTCGAGATGCTTGAAAAAGTAGGTGAGAGGTCTGGAGAGTATGACAGTTGAGGCAGAGTTTTGTAGCCCAATTCGTTCAATTTCTGCAAGGTCAGTTTAGCAACGTACAGGCAGGCATTGTTGTGGAGGAGAATTGAACTTTTTTTGTTGACTAATACTGGGTGTTGTTATCGAAGTTTCTGATGCATTTCATCCATTTGTTAATAGTACTTTTCTGCCGTAATGGTTTCGCCTGCATTCAAAGAGTTGTACTAGATGAGACCAGTCGCAGACCACCAAACTGTCAGCTTGACCTTTCTTTGACGCAACTCTGGTTTGGGGAATTGTCATGGAGTTTTGTCTGTGTCTAACTACTGAGCTAAACTTCTCTGGTTGTCGCCAGAATTCGGTTGAGAAACGTGTCGTTCTTGTTGCGTAAAAGAAGGGAAGATCACATTTCATAACAACGTTTCTTTTAGTTGTCGTTCAATTCGTGAGTCACCCATTTATCAAGGTTTTTCTCTTTCCAATCGGAAAACATTTTTTAAAATGATATATAAAGTAAAGGTATTATATCGAAAACTTATTTGAAAATACATCATTTGAAATCAAAATTAAAAATTCCCAAAGAACCTTCTTGTCAACCTAATATAAGCTACTGTCCCACTCATTCCAGCCATTCCTTTGCGGTTAAAATGAAAGGGAGTAAATGAAAAGAAAGAAAGAAAAAGGAAAGAAAGAACGAAAAAAGGAAAGAAAGAAAGAAAAAGGAAAGAAAGAACGAAAAAAGGAAAGAAAGAAAGAAAAAAGGAAAGAAAGAAAGAAAAAAGGAAAGAAAGAAAAGAAAAAAGGAAAGAAAGAAAGAAAAAAAGGAAAGAAAGAAAAGAAAAAAAGGAAAGAAAGAAAGAAAAAAGGAAAGAAAGAAAAGAAAAAAGGAAAGAAAGAAAGAAAAAATGACAGAAAGAAAAAGGAAAGAAAGAAAAAGGAAAGAAAGAACGAAAAAAGGAAAGAAAGAAAGAAAAAGGAAAGAAAGAAAGAAAAAGGAAAGAAAGAACGAAAAAAGGAAAGAAAGAACTAATCGTCAACAATAAGCCATTTTTAGCATTTAACAATGGCGTACATTAAATGAAGAAGACCATTAAGTTAAAATAAAAATAAAAATTAAATTTAATGTTATCTCCATCGGAAAAAAATCTAAAATAAAAAATTGGATTTATTCTTGTTGCTATAAAGAGTAATTGCACTGAAACACTGATGGGTCGAGGCAGCCATTTGTAAAAATACATTGAAGTAGGTCTGCAGGAAATTAGCTTTAAAGAGTAAATTACATTTTAAAAAGCATAATTTATAGAGTAGAGTTTGGATTATTTTTATATTTAGAAAATTATGGAAAATTTTATGGATTTATTTTTGTAAATATTATTTTAAAAAAATTAAATATTACTATAGAATTTATTAGTTACAAGGCACCTTCAATAAGTTTCCAGACTTTTTCGTATGTGCACTTTTATTGATAGCACACACATGAAACTATTCCTCTTTGAAGTAATCTCCTCGGGCTGCAATACACTTATAACGACAACCTCTGAGGTTTTCCTTGAGCTTAGAGAGTAACCAAAAGTCACAGGGAGCAAGGTCTAGACTATATGGGGAGGGGGGGGGGGTCAAGAACTGTCTTGATTCCCATCTTGATCAAATAGTCTGTGACAAAGATGGAGTTGTGGATTGGTACATTTTCACAAATCTTCCGCATCTTCAGTTCCTCGCGATTAATTGTGTGCACAGTTCCGACACTGACATCAAACTGTGCACTTATTGTTTCTATAGACACACGACGGTCCTTATCCATGAAATTCTTGATTTAGCTAATTAACTTTGGTGTTCTAACTTCATTACTCTTACTACACCTCTCATCATCCCTTACAAACTCCCTGCCTTCCTTGAATCTCTCATGCCACTCAAAACTGATGCTCGATTCATGCAAGATGGTCCAAAAGCAGTCTGAAGTATTCCATAAGTATTTATGGCAATTTTCGAAGTTCAACAAAGAATTTTATTGCATATCGTTTTTCTAAAGTGTTCTCAGTCTAGATAGCAGCATTTTTGAAATTCACCAGCTGTGACAATCAGATTTTAGTAGGATGTATTCCAATTCCTGCTGTAGCTGTTCATTTGAACCTGAAATCATAAAAACTGAAACTGGTCAGTCATCTCATTATGAGATGTATAGCAATAACATACTGAATTTTCAAGAGTCTACGACAATTTGTAATGCTTGTACAAAAAAGAAAGTCTGGAAACTTATTGAAGGCACTTTGTAGTGCTCAGGTATATGACCAGCCGAGTTCTCAATTAAATCATGACTTAATGATACAAAACCTTATGTCTAGATTCCTTATTCCAATTGTGATCAAAGAAACTGAAATTTGTAGAATATTTATTAATCTTTTTAAGAGAAGATAAAAATGATGCAAAACTGTTCTTCTTGGAAAATTTATATTGCTCAGCATTCGTCTCTCAAACAAATAGAGCGTAGGCGTTTGGACAATATTTAAACATTGTAATTTCGCATATCTATCTTAGCAACAGCCAAATAGCGTAATGGTTAGAAGTGCTGACTGTCACCTAGGCGGTCAAGTTTCTATCCTGGTTTGAGGAAGTTGCTATTCCAGCTACACTGAAGAGCTGTGATACAGCAAAATCGTCTGTCTGTGGATGACATATATATATATATATATATATATATATATATATATATATATATATATATATAAATGAGAATCAATACTTATCAAGGCCCAAATAAGGGCTAATGAGTGTACGGTGGTCATCAGGACAACACTGTAGTGGTGGAAATCGGGTATAATTTGATTATTTAAGGTGTCGGCTAAACAATAACTTGTTTACATTAGACTTGAAGATGAAATCAGCTAGAAAGCAGTTTAGTGAAACAGAATTCCACAGGTGAGGAAAGAAACTTCTTTCATGGATTTAAAAAAGATAGAAATTGATTATTTACAAGAAATTATTTACATTGGACTTGAAGACAAACATGTAGTCAGCTGGAAAGTGATCCAGCGGAATAGAGTTCTACAGATGGGCAGTTCTAAGAAAGAAAATTTGTTCATTTAGATTAGAGAGTGGGGGAATTGTTGATAGTGGTTGTAGCAAGACGAGTGAAAGGATCATAGGGGATCATAGATTGGAGCTCAGATGAAAATAATGATAGAGCAATATCTCTGCAGAAAAGAGAAACGTGTAGTATCAACTAGGTTTTGAAGCTGGTTTTGAACTCAGTCAAGGCAGGATAAGTGCCCCGAACAGCTCCTGCCCAGATGTGACCACAGTACTCTATCCTAGAACGTACTTGGTTCTTATATAGGTAAAGGATTGTATCGGCAGTAAGATAACTATTGGGGCAGTAGAATGATCCAATCATTTTTCCAGCAACCTTGGCAACAGATTTGATGTATGTGTTCCATTTCAGATCAGGAATGAAGATCAGCCCCAGAAACTTGTCAAAACATGATGCTTCCCCAAGATGAAGGCCATCCATTCCAATTGTGGCCAGATGAGAGTCAGATCGTTGATGAGAAAGAAGCTTGATTTTAGATGCATTAAAATTAACCAGCCACCTCTTTCCCATTGTGCTACGTACTCAAGATAAGAAGAGAAAGAATAAAAAAGATCTTAGTCATTGCCGGCCTTTGAAGTGTTGCCATTGATGGCAGTGTCGTCTGCACAAATGTCTACAAATAATCTAAGAATGTTATTTAGGGGATCATTGACCTTTATGCCATACTCTATCAAAGGCCTTTAATATGTCAGGAGCAATTGCTCTAGAAATGAAACCTCCATCGACAGATTCACTAATCCTGTGTGATATTAAAGTTAGCACATCAGCTGTAGACCTAGCAGAACCGGAAGTAAATGTAGGCTGTATCGCCCTCTTGTAGCAAAGAAGGATATTATCAGAGTTAAAGGGCAGTAATCGTGATTGCCCTAAAATCGTTCGTTTGTGTTCGTAGGTTCCCATAAACTCATCAATTAAACTATTGTGATGATCATCAAAGAAGCAAGGAGTCATGCGTTTGTGCTTTGTTTGGCTGTACAAACGATAAATAATAAACACTCACATCGGAGATGTTCTTCTGTCCTGTGGGCTGAGAAGAAAGAAAAATCAAACAGATCCAAGATGGCGTCCGTTATCTTTTAAAGCCTTCGATCTCGCACAGTTCTCGCATGGTCACATGACACACCTGCTAATGAGGCACGCTGGACACGATAAAAGCAGGTCGCTGGGAGGAGTTGGGGAAGCGTTCAGACCTGCGTACCGTGAACAATGCTCTGTGTCTCATCAGACGTTTTTTTTTGTATACAACCCGTGTAGGTAAATTTGCTTTGCGTCTCGTTAGACTTTTTTCTCTTTTTATTTTGCTACAAAAATCCCAACTTTTCTCCCTGAACTTCTTTTCTCACATTAACTTTTATGGACGACTTTCAATAAATTATAATTTATTTAATTGAGTGGAGAAACTTTGGTTACGATTTTCTGTAATGCACGGCTCTTAAACTTCTTCGGTATCTTAACTAATGAATTTCCCCCCTCGTTTTTATAAGAACTCTAAAAATATTAACGAGCATTCTATGTTTTTCATATTGCAGTAAACTTCGATTTTAAACTTTTATGAATTTATGTTTTCTGAACTCATTATTTTGTCTCGTTTATCGCATATGTCTCGTTTTTCTCGCATTTAATTATAAACCCTAACCCTATAAACATTTTTCACTGAAAATATTTCTTAGAAATCAATTCATTCCTAAAAATGCATCGCTAAAATAAATAACCCCTAAAACAGGGGGAAGGGGAGAGGGGGATTTCCCCAAATAATAATAATAAAAAAAAGAAACGGGAGAAAGAAAAGGGAAAGAAAGAAAGAAAAATAGGAGAGGAGAAAGAATAGAAAACATTAAAAAAAGAAATAGAAAAAGAGAAAAAAGAAAAATGAAAAAACCAAAGCAAGAAAGGAAAGAAAAATAATGAAAAAAAAAACCCAAAACATTTTCAGATCACAATCATGATTCCATTTATTTATTTAAGCCTTAACTCCCTAGGGAGTACAAAAAGCATTAATAACTCTGTCAAAGAATAGTTGTAAAACTCCTCTCTGACTTCATCCTATTGTTTTCCATCACATTTTTTTTTTATTGATCTGCAATCAATTTATTCCTAGAACACACCAAATCAATATATTCCCCCCTTCGCGTCCAATGTTAAGTAATCAAATGTCCTTTCCATCGATTGCTTTCAAGCCTTTCGTAGTACTGTTCAACATTCAACTGCCAATCCTTAGCTTTTTGACTTCATGAGTACCGTACTCCCTTTATTATAACTCAGTATTAAAGATCCTCAGAAATCCCCACATTTATTTTATCCTTACCCGTTATCCAAAATGGACACCATCAATGCTCTCGAACTCTATCCAACTTTTCTTCTTTTTATCCCTCAATAATCCCCTCTCCAATCTAAGAACTAGCTTGTTTTTGGCTCTTGAAACAACCGGAAAACAGTCAGTAGCTCATGATATAATGCTCACTTGGAAACGTAGAGATTCAACGCCTCTACCCCAAAAACGAATTTATAGGAGTATAGATAGATAGACTAGCATGGGTGCCCGGCGTTTCCCTGCGTTTGGAGGTGTATTCTGAGCAAAAAAAAAAAACAGTGAATTTTTTTCTTAATTTGACTCCTATTATGACCCCTTAAAATTTATTGTTTTGGGCTCAAATCAAGTTATTCAGTTAGATCCATGTCCAAGGAACCTATATCTAAAATTTCAAATGTTTAGACCCAAAATTGTCGGAGGATTTTGGTAGCGTTCTCAAAGGTCAAATCGTTGAACTTTGACCCCTTAATCGCCAAATTTCTGGCCGAATACAGATCACATCGATTTTTCCAAATCTAAGTGCCCCGTATATTAAATTTCGAGTCTGTAGACTAAAAATTGACCGAGTTATTGCGTAGGGAAATATGTACACACACAGATACACACAGACAGACACTTTCACTTTTATATATATATATATATATATATATATATATATATATATATATATATATATATATATATATATTATTCTTCCTTTACTAACGTCATAACTTTCATGCCCCAATTATTAAATGCTGGCATGGTTTTTGGCAACACTCCAAGACGGTATTGTTGTATCAAAGCGAGGGACCATACCACAGCCTTCCCGCTTTTTTAGTTGATTCACCGGCGTAAAATTACTGGCTGAAAAGAAAGACGCTTGAAGCTAATCATCGTTGTCCGTGCACAAAACATTGTTTGGATCAGCAGATGCGCTTTGAAGTCCTCAACATCGGTTTAACGGCCGTCTGACATGCTGACATGTTTTGGACGGGTTTTATGAATTTAATTGCAAACTGTAAGAAAGAAATGGCGACAGAGAGATTTTACTGAAACCACCAAAAAAACGCACCGAAGCACAGAAATTAGGAACTAAAAAGTGCTTCACTTTTTTTTTTTTACGTAAGATGATATTTCGTATAATTCAATTCGTTCAAAACGCATTGAAAACAAAATAAACGATATATATATATATATATATATTATTTTACTTTTTAGAACAGCACATATTTAAAACGTACACATGTTTCGCTGCTCTACAGTTTTTCAGCGTAGCTTGACTGTATCAGGATTCGAACCTCAAACCATAGGTTCTATAGTCGAGTGAATATACGGGCACCTGCTGCTATTATTCATTATTTTTTTATCATTTTTAATATGATCAAATAGAGTCAAGCTATACTGATGAGCTGTATTGCGGCGAAACGCATGCATGTAGAGTTTACGTCCTAAAAATAAGGGCGATATTTATTAAGGAAAATTAATCCACTGATCTCCTAGGTAGCAGATTCTAATATCGAGTATTTCATTATCGCTAAAAAAGTTAAAAAAAAAAAAAAATCGACATTATATATATATATATATATATGTGTGTGTGTGTGTGTGTGTGTGTGTGTGTGTGTGTATGTAGAAAACAGTACTGTATGTGGATGACTATATATATATATATATATATATATATATATATATATATTTTTATAAAATATAATTATCCACTGACACGTGTTTCGTCGTCTACGACTCATCAGTTACCACTCATCCACCTCGCTGACTGTTCAGATATATCGCGATTTACGTAGATGTTATTTGTTTTTGCGATACGTCTTGAATGAATTCAATTATTTATGAAAGTGCATTTTTACCTAAATGCGAGTTGGGAATAATTTTCCCTTTAACCAACTTGATACTCCCATATAGGGAGCGGCATATATATTGTTTATAAAATATTTTAATACCTAGAGACACTCGTGTTTCATCCTTTCAGAAATCATGAGTGCAGGGAGTTACGATTACAACTGGTGAAGAGATTCGAACCCGGTCATGAAGACATCTCTGACTCCATTAGCAGTAAACAAACTAGACAGCCAAAGTTAATGCGAGAAATATAGTTGAAATATTAAAGCATAAATGTCAAAGGGTGAGAGTAATCTTATGATTATCACATCATGGTCTGCACATGTAAGCTTAAGTGACCGAATTCAACTTAGAGTGCTCAACAATACGAACAGAGTTCTTATATATGTACAGTAGAACCCCAGTAAAATTTTTGCCATAGAAAAAACGACATGATTCCATTTCCATTTGATGAAAACAGGTTTTCTTTTTTTTTGTTGTTGCAGATCATCTGCTAGTTGGCCAGTTGTGTACAAATCCTAAGAGCGATAGGAGCCTTCTGTCATGTCTGAAAGTGACACACTGTTCAATGAGCGCGATCGGAGATGCGCCACTGTACAACTGATGCTCTCTACCGATCCAAGTTATTACAATATTGTCAGCACCCTCAAAATACATCGCTGGATTGCCACGAATAACAGGTACGCGCCCAGGGTGATGAAAACAAAGTTTCTGGCCACGGTTATGGTCTTTGGTGTGGTTTCAAGTGAGGGTCACATCATGCTACCTCACATCTTTGAAGTCAGCTTTAAAGTCAACACCAAAGTGTACCTGGATGTACTGAAGAGTGTGGTGATCTTTAACACTTGCCTACAAGGTTCGATTCTAGCCTTTTCCGAATATCATTCTCACTTATCTATGTCTGTCTTCTTACTTACATGCGAAGGGGACAGCCCTTCCATGTAACAATACCTCATTGTAATAAACATTCCTATTCCAACAACTTCTTTCCAAGAACTGCAACGTTGTGGAAATCACTCCTTGCTTACTGCTTTCCTCTTATCTACAACCTTGGTCTTTTCAAGAATATGATCAATAAACATCGCCTGTATTTGCTATAATCATCTTTCGGTCGGTTGTGTTAGTTTCTTACATCAAGTGACTTCATGCCTTGTCTTAAGTGATTTCCACACAAAAAATCCTTGGCAAAACCAAAAAGATAAAAATCTGGTACAAAGTCTATTTAGCGTATTTGTAACGTCGGAAGCTTTTATGTTCATGTGGAAATGCTGTACATTGCATAATGATGATGATAATGGTGATGATGATGATAATGATAATGGTGATGATAATAGTGATGATGATGATGATGATGATGATGATGGTGGTGGTGGTTCATCAGATATTCTTGGTTGATAGTAAATCTACAATATTTTATTGTTTTCACTGGCTTGTATTCTGTGCCAACGCGTGTGTGTGTGACTGTGTGCAGGTGTGTGTAGGTTTATGTATATGTGTGTGTGTGTGTGTGTAGGTTTATATGTATGTGTGTGTGTGTCTGTCTGAGTTTATGTGTTCGTGTGTGAGTGCTTGTGCGAGTGTTTCTATGAATGTGTTAAAGTGTGTGTGTGCACGTGTGCGTGTCTAGAAGTGTGCGTGTATGTATGTGTGTGTGAGATTATGTGTGCATGTGTATGTTAGTTTGCGTGTATGTGTGTCTGAGTTTATGTGTGTGTGTGTGTGAATGTGTTAAAGCATGTGTGTGTGTGTGCGTGTCTGGAAGTGTGTTTATGTATGTATGTATGTGTGTGAGATTATGTGTACGTGCGTACGTTTATGTGTGTGTGTGTGTCTGAGTTTATGTGTTCGTGTGTAAGTGTGCGAGTGTGTCTGTGAATCTGTTAAAGTGTGTGTGTGTGTGTGTTCGTGCGTGCGCGTGTGTCTAGAAGTGTGTGTGTATGTGTGTGTGTCTTTGCCATCTTTGTCTGCTGCAATGACGTCATTTTTCTGTGTCAATCGACGTCTAGAATCCACGTCGACATTTTACGAAAACAAAAATTTGTTTTGTGCTTTTGTGTCTCATCCCATCTTAAGTGATAATTACATCTTAAGCAAGTTTGGTACAAGGCCAATTTCCATTTGTGTTTGCTTTTATTCAAAAAGAGAACACATCATCATAATCATCAGCTTAACGTCGCTTTTACATGGTGGCATGTACCGAACGCTTTTTATAAATTAACTTTCTCACTAATTTATCTCTGGCCAGGCCTTCATTTATCCCTCGGATCCATCCTTATCACTTCTTCCCATGTTTTCCTTGGCCTTCTTCTACCTAAACCTGTTACCTCAACTGTTCTACATCTACTAACTCCATTTTTGCAACGTGACCATACTAACAAAGTCTCCCGTTTTGCACTCTTCTCCATCTACTCTCCAGATCTTCCTCTGACATCATCAGACGGGAACATGACTTTAAGACTTGCATCACACATTCATCCTATCATTCTCGGTTTTTCTTCATTATTGTAGCGAAATTCGAAAATTTAAATATTGAATTTTAAGTGAAACTAATGGTATCTACTGAACTGTCAGATCACATTAATGAATATATCCAAAAATTACGAAAACCGATAAGGTAGAAAATTAATTATTAATGAAAAAGGGTTTCGAAGACAATTAGCAGAAATTAAATTTTGCTAAATTGGCCCAAAATTTTCAGTTTTCATAAAATATTTACCCCGTCCTTTTGTTACAATTAGAACTCTCTGGTTTCTTTTTCTTTCTTTTTCTTTTTTTTCCAAACTCAATTTTTGCTAATTGTCTTCGAAAACTATTTTCATTAATAATTAATTTTCCGCCTTATGGTTTTTCGTAATTTTTGGATATGTTCATTACTATGACATGAAAATTAAACAGATAGGATTAGTCTCACTTGAAATTCAATACTTTAATTTTCGAATTTCGCTACTATAACGAAGAAGAACCTCATTTTCATATAATTTCTTTCCGTACCAATCAAAATAATCCTTTTGGAATTATCCCAAGCAGGCAGCCGAGACCAATATCTACAAAAAATGTTTGAAACGAAACGATAAATATCGATCGCATTGACTGTAATCCAAGACGATGCGTAATTACATCAACATCAAAATATCTTTTTGAAATTACGGCAACTGAATTTAATCTGTTAACAAGATAGTTGTCAGAGAATTGGCTTCAGAAATCATCACTTGAGATGACTAGACAACATTGAAAGTCTGTTAGTCCCATGTAAGGGTAAAACTTGTGGAGAATGCTCTGTGTTACGGTTGTTGTAAAAAAAAAACAAAATGGAACGGACATTTAAATTTCGTTCCGTTTTAAATTCGGTACATTTTTACATTTTTTTTTTCTTTTACATAGGGGGTCACCACTTATCAAGGCCCGGAAGCCACTCGAGGATAAGGGTTACTGAATGCACAGTTAGCAGTGTCAGAAATTTCGTGAAAATAGTGAATAATTCCACCCCATCTTTCCAAGCTTATAACTCCTCGAAAAATGTAATTCAAGCCCTAATTTTTTTTTTCAATTAAAGGAGCAAGGACCAAGGTTTTATTAAAAAAAAAACAAAAAAAAAACAATGTGTTTTTTTTTTTTAAAAAGGTTTTAAACTTGGGACTTTACAGGTAAATTTCTAAAAAAGCGATTTTTTTTTTCGTTTTAAATTTGAATATATTATTTATTGACCTTTTCTCTTCAATTTGTGGTATATAAAACTCCACGACATAAATTAATTATTTACTTTTTAATAGACATTTCAAAATGAGAGGCGTGAATTATTCGACCCCCTATCTTTCTAAGCTTATAACTCCTCGAAAAATGTAATTCAAGCCCTAATTTTTTTTCAATTAAAGGAGCAAGGACCAAGGTTTCATTAAAAAAAAAAAAAGACAAAAAGAAACAATGTGTTCTTATAAAATAAGGTTTTAAACTTCGGACTTTACAGGTAAATTTCTAAAAAAGCGATTTTTTTTTTGTTTTAAATTTGAATATATTATTTATTGACCTTTTCTCTTCAATTTGTGATATATAAAACTCCACGACATAAATTAATTATTTACTTTTTAAGAGAAAGTTGAAAATGGGTGACACTTAGGGGGGGGGGGCGTGAATTAAAAAAAAAACGTTTGTCTAAAATATTATATTCGGTTTATTGGAAAGAACATAAAATTTCACATTGACCCTGAAAATATCGTAAAAATAGAATCAATAGAAAAATTTTGATAGATTTTTAAAATTTAAAAATTTAAAAATATTGAGTTTAAAAATTGAAAAATATTGAGTTCGGAAAATTCATTACTGTTTTAAAAAAAAAAAATATTTTTATTACTTTTAAAACAACTGTAATAGTTTATTTTGGAAGTATAATCCATAAAGAAAATAAATAACCCACTTTTAACAGAGAAATTACGAGATTTTTATATTGTATTCGCAGTTTCGTGTTAGGGGTGTCAAAAATTCCTACAAAAATTCTGATACTGCTAATGCACAGTAGTCAATGGGATAATATAGTATAGGTTAGTAGTGGAAATTTGGCAAATTGGATTACTTAAGGGGATGGTTCATCAAGAATTTGTTTACGTTGGACTTGAAGACAACCAAATTGTAGTCAGAAGGAAAACAGGCAAACGGAATGCTCTAACCTGATGTAACGAGCTCTTTCAGATTTCTTGGAAATGCATCCAATCATGGATTTGTCGTTGGACTGAAGCCGCGTGAAAGAGCATTGTGAGAGAGGCCGACACTCGTTATTATATAACAGCATTCTCCCGAACTCATCGTTCACATTCGACATGTCAACTTTTTATAGGTTTTCGGGTATGTTGACAAGGTTGGGGGTGTCTATTCCGAAAGCCATTTTTAACATGGGGAGGTTGGAGGTGTATTCCGAAAGCCACCCTTAACGTGGGGAGGTTGGCATGTTCATTCGTTGTAAGCATACCCGAAAACCTATAAAAGTCGACATTTCCGATGTGAACTACTTCATTTACTTACTTTTATTCAAAGAGAGAACACATCATCGTCAGTTTAACGTCGCTTTTACATGGTGGCATGTACCAAACGCTTTTTATAAATTGACTTTCTCACTAACTTATCTAATATTAACAGGCATAAGCCTGAAGAGTCCTAGAGTGGATGAAACGCGGAATATTCTGTGTAGCTTAATCGCCATATATATTTTATAACTTAATATATATATATATATACTAGCATGGGTGCCCGGCGTTGCCCGGGTATTTTACGACACCACCAAACCGGAAGTGACGTAGGTTTAAATTAAGGCTAGACAATCGAAAAGAGAGGATGACTTTCGAAAATATCGGTGAAAAAAGCGACCCCCTCCCTGTAGAAAAGTGCCCAGTTGAGGGTGAAGAAATTAATGTTTTTAGCCATTTTTTCGGTATTTGTCGTCTAAAGGTTCGAGCTTCAAAACAATACAAGGTTTTAGGCAGAAATGCAAACATACATACATTTATATATTGACAGCTCAAATTTTCGACCCAAACCGATTAAAAAGTTTGCCCTATCTCTGAATATCCTTTATGTAAAATTTAAAATGTTTAGACCAGAAATTGTCTGAGTAATTTGGTAGAGACCGCAGAGGTCAAATTTAATTTAACTTTGACCCCTATTATGACCCCTTAAAATTTATTATTTTGGGCTCAAATCAAGTTATTAAGATAGATCCATGTCCAATGAACCTATATCTAAAATTTCAAGTGTTTAGACCCAAAATTGTCGGCGGAATTTGGTAGAGTTCTCAAAGTTCAAATCATTGAACTTTGACCCCTTAACAGGCAAATTTCTGTCCGAAAACGTATATCAAATTTCGAGTCTGTAGACTGAAAATTGACAGAGTTATTGTGTAGGAAAATGTACACAGATAGATACACACAGACAGACAGACAAACAAACAGACACTTTCACTTTTATATATCTATATAAGTGAACGTGACTCGAAATTTGATATACGGGGTACTGAGATATGGGAAAATCGATGTGATCCGTTTTCGGCCAGAAATTTGGCTGTTAAGGGGTCAAAGTTCAACAATTTGACCTTTTAGAACTCTACCAAACTTCTCCGAAAATTTTTGGTCTACAC
The DNA here is from genome assembly GCF_053919585.1 of Euprymna scolopes. Lineage (NCBI taxonomy): Eukaryota > Metazoa > Mollusca > Cephalopoda > Sepiida > Sepiolidae > Euprymna > Euprymna scolopes. Next base: position 73,714,336 of record NC_136520.1, read on the forward strand.
ACTTGAAATTTTAGATATAGGTTCCTTGGACATGGATCTAACTTAGTAACTTAATAGATTAATTTTCTACCTTATTGTTTTTAACAACTTTTAGACTTCTGGAAAATGTACAACAGTGTAGTAAATAATAGGCAATCAACAATCCCCCCGCTATCCAACAATCATGACGTTGTTTGTTCTGCAACTGAGAAGGATAACATGCTTGCCAGTCAGTTTGCCTCCAACTCCACACTGGACCCTCCCAACCACCTCCTCCCTGACTTTCCTTTGTGGACAGACGCCACACTAGACGATCTGAAAATTACCCCTTCTCAGGTGCATGCTATCATAAGAAATCTTGACACTGCAAAAGCATGTGGACCTGATCTCATCCCGGCTGTGCTATTAAAAAAGTGCTCTGCCGAAGTAACTCCAGTTCTCTCCAAACTCTACAACAAATGCCTTAATGAATCTTGTTTTTCGGGCTGTTGGAAAACTGCTTCTGTGGTACCAGTTTTCAAGAATTCTGGCGAAAGAACTGACCCAGTCAATTATCACCCAATTAGCCTCCTCTCACTTTTCGCCAAAATATTTGAGACAATAATTAACCAAGCTCTAGTTCATCACTTTACAGATACTAAACTTCTGACTAACCAACAATATGGATTTAGGCAGGCCCGTTCCACAGCAGACATCCTAACTGTAATCTCTGAACGTATATACCAGTCACTGGACAAAGCGGGGAAGTGTAGAGCGGTAGCTCTAGATATATCTAAGGCTTTTGACAGGGTATGGCATGAGGGTCTCCTCAGGAAAATCAGATAATACGGTATCACTGGAAGAATACTTAACATAATTAAATCCTTCTTAGATAAGAGAAAAATCCAGGTTGTCCTCGACGGCCGTACATCTAAGAATATGATATAAATGCAGGAGTGCCTCAGGGGTCTATCCTTGGGCCTCTATTATTCCTAATATTCATTAATGACTTTCCTGCCAAATGTTTTGTAAGATGGGTATATATGCTGATGACACCATGCTCTATAACAGACACAACAAGAAAACAAATGAACTCTAAAGAAATGGCAGAAACACTAGAGGATCAGCGATTTGTAGTGGAATGGGAACAAAAATGGATGGTCACATTCAATGCTGCCAAGACTAAACTTGTTTCATTCAATAATTACAAGAAACCTTCAATAGCAATGGCCACAGACTCTTTATCTGAAAATACATCTTTTAAACTCCTCAACCTAACGTTCACAGGAAACATGAGTTGGAACAATTACATTGAGAGTATTGCCAGGACCGCTGCAAAGAAGGTAGGATCTCTCTACCATGCTAGAAAGCTACTAACGCCCGAAAGTATCCCGTACCTCTATAAGGCCACCATTCGCCCATGTATGGAGTATTATTGTCATATTTAGGCTGGTGCATCTGCTACTAGTCTCTCACTCCTAGACAAGGTTCAAAAGAGAGTCGCCAATCTGATAGGTCCTGCACTGTCATCTAAGCTTCAGCCTCTGTCCCATCGACTAAATATTGCATCCCTCTGTCTGTTCTACAAGTACATTAACGATGAATGCTCTGACGAACTGCAGACACTTGTACCCCCTCGACATAAATACCCCGACAAACCCGACAAGCAGCTAAATTCCACCTCTTCACAGTAGAGATCCCTAGATGTAAGAGAGCCTTCTACTCCAGTAGTTTCTTCCCCCAGAACCGCTAGACTTTGGAACTTCCTTCCGGGACCCTGCTTCCTCAACTGTACTAACATGCAGAAGTTCAAGTGTAACATGAACCGACATCTTGCTGCCCAACTCCCTACACAGCCGCTGTAACTTATGTCCCTGATAGTATCCCCCTACATCAAAGTGGCGATGTACCTTGTTTGAGGTGAAAATGCTATAAAAAAAAAAAAAAACTTTAACAAATCTGGTTAAGAAACAGTGATAAAAAGACTAATTTTCTTAATTTTGACAGTTTTTTAAGAATTGAAATAAATTATAACTCCAAACGTCATTTATGATAAAATACCTTCAATACTGTGTTATTTTTAACTTTATATTTTTTGTTTTTAGCCCCTTTGATCTAATATACATTATGATATCTCCTGTAACCAACAAATTACAGAAACAATTATTGTAATTTTTAAACTTCTACATATTCTATATATATTTTTTCTTTTTTAGCATCGATTCTTCAAAGCATTCTCTATTTTAATGGTATATTGGCAAAATTGGGGTTTCTAAAATTTTGGTCACTCTCAGACCTTTACTTGCCATAGCATTGTTCCAAGTCTTTAACTTAAGAAATAGATCAACCATTATTTCAGAGGCAAGTACTAAATTATCATAATTGCTATTTTCCTCGTATGTGAGTACTTTATACAGACATGACAAAAAAAAAAAACAGACATTAAAATAAACATTTTTCCTAAGATTAATATATGCTTATTTATTTTTACAGATAAGAATAGTGCTGAAGTAACTTAGAGTATCTCATTAAAATTACATCTAACAACATTGAAGCATGCCACGAACTAAAGGAGTATCAGACCTATCAGAATTTTTTTTTTTTTTTTTCTTTTTACACAGTGATCACCACTTATCAAGGCCCGGAAGCCACTCAGGGATAAGGGTTATTGCAAGTACATTACGTTAGTGTGGAGATTTGATGAAGTGTTTAATTAAGGGGGCGGTTCATTAGGAATTTGTTAACATTGGACTTGAAGACATCCAAGTTGTAGTCCGGAGGGAAGCAGGCAGACGGAACAGAGTTCCACAGGCGTGCAGTTCTAAGAAAGAAGCTTTGCCCATGGAATCCGCGTATTGATTTAGGCACAGATATAGAGTGGGGAAAATTTTTCACAGTGGATTCAGCTAGACGGGTGTTTTTCGTGAAAGATTGGCGAGGGGGGACCAGAGATTGGAGCTCAGACGAGCACCTGCCATGGAAATAACGATAAAACAAGGATAGACTCGCAACGTCTCTTCTGTGGGAGAGAGGTTGCAGGGTAGAGAAAAGGGCATCCCCCACCAAGCCACAGAGTCTATTTTGTACTCTGTCAAGGCAGGATAGGCTGTTTTTAGCAGCTCCTGCCCAGATATGGCAACAGTACTCCATCCTTGGATGTACTTGGCTTTTATATAGATAGAGAATTGCATCAGTAGTGAGATATCTTCTGGAGCGGTAGAAGGATCCCACCATCTTTCCAGCGACCTTGGCAACAGACTTGATGTACGTGTTCCATTTCAGATCAGGAGTAAAGGTCAAACCCAGAAGCTTGTCCAAACACGGGGCCTCACCCAGACGAGAGCCATCCATCACAATTGATGCCAGCTGGGGATCAGAGCGTTGATGATGTAAGGATAGGAGTTTGGTTTTGGATGCATTAAAGGTAACCAGCCACATCTTCCCCCACTGAACCACGCGCTCGAGATCAGAGGAGAGAGAATCAGAGAGAACTTTGTCATTTACAGCCTTTGATGCGTTGCCGTAGATGGTCGTGTCATCAGCATAGATGTCAACGAATGATTTAAGTATGTGTTTAGGGAGGTCATTGATGTAGATCAGGAAGAGAGTTGGGCCCAGGATTGACCCCTGCGAGAATGAATCGTAGATCAATTTGAAGATGGTTTTAGTCAACCTAAATAGCAGGAAATCTTTCAATACTCCTTCCTACTGTTAATAGAGTGGTTGTACAATTCACAAGAGAGGACAAAGAGTGCACACAACCTCATCCAGGTCGCCCGGGACCTCTGAAAGAAACTTGCATCTTGTGAAATGCCGAAGTAGATGCTTAGTGCAAAGTCTCTGACATTGTTACACAAGCTGGTGTCTGTTCCAGAACAGCTGTCAGATATCTTCACACGCTGGTCTGCTATGGTAGAGCTGTGAGAAGGAAACCTCTTCTTCATCTTGTCAATATCAAACGCAGAAAAGATTGGGATCGTGAGATGATGAAGAGACCTATCACCTTTTGGATCAATGTCATTTTCTCTGATGAGTCACGATTTACATAATTTCCTGACAATGGTTTAAAAATTGATTTAAAAAGACTGCAGCCAATGCTGAAACATGAGAGTATTGGATACAATTTGGAGTGATCCTCGCTCAGACTTTGTGGCGGGCAAAGGAAGCATGAACTCTGCTAAATATGTTTCAATATTACATGAAGTGGTAAAATGAACCAAATTTACTCCCTATTTATGAAAGACGAAGCTCCTTGTCACTTTACTAGAGCGACTCAACATTGGTTGAGCCAAAATGGGATTAATAAACTTCTATGGGCAAATCAGTCCCCGGATATGGACTCAATTGAAAACCTTTGGGGGCATATTAAACCGGAACCTTCACAAAAAGAAAAGGGCGCCATCTTCTAAACCTGAACTTTCAGCATTATAGTGTCAGACATGTCCAGAAATTTCTCAAGATGGTATTCGTCAACTGATCAATGCCAGAAAGGCCCTAGCATTAAAAACGGTAAAGGGAATGTCAACCAAGTATTAGTTTTTAAATTTGTGACCATTTATTCTTGCTTTTGTTCTATAAATTTTATGTTTATTGAAATAAACTGTTTCTATGAGTATTTATTCTTTCCTATCATCTACAAACTTAAGTTTTTCGTTTCTTCCTTTTTCTTGTCCAATACTGTCGCCCGACATGCTAAACAAAAGCGCTGCCGCTTGAGTGAGTAGTATCTTTTATCGGATCAAGTAAAGAATAGATACCCTGTAGCAGACGACGCCGCCTGGTGGTGACCGGCACACACTTCAACTAACACCGGTGATTCGACCTTGACATTGGCACAAGCACATGGCGTCGGTTGTTTGTAAATATGTCAAATAGCAAACATGCTCGAATATTCGCCAGCAATTTTTTAAAAATATATTTACAAAGCTTTTGAAGATTTAAAACAAAAAAATATATTTACAAAACATTTTTTTAAAGTAAAGTCAACACGAACGTCTTTAAATAAAAGATATTTAAATAAATGGGTGTCTTTCTGTTTTGGATTTTTGCGACCAAGATTGATTTTTATGTGCCGTGTTTTTTCTTTTTTTTTGGGGGGGGGGGTTCTGTGTGCGTTTTTAAGACAATTCAATATTTAATTATTCTTTAAAACATTAACTTCGGCGACAATTAATATATTTTCAAAATAATATTTTTGAATATTAAATTTTGACAGATATTCGCGAGCAAGATTTCTTTTAAAAATAAAAGATATTTAAATAAATGGGTGTCTTTCTGAGTGCGTTTTTAATATATTTACAGAACTTTTTATTAACTGTTTTATTCTTTTTATCAAACAAAAATACAAACTTTTATAATGACATATATATTATGGACTGTTTTTTAAACATCGAAATTTTAAAATTAAAGTTAGTTTTATTTAAACAAAAAGGTAAATTTTCAGATTAGGTCCACCTCCACAATTTTCTTTTAAATGACGACTTGAATAGGTTTTCGGCCATGTTGAATACGAAAATCACCTTGAAATTTTGCAGAAATGATTAGTTATCGAGATATAAAAAGTTGTATTATGCATTGTATTCTTTGGCGACTATCTTTGTTACGCACGTAGATTTGTTTATGGCACGCGCACGCGCGTAAAAACGATGGCCGCCAAAGAATACAATGCATAATACAACTTTTTATATCTCGATAACTACTTATATCTGCAAAATCTCAATGCGATTTTCGTATTCAGCATAGTAGAAAACTTTTAAAAGTCATCATTCAAAAGAAAATTGTGGAGATGGACCTAATCTAAAAAAAAATACCGACTTTTACAGACATAAAAAATGGACTTTATAGATATTTTATTATAATTTTTTTTAAAAATATATTTAACGAAATGTTTTTTTTTATCATTTCATTGTTGAATAAAATTTCAAAGTGATAAATGGTGAAAAAAAAATATCTCGAAAAGAAAAAACACCTCGTCTTTTTTTTTTTTTAAAATAAAACTTTAATTTTAAAATTTCGATGTTTGAAAAACAGTCCATAATATATATTTCATTATAAAAGTTCTATTTTTGTTTGATAAAAAGAATAAAACAGTTAATAAATACAAAAAACAACAACAAAAAAACAAAAAAACAGTACATTAAGTTCAAATAAAGACTGTTTGAATAAAACTTACAAAAAAAAGGTTAATTCTTTAACACCTTATTATTTATTTATTTATTTTTTTTTTGGCCATTTTCTTTCTGTGTACGTTTTTAATGCAATTCAATATTTATTTATAGTGCGATGTATGTTGGTAGTCAGTGAAGGAGAAATCCTTCTAGGCCGAGGCAATTTTTATACATAATAAAATCACAAGTATAAACAATCGAGATTTAAAAAATCTTGATCGCAAAAATCCGACACAGAAAGACACCCATTTATTTAAATATCTTTTATTTAAATATCTTTTATTTAAATATCTTTTATTTAAATATCATTTATTTAAATATCTTTTATTTAAATATCTTTTATTTAAATATCTTTTATTTAAATATCTTTTATTTAAATATCTTTTATTTAAATATCATTTATTTAAATATCTTTTATTTAAATATCTTTTATTTAAATATCTTTTATTTAAATATCTCTTATTTAAATATCATTTATTTAAATATCTTTTATTTAAATATCTTTTATTTAAATATCTTTTATTTAAATATCTTTTATTTAAATATCTTTTATTTAAATATCATTTATTTAAATATCATTTATTTAAATATCTTTTATTTAAATATCTTTTATTTAAATATCTTTTATTTAAATATCTTTTATTTAAATATCTTTTATTTAAATATCATTTATTTAAATATCATTTATTTAAATATCATTTATTTAAATATCATTTATTTAAATATCTTTTATTTAAAGACGTTCGTTTTATTACTTTCTTAAAAAAATGTTCCGTAAAAAAATATTTTTTCTTTTAAATCTTCAAAAGTTTTGTAAATATATTTAAAAAAAAAAAATTGCTGGCGAATATTCGAGCATGTTTGCTATTTGACGTGTTTACAAACAACCAACGCCATGTGCTTGTGCCAATGTCAAGGTCGAATCACCGGTGTTAGTTGAAATGTGCGCCGGTCACCGCCAGGCGGCGTCGTCTGCTACAGGGTATCTATTCTTTACTTGATTCCTTTTATCACACCTAGCATAACCAAACTTTAATTATAACGAAGACGTATACCCTCACCTATTATCATTGCTTTAGCTTTTGCTTTTCATTCACACAAAAAATAATTTAAATAAAAATATGATTTTATTCTGATTTCTCAGATTCATTAAATGAGCCGACATCAAACTGAAAGGGACGTTAAAAATGCAGATAAATTAATTAAAGCAAATAAAAAATGAAAAAGTCTGTATTTATTTCTTTTTAGTGGGGTTAAAGTATTATTAATTTCCAAATTAAACCGGGAATATCTTAATAGAATTTGTCTCGACTTTTACATAATAATGTCTATTTTTAATGTTAGACAAAAATTCTAAATTTATTAGTAAAAAAATAGAATAAAATAAAATTGCAGTCATAGATGCATCACGTGATCCCACATAGACATCAAATTCAAAGAAATATTTTTTTAAAATTTCAGCCCGGCGTTGCTTGGAGGTGTATGTTGAGCAAAAAAAACAAAAAAACGATCAATTTTTTTACTTTGAACACTATTATATCCCCTTAACATTTATTGTTTTGGGCTCAAATCAAGTTATTCAGTTAGATCCATGTCCAATGAACCTATATCTAAAATTTCAAGTGTTTAGACCCAAAATTGTCGGAGAAGTTTGGTAGAGTTCTCAAAGTTCAAATCGTTGAACTTTGACCCCTTAATAGCCAAATTTCTGGCCGAAAATGGATGAAAAAGATTTTCCCAAATCTCAGTACCCTGTATATCAAATTTCGAGTCTGTAGACTAAAAATTGACAGAGTTATTGCGTAAGGAAATGCACACAGACACACATACAGACACGTTCACTTTTATAGATATGTAGATAAGCAAATTAATTAAATCTTGAGCAAATAAAAAAATGAAAAGAGTCTGGATTTCTTTTTTAGTGGGGTTAGGGTATTAATTTCTAAATTAAATCAGGAATATTTTAATAAAATCGTCTTGACTTTTACTCTTAAACAAAAATTCAAGCTTTATTTGTGAAATAATTCAATGAAATCACAAAGTAGTCATCGAATTCAAAGAAATGTTTTAAATTAATTAAATCTGGATAAAGCTAACAAAGCAACGAAAAGAGTCTGAATTTCTTTCTTGTGAGGTGTTTCGGTTAGGATTAGGGTTAGGGTTAGAATAAAAAGAGTATGACTTTCTTTGTTGAGGGTGAGGGTATTATTAAGTTAAAAAAGGGAACATTTTAATGAAAATTGTTCTGGCATGGAGATAGCAGTTGCACTATCACCTTTTGTGTGTAGGGGGATATTATGTTTGTTTTTAATGTTTAACAGTTTTAGAAATAAGCATTGACAAAATTATTTTTAGAAACGTAATGTATTATCATTTACAAAAAAAAAATTTAATTAGTTTTTTAAATTTCTAGATGCATCAAGTGAACCCACATAGATATCGAAAGAAATGTTTAAAATAAAAACAAATTAAATCCCGAGTAAACAAAATAATACAAAAAAAAAAGTATAAATTTCATTTCTAATGGGATGGTATAAGATGGTGGAGTTATTCATTATTTCTAAAATAAACCGAAAACATGTTGATAAAAATAATCCTGACTTGCCCGTCATCTTAAATGAATACGGTAGTGGTAATAGGTTAGTTAGAAAATCATATCTGGTTTTAATTCTTAACATAAACATAGTGTTAAAATAAACTAATATTTTATGGTTATGCAATCATCTGTGTAGCATAACAATTCCTGCCGGTCATGATATTCGAACCCAGCCATTAAGCCACTTTTTGCTCCATTTGCTGCTATATATCTTTTAAAAATAATATATATGTCGCTCCCCATTAAAAGGGCGTACCAGATTGGTCAATGGGAAAATTATTCCCAACAAGCATTTAAGTAAAAATGCACTTTCAAGCTGACCTCACAAGTTGCATTATTGAAGCGTAATTATAAGTTTAATCTCGAAGGTTCTATCTGGAGGTACCAAAAGCAAAAAAACAAAAAACAAACAAAAAACACTTCCACAGATTAATATTGGAGGGGAGACTATCTTCAAATTCCATTCTAAACTGGGAATGGGCAAAGGACTTATGCTAAGTAGATATGAATAAGTCCTTCTTACCGTTTTTCTTTTTTTTTTAATGGAGAGTAGATAATGCAGTGGATGCGTTATCGGCAGCTCCAGTAACTCTCACTTCTCCTTTTTTGTCCTTCAGTCCTCATTTCTAATGAGTGATGTTTCTGACAAAGGGTGAAGAAAAAGCTGCTTCCCAGGTCGGTAGTACTTCATGAACAGTAGTCTGAGATGTCGGAAATTTTCTGTTTCTATGTCTATCCTTGCGGCCATGTCACTAGTAAGGGTGCTGGAGGTAAACGTTTTTCATCTGGGCTGACGTTAACCGCCTGATAGTCAGGGACCCGAACCTTGGAATAACCACCAAGGAGGCTGTCCTATCAGCAGATGCAAAGTACTGGGGCTTCTGTATTGCCATTTGGTGAATGGATTCTGGACCATGCAGTAGTCTCTGGTGGGGCCTCTCGATGCCATACTAGTGGGTAATTGTTACGGCTTTACCTTATCATGTGCTACAAAAAAAAAAAAAAAAAATTCCTATTTTTCCTCTCTTACTTTCCCTCTCTGTTCTGCTCTAACCAAGTATACTGACCTGTTCCACAAACCCAAAAATCCTCAACATGAAATATCTCAAAAAAGAAAACACGAATAAACCTAGAACCCCATCCTCCTACGTAGACCCCTACTACCACGTCTCCTTCTCCAACATCAGGGATCTACGTTCTAACCTTCCAGAGGTTGAAACCCAATTACAGGAGAAGAAACCTGACATATTCTTCCTAAGCGAAACTGGAATAGGGCAGACCACCTCTCTAGATGAGTTCATAATTAAAGGATACTCTAACCTAACATCTAAATCTGACCCCCAAGATCGCCACGGGCATGGAATATGTGCCTACATTAAAGATGGCTTCCCATGTGGCAGGGATATCTCCAGAGAAGACCCTAATCTACCTTATATGTGCTTCCGGGTTGCACTTGCTTACACCACCGCATTTGTATTTGCCCTCTATCGCTCCCACAACAGCGGAGTTACTGTCTTCAAGAGTATATCAGAAAAAATTGACTACATCCTGTCTGCTCATCCCTCAGCTAACATTCACATTTGCGGTGACTTCAATGTCCATAATGTGGAATGGCTGACCCACTCAAATAAGACTGATGAGGAGGGGAGGTTCTGTCATGATTTTGCCATTGCCTATGACCTCACGATTGTCCGCGAGCCCACCCATGTGCCCGATAGTACCGGTCAGTTCGCAAGCCTCTTAGACCTTTTTCTATCCACATCCCCTGAGCTATGCTCGTGTTCCGTTCTATCTCCTCTGGGATCCTCTGACCACTGCATCGTATCAGTTAAGATAAAAATGAAATATAATAAATCTACAGACGTACCTATCCACCGTACTGTATACCGATACTCTATGGGGGACTGGGATAGCTTCCGTACATTCATATCTGATCTCCCTCTCCATTCCTTATTTAAAAAGGATGTGTCCTCTATAGTATCAGACCTGACTGAATGGTTACTTGTAGGCATAGACCAATTCATACCATCCAAAAAATTCCAACAAAAACCTAACAGCCAGCCATGGTTCTCCCCTGAATGTGCTGCTGCCATCGCACACAGAAATCACTTTTTCCATAGCTACCAACGTAATAGATGCACTGAAACTAAAGCTGCTTTCAGAACCGCCAGCAACCACTGTAAAAGAGTAATAAAAAATGCAAGAGAACTATATGCGCAATCCATTAAGTCCAAAGTAGCTGAGCAGCGACTTGATTCCCACCAGTTCTGGCAAACAGCAAATAGGATCCTGAATAGAAACGTGCGTTCTATCCCAACTATTATCAATGGACCAGAGGTCATCTCAACAGCATCCGACAAGGCCAAACTATTTGCCAAAAACTTTGCGGCAAATTCTACGCTGTGTGACGAAGGCCATCAACTCCCCATATTCCCTCCTATAACAGACAACACGCTATGCAACATACAAATATCCAAGCTAATCCTTGATTCCAGTAAAGCAACTGGTCCCGACGGTATTACAACCAGAACTTGCCCCCATACTTTCCAAACTGTTTAAGCGTTACCTTAAGGAAAAGTGCTTCCCAACATCCTGGAAAACCTCATCAGTATGCCCTGTATTTAAGAATTCAGGAGATAAGTCATCCCCCTCTCAGTACAGACCAATAAGTCTCCTGTGTGTCATGAGTAAGTTGCTGGAATCCACAATAAATAGAGAAGTAGTCAACCACCTGAGCAGAAATAACCTTCTTAGCGACACGCAATATGGTTTCCGCTCTGCTAGATCTACAGCAGATGTGCTAACGGTTATATCTCATAGGATTAGTGAATCTCTCTACAAAGGCTTAATTTCTAGGGCAATTGCTCTCAACATATCAAAGGCCTCCGATAAGGTTTGGCATAAAGGCCTACTACACAAGATTTCCAGCTACGGTATAACTGGAAATGTTTTCTCTATCATTAAGTCATTTCTCTCAGATAAGCTCATAAGAGTAGTGGTTGATGGGCAGAAATCAGAGGCCCACAGTATTAATGCTGGAGTCCGTCAGGGGTCCATACTGGGCCTAACTCTCTTCCTGATCTACATCAATGATCTCCCAAAACACATACTAAAATCTTTCGTTGACATCTATGCTGATGACACGACCATCTATGGCAACACATCAAAGGCTGTAAATGATGATGTTCTCTCTGATTCACTCTTCTCTGATCTTGAGCGCGGTACAGTGGGGAAAGAGGTAGCTGGTTACCTTTAATGCATCTAAGACCAAGCTCCTATCACTACATCATAAACGCTCTGATCCCCATCTGGCATCAATTGAAATGGATGGCTCTCGTCTAAGGGATGCCCCAGGCTTTGATAAGCTCCTGGGTTTGACCTTTACACTTGATCTGAAATGGAACACATACATCAAGTCTGTGGCCAAGGTTGCTGGGAAAATGGTGGGATCCTTCTACCGCTCCAGAAGATATCTCACTAATGATGCAATTCTCTATCTATATAAGAGCCAAGTACGCCCAAAGATGGAGTACTGCTGCCACATCTGGGCGGGGGCTGCTAAAAACAGCCTATCTTGCCTTGACAGAGTACAAAATAGACTCTGTGGCTTGGTGGAGGATGCCCTTTTCTCTACCCTGCAACCTCTTTCCCACAGAAGAAACGTAGCGAGCCTGTCATTGTTCTATCGTTATTTCCATGGCAGGTGCTCGTCTGAGCTCCATTCTCTGGTCCCCCCTCGCCAATCTTTTTCAAAAAACACCCGACTATCTGAAACCACCGTCAATAATTTTCCCCACTCCCTATCTGTGCCTAAATCAAAACGTAGATACCATGAACAAAGTTTCTTTCTTAGAACTGCACGCCTGTGGAACTCTGTTCCACTTGCCTGTTTCCCTCCCGACTTCAACCTGGATGTCTTCAAGTCCAACAAACAAATTCCTGATGAACCGCCCCCCCTAAGTAATGACACCTCACAATTTTTCCAATACTATTGCTACACTATCCCGTTGATTACTGTACACACAATAACCCTTATCCCTGAGTGGCCATTGGGCCTTGATAAGTGGTGAACTCCATGTAAAAAAAAAAAAAAATCATTCAAGAAAGTATCGCTAACAAAAACAAATAAAAACATCTACGTAAAAGTGATACACTTAGTAGTTCGGCGAGGTTAGCACCGTGGTAGAGGTTTAGGCTTCTTACTACGAGGTGCCGATTTCGAATCTTGCTAGATTCAGCCACTCTGATGAGTCGTGGACGACGAAACACGTGTCAGTTGATAATTATATTTTAAAAATAATATATATATATATATATATATATATATATATATATGTATATATATATATTTGTGTGTGTGTGAACATGTGTGTATATATGTGTGTACGTATATGTATTATTTTTAAAAATATAATTATCCACTGACATGTGTTTCGTCGTCTACAACTCATCTAGTGAGATTCGAAATCGGGACCTCATGATAAGAAACCTAAACCTCTACCACGCGACTACCTTACACGGCTACTAAATATAATTCAATCAAA
>NC_136520.1:73735100-73847600 GCF_053919585.1 Euprymna scolopes
CTTGGAATTTTTGTAGAGGGTCTCAGGGACAGAGAAGTAAAAATGGCTGTGATTAGAGACGAACCACAGGATCTTCAAGCGGCTTCCATATTACTTCAGCTAAGGCTTTTTGATAAGCCGCTTGAAGATCCTGTGGTTCGTCTCCTATCACAGCCATTTTTACTTCCCTATCCCCGAGACCCTCTACAAAAATTCCAAGTAACTGCTTAGGAATGTAATTCTGCCTCTGGACAATATATTAATGCCTTGTAGAAAATACTATGGCAATGAACAGCACGAGATCGCGCTGCAAGAGATGCATCGGTCCTTTACTTTAGTTAGGGATAACGTTAGGAAAGCTAGGAGAAAGATGATAGAAATCTCTAATAAAAAGACAAAATCTGTGGATTTTAAAGTCGGAGATTTAGTTTATTATAAGAATCACCAGAGACGGAGTAAGCTAGATATGCTCTGGAAACCCTATTATGTAGTAATAGAGAAAACGGGCCCCATCTCTTACAAGATTAAGGACCAGTTGACGGGCTCTGTGATGAAGGCACACGCAGAGCATCTCCGTGCAGCATCGATTGAGGAATGGGAGATTCCCAAAGTGGAGAAGCCATCGAGAAGGGCATTGGCTGCTCCAAGAGACTCCGTGAGTCGGATAGCGAGTCAGCCACAGAAGAAGCTACTATATCAAGACGGAGAGAGGCCGGTCAAGAAGTCAAGTGTCCCGTTGATGGAGGATAGAGTCAGGACGTGTAGCATGACATAAAAAATGTCTAATAGCTTAGATGCAAGCTATTCTTTATTTGCATCACTTGCGGAGGAAAGAAGCAAGATCTTCTACGCGAAGTGAAGAAGAACCACCAAGAGAGAATTGTTTGGGATGAGTTAGGTCGATATTCTGCTGGTAAGATGAGATATTCCTTGGGGTTCGTTCCATGGATGTCACTTGGAAATATGACTGCGGCTACCGTCTCGACATAGTATGTGAGGCGTACAACCGAATTACATGTGATGAAGAGAGGAAGGGAAAATGTAATATTAAAAATGCATAAAAGAATAAATGTAAGGATATGCATATTTTTTACCTTTTTTTTCATCATTGTTGGTTCGAGCAGAGCACGCACGGGGTCATCGAGTGTCACCAACCGATGTTTTTTTTCTTTTAATTACGATGCGATTACCGTCGAATGGGGTTTCCCCATGCATCGGGTGTGGTTGGGGATAATAATAATAACGGAAAAAGCAAAACAAAAAGGAAACTGTATATTTGACTATTTTGTGTGTACAGATACGTAATGCAGCATCTAAAAAACAAAACGAAACAAAACAAAACAAAAAACAAAACAAAAACAACAAAAAATGTATATTGAATATTTTGTGTACGGGCGAAATGCATTATCTAAAGCAAGCAAGATCAAGATAGCCAGCAACAAGTTAAACTGCAGACCAGCTTAATGCAGGTACTGGTCTCCCACTTTATGGTTTTTTTTATATCAGAGATTTGCTTCTCCTAGAAAGGTTGCCTTCACCACGGCTTACGGGAGCCCTCTCTACCCCAACACACACACAAACACACACGGTGCTAGTTGGTTGTTAACCCCGAAAAAGGATTCATTTGCCCTTTGGAAGGTCTTGTTTTTAATCCTTCAGGGAGATTAGCCACCCTCTTCACCAAACAAGTCTGGTGGAGGAACCAATTTAGCCGCCGGTGACCCGACCATGAGGCAGGTAGTACATATATATACATACATACACATACATATATATATATATATATATACATACATCCATACACATACATCCATATACATACATATATACATATACATACATATATACATACACATACATATATACATGCATATATACATACACATACATATATACATGCATATATACATACACATACATATATACATGCATATATACATACATACATATATACATGCATATATACATACATACATATATACATGCATATATACATACACATACATATATACATGCATATATACATACACATACATATATACATGCATATATACATACACATACATATATACATGCATATATACATACACATACATATATACATGCATATATACATACACATACATATATACATGCATATATACATACACATAAATATATACATGCATATATACATACACATACATATATACATACACATAAATATATACATGCATATATACATACACATACATATATACATACATATATACATACACATACATATATACATACATATATACATACACATACATATATACATACATATATACATACACATACATATATACATATATATTTACATACATATATACTGTGGCGAAAATTGTGGGAACACAGGCTTACCTCTTAAACGACCTCAGTGTGTGCTTTGCCGACGCAGAGTCATAATGCTGAAAACGGTCCAAGATGGCGCCTGTGGCCTTATATAATAATGCAGTCTCACAGAATTTCGTGTGCTCCCGCGCACATATGCAAATTTGGAGGACTCTGTCTTTTATAAAAACAGGCCACTGGAGCAGATGGAACGGATGTAAAAACGAGTCTGGAAAGTACTGACGGATGATGCTGCTGCAGTGAGCTGAGGTTGTATGTACTCTTTTTTCTTTGCAACAACATTTTTACTATGAAAAGATGTGACATTCCTGGCTGGTTCTTCGGTGGTTGAATGGCTGGAGAAGGCCGAGCACGTTTGCCGATTGTGCAAAATTAAGGATCCAGCTATGGTCATCCCATTGAGACTCACTAAGGGGTCCTATGCCGTGTACCAGCAACTCAGGGATGATGCGACAATAGAGCAGATAAAACAAGCGTTGTATGAAGCATTCGGTGCAGACACTTTTATTGCCTGGAGGCAATTCTCTGAACGTCGGCTTGGGTCAGGAGAGACTGTGGACGTTTACTTGGCCGACCTGAGGAAGCTTGCTACTCCCTTCGGCGGTGCAAGTGACCGAATATTGGCATGCACCTTTTTGTTTTGGCTCCCGGATGATGCCAATCGGCTGTTGTGGGCATTGAGCTTGGGTTGGAGGAGTTGTTGGCTAGAGCCCGAAACATCCTAAAGGACGATGTGGAGCAGGTCTTGGCAGCAGTTGATGCACTGGAATCGCCTACAGAGAGCCTACGGTGCTACAAAGGTGGCAGCCCCAACCACTTCACCAGAGACTGCAGAAGTGGTGCGAAGTGCACCCCGAACTATGGAGCACGGAAACTAATTTTTTTTTTTATTTATTGCAGACAGTTATCCTCATCTTTTATTAGTTGTTTCACGACGTTTCGATCAACTATTCCTCTGGTCTTCGTCAGGCGGTAACCATGTTTTAGCCAAGTAAGCCTCTGACTGGCTTTGGGTAGGATTGAAACCGCTATCTTCAGACAATTCTCACCTGGAACCGTAGAGATTCAATGTCTCTATCAACTGTGCCACAGGCCCCGAATTAATAAATAATATTCATCTCAATGAATTCCAATTAAATAATATAAGCCAGGCCACGTAACACAGAATTGTCTGGGAAACGGGCAAGGGGAGGAAGCCGCAGCGCCAGCACCCTCCCCAAAGCAACACTGAACAAGGCGCTTCCTGTAGTGACAGTGCGAGTTGATGGGTGTAGGCACTCAGTGCTGGTTGACACTGGATTCACCCAAGCCCTCATCCACAAGAAATGTTGCACCGCATGGACGAAACAGAAGGTCCCAGTATTAACCATTAGCGGAAGCTCGCTGGTGCGTTGTGGGGTGAGCATTGTCCATATAAGTGTTGGCGATGGCCCACTGGTGGCTGTGAAGGCATTGGTGGCCGACAGGCAGCTTCTTGGATACGACTTTCTCCTTGGAATGGACACTATTACACAGCTGAGTGGAATCACCGTGGATGGCGCCAGTGATGTGAGGTTTTCCCAATGCAAGGAACAGGTCTGCGTGGCAATCACTCTTGATAAACCCGACTTCCACGTGGAATACGATAAGGGCACAAACGCATGGACCATGTCCTGGAAGTAGTCTGGCGACCAGCCACCAGTGTCTTTGCAGAATCGGCTGACCGAGTATCCCCTTCCAGGGGCAGTATGAGGTAGAACTCCAGGTTTGGATGGATAATGGCTGGCTGGTTCCATATCCAGAGGATGAGCTTAGGCCACCAAGGGGGCTGATCCCCCTAATGACCGTCAGGCATAATAATAAACAGAAGGTCCAACCCATCATGGATTACTGGGACCTCAATGAACACATCGACCCGCACACAGTGGGGGGGGGGCTGATGTCTGCACTCATAAACTGAGGGGGTGGCAGCAGCAGGGGGCGCACATGACAATCTTAGACCTGCGAAGAGCCTACCTGCAGATATGCATCAAGAAATCGCTGTGGCCATTCCAGACAGTCGAGATCAAACGGACTCGCTATTGTTTGACCAGGCTGGGGTTTGGCCTGAACGTGACCCCAAACATTATGACAACGATTATGCAGGTGAACCCATGTCAAGATGAAGCCATGCAACAGGCCACATCGTATATTGACAACATTTTTGTGAACGAGAACCTCATGTCTGCCCAGGCAGTGAAAAACACTTTGAGAGCTTTGGGCTGGATGGATGGAGCGAAAGTTCTTGGCTTGCATGTGAACGGCAGTGCAGACAGACTCCGCTGGGGAAGAGGTGGTGACATCCCAGAAGTTCCATCAAACATCACGTGTCAGAGCGTTTTTTCTGTCTGTGGAAAACTGGTGGGCCACTTCTCTGTGTGTGGGTGGCTCCGGTTGGCGGTGGTGGCCATAAAGCGATGTATGATTTCCATGTCAACCGGGATGGGACAATGAGGTGCGCGATTCCACCCTGTGAAGCATCCTGGTTGAAGCTGTGGCCAGAGTGACAGAGGACAACCCCATGCGAGGAAGCTGGTGTGTAGATGGGAGCGAGTTTACAGTTTGGGTGGACGCCAGCTCACTCGCCCTTGGTGTTGCTCTGGTGGTCGATGGATTTATTATAGAAGATGTCTGCTGGCTTCAGACAGAAAATGACGCCAGAAACATAAACTTGGCTGAGCTTGATGCTACACTCAAAGGGGTAACTATGGTGCTTCAGTGGCAGGCCGGAGTGCTACACATTGTCACAGACTCCATGTGCATGCATCAGTGGATGACCGATGCCTTGAGTGGGAAAGCATGATTGACAACGAAGGCATCAGCCAAAATGCTAATACGGAGACGACTTGCTACCCTGACCGAGATCATCAAGAAATTCTACCTGGCTGTAGATGTGACACTGGTGCAGTCCTGTCAGAATCGTGCGGATTGCCTGACCAGAGTGCCATGCCGTTGGCTGGACCTGCCAAAAGAAGTGGACGAACTGTCACCTGTGAATTGCACCACAGTGGGGCGTCGGCTTAGCCTGGGCTGTGTTGCTGATGTCCATTGCCAAAGCGGGCACCCTGGTGTAAACCGAACCCTTTACTTTGCCGGCACACATAATTTATTGTTTTGGGCTCAAATTAAGTTATTATGTTAGATCCATGTACAATGAACCTATATATAAAATTTCAAGTGTTTAGACCCAAAATTGTTGGAGGAGTTTGGTAGAGTTCTCAAAGGTCAAATCGTTGAACTTTGACCCCTTAATCGCCAAATTTCTGGCCGAAAACGAACCACAAAGATTTTCCCAAATCTCAGTACCCTGTATATCAAATTTCGAATCTGTAGACTTAAAATTGACAGAGTTATTGTTTAGGGAAATGTACACACACAGATACACACACAGACAGACACTTTCACTTTTATAGATATATAGATATAGATAGATAGATAGATGAATATAATATATATATATATATATATATAATATATATATATATAGATAGATAGATAGAGAAATAGATAGAGAAAAAATTTATATATATATAGAGATAGATAGATAGATAGAATAGATAGATAGATGGAGAAATAGATAGATAGATGAATAGATAAATAGATGAATAGAAAGATAGATGAATAGATAGACAGATGAATATGTAGTGATAGATATGCAGACTGACAGACGAAAAGACAGACTGATGTAGAGAGACGAAATGCGATAGACAGAAAGATAGATAGACAGGCAGAAAGAGAGAAATGAACCAATAAAATACTATTTCAAAGTAAAAAACTAGCCAATGATAAGAGTTGGATGAATAGATTCCGACCCTCAAAGCAAAAATTCTTTCTCCTTTGTCAGAAACATCGCTAGTGGAATATAAGGACTAAAGGGACAAAATAAGGGAATGGATTGTTATGTGTGAATGAAAAATGCACAGTTACGTGTATAAAAATTGAGAAAGAGAGAAGGGAAGCAAAAAAAAAGAGGAGAGAGCAAAAAGAGAGAGGGGGAAAACAAATAATAGAGGAGGAAAAACAAAAGAGAGAGGGGAAAGGAAAAAAGAGAGAGGTAAGCAAAAGTGACAGGGGAAAGCAAAAAAAGAGAGAGGGGAAGTCAAAAAAGAGAGGGGAAGGCCAAAAAGGGGGAGGGTGAAACAAACAAGAAAGAGGGGAAAGCAAAAAAGAGAGAGAGGAAAAAAATACAGAGGGTAAAGCAGAAAAGAAAGAGGGAAGAAAGAAAAAGAAAAAAAAACAGATAGTGGGGGTGTAATTGATTAGACAGGTCACAGATCATCGCTTCATAAAACATTAACATTACCCCCCCCCCTCCCACCACCACCACCACACACACACTGAAAATCTTTCTTTCCTATGACACAGCACACATCTCAGATTTGATGGTTGCATGTGAGTCCATGTCATTTTTGAAATTAATCCGTCAACACGAAACAAAGTCTAAAGGGAAAATGACCACAAAACCTATTATCTTAACCCTTTATGACCTGATTGAACTAATTCGTTCAGTCGTAAATAAATGAATATAACGGCATAAATAAAGTGGGAATTGATTCAAACACGCCTTGTACGTATTAGTTCAGTATCTGGATAGATGTCAGATACCTATAGATTACAACTGTCCATTGCTTACATTCAATATGCCGCCATCTGTCTTGGAAAGTGGAGGATTTCGTTTGTTGTCATAAACACATTTTTTCAAACACTACGGATAATAATCAAGGTAAGTTTATGAAACGCAAAAATTCTCAGTGGTAGTTAAACTATTGAACTTCATAATTTTTTTTTCAGTTTGAAGACAATCATAATATCATTACCTTTCAAACTAACTAAAATTATCAATATTTTTTAATCATCTACATCATAATTCAGGTCATAAAGAGTTAAGGGTAATCATGATTTGCATCGTTGTCTAATCCCCAAAGAAATCCAAGCTCAGACGTTACCAAGCATTTTCGGCGCCTATGCAAATAAGTGTGTGAAATAAGAAAAGCAGTCGACCGTACATCCAGCAGATTGCTTTCGGCACACATAACGGGTGGGGGTGGGGTGGGGGGAAGAGGACCTAGTCAACTGGTTTGATTTGTCACAGCTGATTGTTTCGTTATATAATGTGATCCATGTTGCAGTCAATCAGTGACCAAGTGATAAGAATTGATTTGAATAGATGAGGTGGTAGAGGAAGGCCCAGAGAAGACATGGGAGGAAGTGATAAGGATCGGTTTGAGAGGAAGAGGGATAAATATAAACCTGGCCAGAGAGAGGTTAGTTTGAAAGTCAATTTCTGAAAGCCACTCAACACGTACCAGCATGTAAGACAGAAATTAAACCGAAGATGACGATGATGATGATGATGCTAGTGTAGGTGTGGTGGTGGTGGTGTAGGGGGTGGGATGGGGAGATTATCACCCCCCAAAAAGCAGTGTTGGATGTTTAATTCTAATCGAAGTCTTGAAATGAATATTTTCAATTTTTGAAATTGAAATGTTCACTTTTATATTTGATTGGGATCACAATTTTTTGTTGTTGTTGTAAATTACAAGGAAAACGCTTTGTTTGATCTATATTAAAACAAATAAGCCCAGGTGCTCGACTGAGCTCCAATCTATATTTCCCCACTGCAAAAACATTCACAATAAAACTCGTCTAGCTACAACCACTGCAAATTTTTTTCCTTTCTTCCTCCTTGTGCCTAAAACTAAAAAATAGACTTCCATAAGCAAATTTTCTTTCTAAGAACTGCCCATCAGTTAAACACAATACCAAAGGTTTGCTTCCCAGCTGATTGCAATATGGTCGTTTTCAAGTCCAATGTAAACAAATTAATGTTGAGCTATCATCCTAAATAATATAATTTTGCACAGTTTTAATCGTTGTCTCTAATCCTTAAGATGTTTGTCTCACAGTTCACCTGACAAACTTGTAAGACCTCGAGTAGCTTTTGGGCCTTGATAAGCAATGATGCTTTAGCATACACAAAAGAATCTCTGGACATGAAGTTTTTACCTCCCCGCATAAATTTAGTTCAGTTGTCTAAAATAAAAACGTAAAGAAACATGGCTATTAAAAATTCAGATCATTAGGGTTTTAAGACTTCATAAAATAAGCGAAATGAAATAGATGACTCTGGGTTTGCACTGGTTGACTTTTGACACATCACGTGACATCTCTAAATAAACTAATAATAAACTAGAGTTGTTTTTTTTTTTTTCGTTGATTTTTGATATAAAGTGTTGTAGACCCGTGCTAGGGGTGACAAATGAAAGAAACCACAAGTAGTGTAAAGTTTATAAAATATAATATGTATTCATCATAAAGAATACAGGCGCCACTAAAGTGGTATGAGAGGAACGTGTTCATAGCATGCGGTTAAACATGGTATGAGTGTCTCCATTTAGTCTCTGAAACCAGTGGTATTCATAGGACTGGTTGATTCCACTTAGTTCTCAAAATAGGGGTGATTTGTACCCCACAACATAGAGAAAGACTAATTTTTTTTTCTGGGGTTTTGAAACGTAATTGATGCAAAAGTTTTTTTATTTTTCACGTTATATCCTCAAATATTTTTGTTATGAAGTTCGGTTTGATTGTTTTGTAGAAGAAAATTGGTTTTGTTTTTGACTTCGCAGAACATGATTGAGTTTGGTAAAGAAAAAAGGAGGGAAAAACTGTAATATCAATGCTTGGTGCATTTTTGTTCAGGAAGCCAGTATCTTCAGACAGCCTTGAGATGGCTGTGATCTGAAATAATCAAATTCTTCCAAGTTTTAAACATCGTCATCAATCCTTAAGATGTTTGTTCCCCCGTTCACCTGACGAATACATTGCCCCTTATCCTCGAGTGCCTTGTGAGCCTTGATAAGTGCAAAAGATTACTATTTATCCATCCAAATTCTCTTTAGAATATAGTCTCAAGTTTAATAGAAGATTATGTTTAAAGTCATCCTCGGGTGGCCTTTTGGTCTTGATAATTGGTTACTCACAAGAACCTAAAAATAAATTTAAAAAATGTTATTTTTTATTGGAAAAAAAAAATTATCACCTATTAAGGCTAAAAGCTATTTAAGGATAAGAGTTGATGACTTAAAAAAAAAAATTGTTTAGCTACAACCACTGTAAATGATTTTTTTTTCTTCCCCCGTGCACTAAACAAAACTTCCATAAGCAAATTGTCTTTCCAAAAACTACCTATCAGCTGAACACAATACCAAAGGGTTGCTTCTCAGCTGATGACAACCTGGTCGTTTTCAAGTACAATGTAAACAAATTCTTGTTGCAGCTTTTCTGAAATAATCAAACTGTACTCAATATCAGTTATTATTACCAGTGCTTACGATGTTTGACCACCTAACAAATTCATTAACCCTTATCCTCTAGTGGTCGTTGAGCCTTGATGAACAGTTACTCATAAGTACATAAAATAAAAATTTTACTTTTTTATTTATTGAAAAAAAAAATCAATACTCATTAAGGCTAAGAGCCACTCAAGGATAAGAGTTGAGGACTAAAATAGATGGTTTGTAACAAGCAGGTATTGACATAAGATTTGGAAATGAAAAATGACCAATCTTGTGACACTGTATTCCACAGATTAAGGAATTCTCGGAAACAAACTCTGTTCATGGAAATTTTGTTTGATGGCAGAAAGTTCATTGTAGTGGTGGTAGATAGAGTTCATGCTGTGAATGTTTTGCAAGAAAGAATCAGAGACTCAAGCGCAGTCGAGTACTTTGCATGAAAATAATGAGCAGAGAAAGACTAGTGACGAGAAAAAGGAGTTGCAAACATCTTCCTACTAGATTGCGAATTCAATTTTGTCTTTTCTGTCAAAGCAAGAATGAGTGTTCTGAGTGGCACCTCCTCAGATGTGGCAGCAATATTCCATCTTTGGATGTATCTTACTCTTGCATACATACAGGATGGTATAAAAAGTCACATACACTAGTCTCTCGCTCATGGACAGGGTTCAAAAAACGAGTTGCCAACCTAACAGGTCCTGAACTATCGACTGAACATCAACCTCTGTCCCATCGCCGAAATGTGGCATCCTTGTGCCTGTTTTACAAGTATTTCAATGGCAAGTACTCTGACAAACTCCAAGCACTAGTACCCTCTCAATGACAATACCCATAACAAACCCGACAAGCAGCAAAATGCCACCCCTATACTGTAGAAATCCCTAGATGCCGTCAAGTTTTCTACATTTCGACACTGGCCAGCGGTCAATCACGTAATCACCGTAAGTGCTGCAACAAAGGGGGTTCCTTTTTTTTTTAAAAAAAAAAAAAAAAAAAAGCAACAATGTTTTAGGACACAAACTATTTGTAAGCTTAGGTATGAAAGGCCCATCTGTCTCTAAGACCAACTGATACCAGATTCTTCCCTTTATCTGCTTCAATCAATCAAATATTGTTCAGTCGATAGTTCAGGACCTGTTAGGTTGGCAACTCATTTTTTGAACCCTGTCCATGAGCGAGAGACTAGTGTATGTGCCTTTTTATACCATCCTGTATGTATGCAAGAGTAAGATACATCCAAAGATGGAATATTGCTGCCACATCTGAGGAGGTGCCACTCAGAACACTCATTCTTGCTTTGACAGAAAAGACAATATATATTAGTTTCGTACATACAAACATGTATAATAGTTTATAATTTACTTATGTTGTTTTCATAAGTATGTATACAAAAATTAGAATTAATGAATTTACTAATTATTAAATGGAACGTTTTGGTAGAAGATTCATAAATTAATGTAGATTGTCAGTACGAATAGTTGGGTTTAATAACTTTGTTTGATAATATTCAAAATGGCGTAATGGAAAAATCAAAAAGATATATGCAGCTTCTCTTCCAATTTTCGGATTTTAATCATGTCAAATCACACTTCATTTCCTTTTGACGGATTGATTGTTGCTATTTCTTCTGATGAGTTAAGGGCATAATAGATTCACTGAGTGATATAATAATTAAGTGATTGATTTTGTGCTACGAAACAGTTACTGTCAAGAATTGTATAAGTCAACTGAATTAAAGGAATAAATTATAAGATGGTCAACATCATGAATTTTGGAATATAACTTTTTGGTATTTATTCTCTATATTGCTCTGTAATTACATTGAGCTTCTTAAATAAGGATTGGTATATATTATAAGAAAATATATATATATATATGTATATATATTAGTGATAGGATGATTCCAATATTTTTCCTAATTCTGATACAATTACCGATTCCGATTCTTTATAAATCACTAAATATTTAACTGTAAAGTTGTTATTTTTCCCAATTACCATAAAAACACATGTTAAATGTGCACATATATTCCTCAAACCTAAAAACACACTTGATGAGTGTGTGTGTGTGGGGAGGGGATTTAGTTTTAATGGTAGATTAATATAAATGAAAATTTATTGTTACTATCAGCAGTGGAAGATTTTGTTTTAAACAAAATTAAATAAAAAAAGATAATTAAAGGAATCGTTTTTGGTATCAGAAAGCAGGCACAAAATTTTCCGGTTCTGATACCAATTCCGATACCTCAAAAAGTTCCAATTTTTCTGATCCTGATTCTTCGTCTCAACACTGATGATAACAATATATATATATATATATATATATATATATATATATATATATATATATATATATATATATATATATACGAGCAAACAGTTAATAAAACATGTTAAAAAACACTTTGAAATGAGTTAAAAACATATTTAATCTGAAAACGGATTAAGGACTATCCACTTATTTAGTGTTTCTTTTTCAGATTAAATATGCTTTTAACTCATTTCAAAGTGTTTTTTAACATGTTTTATTAACTGTTTGCTCGTATTATAAGCTCTATCTCTTATTGGTTTTATTAGGCAGTATTGTGCATGTTTACACCATGGAGGATTTGAATAGGATGACAGTAGATTTGATAAGTGTTGCTAAGAAGTTAAAATGGTTTCTTTTGTAAATGACGGACTTGCAATCATAACAAACATCTCTTACAACCGAACATGAATAGTCAGTCAGCTTAAAATCCAAAAGCTCAAGACCAGAACACCTCTCCCCTCTGCTTTTCTCTGAATATATGTAGATATTAATCAAATCACACAGTTAAACACTATCAAGCTGACGTCAAATCTACCTCCGGTCCACAGGTCTAGAGAGTTCGCTGTTGGTCCAGGGACTAGCTGCCCATAACTATCTTGGCCATCGTAGGTCATCATGTGTGGTCTACGTTCATACATAATGTTATGTGTTCTATGAGAGGAGTCTGTTCAACCTATCCTGGATGAATGCCACCAAGTCAAGTCAAGAGTCCACTTAAGATTTATCAGCTGTTAAATATATGGACATAAAAACTGACTAATGAGTGTGTCTATTAGCTTAAGGGAACATAACTTCTATAGAATCTCAAGTGGCTTTCTTAACATTTAAGAGATGATTTCTTTTCCAAGTTAAGAAACAAAATTATGGGTGGTCAAGCCCAAAGCCAGATATGTTCCCCTTTCACAGGTTTATGACATGCATGCATCGCACTGTTTATGAATGTAACATGCACCACAGTGCATTGCAGATGTGCAGTTTATTGATGAATTATCAAAAACTAGCAACACTATCTGGCTTTGCCCAGGAGAATAATAATATATTTTTATTGATAACAATTGACTTTCTTCTGTTGACATACATCAGGTAAATCATACTGCAAAAATGGAAACAACTAATTGACGATGAACTTACAAAAAAAAAAAAAAAGAAAAGAATATGCGAGTTAAATCTGAATTAAAAACAAATAAAAGGTTAAAAATAAAAACTATGCCTATTTTAGCCACAAAACATTTAAAAAAATATTTTTTAATGAAAGAATTTTTTTTCCTTTGGTTTTCATTAACAGTTGTTAAAATTAAGCCTCCACTTCTTTACCCATAAAAATTAAATTTGCATACACGCTTATTATTTATTTTCTTTAAAACTATCATCAGTTATTATGAAGATTAAGTCTCCAATATATTAAATACAAGATTTTTTTGTGCCAATTGAAACTCAAAGAAATTGTATACTTCGTTTTTATTATTAATTATTAAGATTTAGCCTCTATTTCTTTGCTCATAAATTAAATTTGCATATTTGTTGTTATTCTTCTTCTTATTATTTCTATTATTATTATTATTATTATTATTATTATTATTATCATCAGTTATTATTAAGATTAAGCCTCCATCCTTTGCTCATAAGTTAAATTTGTATATTTGTTGTTATTCTTATTATTATTATTATCATTTCAATTATTATTATTATTAGCATCAGTTATTACTAAGATTAAGCCTCTATTTCTTTGCTCATAAAATTAAATTTGCATACACGCTTATTATTTATTTTCTTTAAAACTATCATCAGTTATTATGAAGATTAAGTCTCCAATATATTAAATACATGATTTTTTGTGCCAATTGAAACTTAAAGAAATTGTATACTTCGTTTTTATTATCAATTATTAAGATTAAGCCTCCATCCTTTGCTCATAAAATATTTGTTGTTATTCTTCTCATTATTATTATTATTATTATTATCAGTTATTACTAAGATTAAACCTCTATTTCTTTGCTCATAAATTAAATCTGCATATTTGTATTATTATTATTGCTAAACTGCAAATGCAACCTTAAATAAGATTTTGAAAATTTCAATTGAATTAACAAATTTCAACAATAAACCGCAGCTTAGTTTAGTAGACATAACCTAGATGGTTGTTCCGGCAATTCAATAAAACAAAAAGACTTATACAACTTTACGTGTTGACATATTCATTAAACATTTCTTATCCAAAAGACACCTCAAGCACGGTTGAAGGCTTTTCGTTCATTGACTTGCTTTCGAGTTTGTCTTTATGGCAGACTGGGTGGGAAATGTCGCGGTGGTGGGAGGATTTCGTTTATACAGAAAAAGTTAAGTAGTAAATCCTATAAAAATTTTTTTCTTCTTTTTTCTTCTCGGGGGGGGGGGGCAGGTATTCTAGAATATTTTTGCATTTAACGGCTAACTGAAATAAAATATATCAGACAAAATTAAGTCAAAATAGAGAAATTATAACATTTTAGCACCAAAATAATTTTTTAAATACCGCTGCGGAGTTTTTACGTGTTGACATATTCATTAAACATTTCTTATCCAAAAGACACTTTTTTTCTCTTCTGCTTTCCCTCTCTGTCCTGCTTTAACCAAGTCTGTCGACCTGTTTCACAAATCCCAATCCTCAACATGAAAAATCTCCAGAAAAAAATCAGAATAAACCTAGAACCCCATCCTCCAACTTAGACTCCTACTACCATGTCTCCTTCTCCAACATCAGGGGTCTACATTCCAACCTTCCTGAGGTTGAAACCTAATTAGAAGATGAAACCGGGCATATTCTTTGTAAGTGAAACTGGAATAGGGCCAACCACTTCCCTAGAAGAGTTCATAATTAGAGGATACTCTAACTTAACATCTAAATCTGACCCCCAAGATCGCTATGAGCATGGAATATGTGCCTACATTAAAGATGGCTTCCCATGTGGTAGGGATATCTCCAGTAAAGACCCTAATTTATCTTATATGTGCTTCCGGGTTGCACTTGCTTACACCACTGCATTTATATTTGCCCTCTATCGCTCCCACAACAGCGGAATTACTATCTTTCAGAGCATATCTGAGAAAATTGACCACATCCTGTCTGCTCATCCACATTTGTGGTGACTTCAATGTCCACAATGTGGAATGGCTGACCCACTCGAACAAGACAGATGATGAGGGGAGGTTCTGTCATGATTTCGTCATCGCCTATAACCTCACGCAGATTGTTCACAAACCCACCCGTGTGCTCAATACTTCCGGTCAGTACGCTAGCCTTCTAGACCTTTTTCTCACAACTTCTCCTGAGCTATGTTCATGTTCCGTTCTGTCCCCCTCTTGGATCTTCTGACCACTCGGTTGTATGAGATAAGATAAAAATGAAATACAATAAGTCTTCAGACGTACCTCTCCACCGTACTCCATATCGATACTCTATGGCTGACTGGGATAGCTTCCGTACATTTATATCTGATCTACCCCTACATTCCATATTTAAAAAGGATGTGTCCTCCATAGTATCGGACCTGACTGAATGGTTAATTGTAGGCATAGACCGATTAATACCATTCAAAAAATTCCAACAAAAACCTAACAGCCAGCCATGGTTCTCCCCAGAATGTGCTGCTGCCATCGCACACAAAAATCACTTTTTCCATAGCTACCAACGTAATAGATGCACTGTGACTAAAGCTGCTTTCAGGACTGCCAGCAACAACTGTAAAAGAGTAATAAAAAACGCAAGAGAGCTATGTGCTCAGTCTAAAAATCTAAAGTTGCTAAGCAATTTTGGCAAATAGCAAACATTGCAGTTCTGGCTAATAGCAAACAGGATCCTGAACAGAAGTGTGTGTTCTATATCAACCATTATCAATGGACCTGAGGTCATCTCATCAGCATCAGACAAGGCCAAACTATTTGCCAAAAACTTTGCAGCTAATTCTACTCTACACGATGAAGGCCATCTACTCCCCGTATTTCCTCCTATAACAGACAACACGCTATACAACATACAAATATCTGTGCGTGAGGTCGCCAAACTAATCAAGAACCTTGATATCAGTAAAGCAACTGGCCCTGACGGCATTCCAGTTATAGTGCTGAAAAAGCTTCAACCAGAACTTGCTCCCATACTTACAAAACTGTTTAAGCGTTGCCTTAAGGAGAAGTGCTTCCCAACACCCTGCAAAAACCTCGTCAGTATGCCCTGTATTTAAGAATTCAGGTGATAAGTCGTCTCCCTCTCAGTACAGACCAATAAGTCTTCTGTGTGTCATGAGTAAATTGCTGGAATCCATATTAAATAGAGTAGTCAACCACCTCAGAAGAAATACCTTTTTAGTGACAGGCAATATGGTTTCCATTCTTCTAGATCTACAGCAGATGTGCTAACGGTTATATCTCATAGGATTAGTGAATCTCTTAACAAAGGCTTCCTCTCTAAGATATCAAAGGCCTTCGATAAGGTATGGCATAAGGGTCTACTTCACAAGATTTCCAGCTATGGTACCACTGGAAATGTTCTCTTGATCATTAAATCATTTCTCTCCGATAGGCTCATAAGAGTAGTGGTTGATAGGCAGAAATCAGAGGCTCTCAGTATTAATGCTGGAGTTCCCCAGGGGGTCCATCCTGGGCCCAACTCTCTTCCTGATCTACATCAATGATCTCCCTAAAAACATACTTAAATTATTCGTTGACATCTATGCTGATGACACGATCATCTATGGCAACACATCAAAGGCCGTAAATGACAAAGTTCTCTCTAATTCTCTCTCCTCTGATCCTGAGCGTAGTGGGGGAAGAAGTGGCTGGTTACTTTTAATGCATCTAAAACCAAACTCCTATCTTTACATAATCAACGCTCTGATACCCATCTGGCATCAATTGAAATGGATGGCTCTCGTCTTGGGGAAGCTCCATGTTTTGACAAGCTTCTGGGTTTGACCTTTACTCCTGACCTGAAATGGAACACATACATCGTCTGTTGCCCAGGTCGCTGGGAAAATGGTGGGATCCTTCTATTGCTCCAGAAAATATCTCACTACTGATGCAATTCTCTATCTGTATAAAAGCCAAGTACGTCCAAGGATGGAGTACTGCTGTCACATTTGGGCTGTGTTGCTGACACAACCATCTATGGCAACACATCAAAGACTGTCTATGCTGATGACACAACCATCTATGGCAACACATCAAAGACTGTAAATGACAAAGTTCTCTCTGATTCTCTCTCCTCTGATTTCAAGCGTGTGGTACAGTGGAGGAAGAAGTGGCTAGTTACTTTTAATGCATCTAAAACCAAGCTCCTATCTTTACATCATCAATTGAAATGGACGACTCTCGACTAGGGGAAGCTCCATGCTTTGATAAGCTTCTGGACTTGACCTTTACTCCTGATCTGAAATGAAACCCGTACATCAAGTCTATTGCCAAGGTCGCTGGAAAAATGGTAGGATCCTTCTACCGCTCCATAAGATATCTCACTGTTGATGCAATTCTCTACTTATATAAAAGCCAAGTACGTCCAAGGATGAAGTACTGCTGCCACATCTGAGCAGGAGCTGCTAAAAACACTATCCTGCCTTGACAGAGTACAAAATAGACTTCGTAGCTTAGTGGGTGATGCCCTTTTCTCCTTCCTGCAACCTCTCTCCCACAGGAGAGACGTTGCGAGCCTGCCTTTGTTTTATCGTTACTTCCATGGTAGGTGCTCGTCTGAGCTCCAATCCCTGGTCCCCTCTCGCCGATCTTTCACAAAAAGCACCCGTCTAACTGAAACCGCTGTCAAAAATTTTCCCCCACTCTTTATCTGTGCCAAAACCAAAACGTAGATTCCATGAACAAAGCTTCTTTCTTAGAAGTGCATGCCTGTGGAACTCTATTCCGTCCGCCTGTTTCCCACCTGACTACAACTTGGATGTCTTCAAGACCAACAAAAACAAATTCCTGATGAACCGCCCCCTTAAGTAGACACTTTATCAAATCTCAACATTAACGTACTGTACATGCAATAACCCTTATCCCCGAGTGGCTTCCGGGCCTTGATAAGTGGTGACCACCTTGTAAAAAAAAACAAAAAAACTTGTGCTGTAATGCTCTAAAATTTATGTGATTTAATTAAGAATAATTAAAAAGCTTTATTTTCAAATCGATTTGAATTGATACAATAGTTGAACTACAAATCCTTGCACCCCCTTGACGTAAATACCCCGACAAACCTGACAAGCAGTAAAGTCCCACCCCTACATAGTAGAGATCCCCAGATACTA
This sequence comes from Euprymna scolopes, assembly GCF_053919585.1. Taxonomy (NCBI): domain Eukaryota; kingdom Metazoa; phylum Mollusca; class Cephalopoda; order Sepiida; family Sepiolidae; genus Euprymna; species Euprymna scolopes. Next base: position 73,753,354 of record NC_136520.1, read on the forward strand.
GGAAGCCTTCTACTCTAATAATTTATTCCCTAGAACTGCTAGACTTTGAAATTCCATTCTCGGATCGTGCTTCCCTGACTGTATTGACGCGCAGAAGTTCAAGTGTAATGTAAACATACATGTTGATGCTCAACTCCCTACATAGCATCCCTGCAATTTATGTCCCAGATAGTAGTCCCCCCCATCAAAGTAGCACTATGCCTTGTTTGTGGTTAAAATAAAAAAAAAAAAAAAAAAATTTCCAAATTAGTACATAAAAAGCCCTCTTGACAAAATCTGACCCAGTTGACCTCCAGTTGACCTCCAGAGAATGAATAATTTTTTCTAATTTTTCAGATATTATTCATCCAGGGTAACGTGGATCAAGAATATACCAACTTTGTAGTTGTTTGTTTTGTAGTTCTTGACTTTTACTGGACATACAAACACACATACACACAGACAACTGCACTTTATTAATAGACTAGCATGGCTACTCGACGTTACCCAATTATCATTTTTATTAGAACTTTATCTTTTCTCTTTGTCTATCCCCCTCCCTCCATCTGGCCACTCCCCCTTTCTTCTCCGTCCAGCTCATTCATATCTCTGGATATACACACACACACATAGACAACACGTTTTTATAAATTCCTTTATGAATGAGTCGACATAAGGGAATTGACTCATTAATAAAAAAAAATCAGAGTTACTTCCCTTCTGTCTGGAAACTCGACCAACCTGACGAAATATGCACCAGTTTAGGCTAAAAGAATGAATAAGTTTTTTTTTGGTTTAAATCTTATCCCAACTATCATCAATGGACCTGAGTTAATCTCGTCAGCATCAGACAAAGCCAAACTCTTTGCCAAGAACTTTGCAGTCAATTCTACCCGTTGCGACCAAGGCCGCCAACCCCCAATATTTCCTCCTGTATCAGAAAACACACTATGTGATATACAAATATCTGTATGTGATGTTGCCAAGCTAATCAAAAACCTTGATTCCAGTAAAGCAACCGGCCCTGACGATATTCCAATTATAGTACTCAAAAAACTTCAACCAGAACTAGCACTCATACTTACAAAACTGTTTAAACGTTGTCTTAAGGAGAATTGCTTCCCATCACCCTGGAAAATCTCATCAGTATGCCCTGTATTTAAGAATTCAGGTGATCGTTCATCCCCCTCTCAGTACAGGCCAATAAGTCTCCTGTGCGTCATGAGTAAGTTGCTGGAGTGTGTGTTAAATACAGAAGTAATCAATCATCTCAGCAAAAATAACCTTCTTAGTGACACACAATATGGTTTCCGTTCTGCTAGATCTACAGCAGATGTGCATACAGTTATATCACATAGGATTAGCGAATCTCTCGACAGAGGCAACCTTTCTAGGGCAATTGCTCTTGACATATCAAAGGCCTTTGATAGGGTATGGCATAAAGGTTTACTTCACAAGATCTCCAGCTATGGTATTGCTGGAAATGTCTTCTCAATTATTAAATCATTTCTCTCTGGTAGGTTCATAAGAGTAGTAGTTGATGGGAAAAAATCAGAAGCTCACAGTATAAATGCTGGAGTCCCTCAGGGGTCCATCCTGGGCCCAACTCTTTTCCTGATCTACATTAATGATCTTCCAAATCACATCCTTACATCATTCGTAGACATTTTTGCTGATGACACTACCATCTATGGTAGCACATCTAAGACAGTAAACGACCAAGTTCTCTCCGATTCTCTCTCCTCTGATCTTGATCACGTTGTACAATGGGGAAAGGAGTGGCTGGTTACTTTTAATGCATCTAAAACCAAGCTTCTATCTTTACATCATCAACGTTCTGATCCCATCTGGCATCAATTAAAATGAATGGCTCTCGTCTTGGGGAGGCCTCAAGTTTTGACAGGCTTCTGGGCTTGACCTTTACTCCTGATCTTAAATGGAATACGTACATCAAATCTGTTGCCAAGGCCGCTGGAAAAATGGTCGGATCCTTCTATCGATCCAGTAGATATCTCACTGCTGATGCAATTCTCTATCTATATAAGAGCCAGATACGTCCAAGGATGGAGTACTGTTGCCACATATGGGCAGAAGCTGCTAGAAAAGACTTGTCCTGCCTTGATAGGGTTCAAAATAGACTTTGTGGCCTCGTGGGAGATGTCCTTTTCTCTTCGCTGCAACCTCTGTCTCACAGAAGAGATGTTGCGAGTTTGTCTCTACTTTATCGTTATTTTCATGGAAAGTGTTCAACTGAGCTTCAATCTATGGTCCCCCCTCGCCAAACTTTCACAAGAAACACTAGACTAGCTGAAAACATTATCAATAATTTTCCCCACTCTTTATCTGTACCTAAACCTAAACATAGATTCCATGATCAAAGCTTCTTTCTTAGAACTGCACGCCTGTGGAATTGTCTTCCGTTTTCCTGCTTTCCAGCTTTCTATAATATGGTTGTCTTCAAGTCCAACGTGAACAAATTTCTGATGAGCCGTTCCACTAACACTTGTTAAGTTAACAAATTTACCGAACTTCCATTACTATCGATTACTATATTGTCCTTTTGACTACTCTATACTCTTTAACCCTTATCCTTGAGTGGTCTATCGGCCTTGATAAGTGGTGACGTTTATGTAAAAAAAAAAAAAGTGTTATTCATTGGGGGACACGCTGATCAAGAAAAATATCAATATTGTGGTTATTTGTTTTGTTGGTTTTGAGTTTTACTTTTACATACAAACATACACAAAGGCAACTATGCTTTATATAATAGATTACTTATTTCAGAAGATAAATCTTCATTGAAATAGGGCAAACACATAAAATTTAATAACTTAAGCAGTTACTACGTGCAGTCATTCATGCCGACTAATAAAATAAACAGTGGCAAGCTAGAGACTGGATGTATAATATATATTTAAGACTCGGATATAATGCTCATAGGGCATGTGTTATTTTTATGTGGCACACAAACTATTTTAAAAGGGAAAGAGTTTCTGCAATCAAACATAGATAAAAATTCCATCCCCAATTTTTATATATAAATCCAGAAATGTAGCTTGTGTTCCTCTATGTTCACAATTTAATTCCAGCTCTTAGATATTATTTTTTCAAATTCCTCGTAATGATTTATACAATAAATCTCCTACAACCATGATAATTATGCGTTCTAGATGCATAATTTTTTAATAAAATAAACAGTGGTATTCTTTTTGTAAAAACAAAAGTCATTTTAATATAAAAAAAGTGTTTATTCCTTCGTTTGATTTATTCGTTGTGTGGAGAAAGTGGCTTAGCGTTAAAGAGACTGTGCGTTTGTGCCTGCAGAGCACAAACTAAGAATCAAGATGGCGCCCGCATGCATTTATGTGGAAAAAAGTCTTGTCCACTTGGGATGAGGCACGGAGCAGATCTTCCACACTCTTAGGTAATCCTGCAACAAAGGCGCACACCAAGCCTTTGTCTGACATCCCTCCAAAAAGGACCAATAGCTTTTTTAGCTCAGCCAGATACACATCCACCGTTTCCCCGGGATGTAATTTTCGGGCCATGAATTCCTTCCATACAGTAATTGGATCTAATGCAAATGCTGTAAAAATGGCGCGCTTGATGCAGGCAAAATCTGTTTTTTCCTCATCAGCCAACTGCTGGTATACTGCATATGCTCCCCCAGTGAGGCGCATTGGGACCACGCATTCTATACGCTTCACCCCACTGAGCTGACATATCAATTCTGCTTTTTCCACCCATTCCTGCACTGAGTGATCAGTGCTACTGCCATCAAACAGGGGAATTAGCTTGGGGTCAAATCCTGACGTCATGCCGGAATAGCTTGTGTTCGTTACAACTCTACTTTCAACCGAGTCGTTGTTTGTTTCGTTCACCACACTCTTTTCTTCTATCTCTTCTTTTACACGCGTCCGTTCGCTTTAGTGACTCAAAATCGTCTCTCTTCCCGCTTTTCTCCCCTCGTTATTTATGGAATCAGGGTACGAGATTCTCCGAGATTCCACGAGACTTTTTTCCACATGAGATCAGAGGGGAGTGTGGAGAAAGTGGCTTAGCGTTAAAGAGACTGCGCGTTTGTGCCTGCAGAGCACAAACTAAGAATCAAGATGGCGCCCGCATGCGTTTATGTGGAAAAAAGTCTCGTGGAATCTCGGAGAATCTCGTACCCTGATTCCATAAATAACGAGGGGAGAAAAGCGGGAAGAGAGACGATTTTGAGTCACGAAAACGAACGGACGTGTGTAAAAGAAGAGGTAGAAGAAAAGAGTGTGGTGAACGAAACAAACAACGACTCGGTTGAAAGTAGAGTTGTAACGAACACACGTTGTATTCTACCTCACTCTACAAGGATTTACACTGCTAGGGTTAGTATGTAAGAAAGAACCTGACATGTCCTTTAGTGATATATATAAATATATATAATAATTATTGATATTGGAAATAGTTTCCATAATGTTTTATTGTTAAAGTGTTTTTTATTTAATAAGTCTGAAGAAAGGCTGTTCTTGTGAAAATTTTCAAACAACATATTGTTTGGATTTGTCCAAATGGTCTTGAAACAATTGTAACTAACAATGAAATACACTTTTTGTTGCTATCAACCCATTCTTTGAAGTCTTGGTTTTTGTTAAAACAGTATATGAATGCTCAATTATGAAATATGATAATATTTTAGCTTACAGTTTAAGTCATCTCTTTTTGGCTTAAAATGTATTGGTATATGAACGATTACTGAATTGTATAAACCCAGTAAAAGTCGGAATACTACAAATAAGATTATATATATATGGGAAAATATGCTAATTCGGTTATATTTAACCATTCATTTATATCAATCCTTTAATTTATGAAGCTCGATATAATCACAGAACATATACAAATAAATGACAAAAATCTATATTCTAAATTTTGTTGTCCATCTTACCATTTATTTCTTTAAGCATGTTAAAATGTTCACTTTTTGACAGCATCTGTTTCATAGGGCAGAATCATTCATGTAATTATTATGTCAATTTTTAAATTAATCTGCCCTGACTCATCCGAAGAATAGGAACTCATCAACTTTAAAATTATTGTAATTATTATGTCAGTTGGAAGAAACAATAATTGCAACTTTTCTCTCAAATTTTCGGATTTTGTAATCCTGCTTTTATTTTCTTTTAAAATTGATAAGGATAAGGATTAAGGGCGCATGTTGCTCGACTAACCCTGCAGAAGCTGAACGAATTGAACTACGAGACTCTACCTCATCCGCCATATTCACCGGATCTCTTGCACACTGATTATCACTTTTTCAAACATTTCAACAACTTTCTGCACGAAAAATGCTTCAAAAGTTGAGATGATGCCGAATCAGCCTTCAATGACGCCATCGCTTCCAGAACTCCGGATTTCTATGCTAATGGGGTAAATAAACTTGTTTCTTGTTGGCAAAAATGTGTCGATTTTGATGGTTCTCATTTCGATTAATAAAGTTTATTAGGACAGGAGTTATGATCTTTTGAAGTTGAACGTCAAAAAGCGACATTATTTTTGCACCAACACACACACACACACACACACACACACACACACACACACACACACATATATGTATATAAAAAATAATCCTTTTCATTTATAGAAACATTATTGTCTACATATGTGCATGTATCTTAAGTTATCTTTACTCGGACAGTTCATTCCAAGACTCCCAATCAACTACCCACTCTTCTTTTCACTCCGTCCCGTCTCCTCTCTTAGCCATGTGGCATCACGTCAGCCTCTGTTACACAGAGTTGACATCTGAGTAAATTAGCTGACTCCGACTGAACCATGAAAAGAACATTACACAAACTGCCAGGGTAGATGTGTATGAAAGAACATTACACAAACTGCCAGGGTAGATGTGTATGAAAGAACATTACACAAACTGCCAGGGTAGATGTGTATGAAAGAACATTACACAAACTGCCAGGGTAGATGTGTATGAAAGAACATTACACAAACTGCCAGGGTAGATGTGTATGAAAGAACATTACACAAACTGCCAGGGTAGATGTGTATGAAAGAACATTACACAAACTGCCAGGGTAGATGTGCATGAAAGAACATTACACAAACTGCCAGGGTAGATGTGCATGAAAGAACATTACACAAACTGCCAGGGTAGATGTGTATGAAAGAACATTACACAAACTGCCAGGGTAGATGTGTATGAAAGAACATTACACAAACTGCCAGGGTAGATGTGTATGAAAGAACATTACACAAACTGCCAGGGTAGATGTGTATGAAAGAACATTACACAAACTGCCAGGGTAGATGTGTATGAAAGAACATTACACAAACTGCCAGGGTAGATGTGTATGAAAGAACATTACACAAACTGCCAGGGTAGATGTGCATGAAAGAAAATTACACAAACTGCCAGGGTAGATGTGTATGAAAGAACATTACACAAACTGCCAGGGTAGATGTGTATGAAAGAACATTACAAAAACTGCCAGGGTAGATGTGTATGAAAGAACATTACACAAACTGCCAGGGTAGATGTGCATGAAAGAACATTACACAAACTGCCAGGGTAGATGTGCATGAAAGAACATTACACAAACTGCCAGGGTAGATGTGTATGAAAGAACATTACACAAACTGCCAGGGTAGATGTGTATGAAAGAACATTACACAAACTGCCAGGGTAGATGTGTATGAAAGAACATTACACAAACTGCCAGGGTAGATGTGTATGAAAGAACATTACACAAACTGCCAGGGTAGATGTGCATGAAAGAACATTACACAAACTGCCAGGGTAGATGTGTATGAAAGAACATTACACAAACTGCCAGGGTAGATGTGTATGAAAGAACATTACACAAACTGCCAGGGTAGATGTGCATGAAAGAACATTACACAAACTGCCAGGGTAGATGTGCATGAAAGAACATTACACAAACTGCCAGGGTAGATGTGTATGAAAGAACATTACACAAACTGCCAGGGTAGATGTGTATGAAAGAACATTACACAAACTGCCAGGGTAGATGTGTATGAAAGAACATTACACAAACTGCCAGGGTAGATGTGTATGAAAGAACATTACACAAACTGCCAGGGTAGATGTGTATGAAAGAACATTACACAAACTGCCAGGGTAGATGTGCATGAAAGAACATTACACAAACTGCCAGGGTAGATGTGCATGAAAGAACATTACACAAACTGCAAGGGTAGATGTGTATGAAAGAACATTACACAAACTGCCAGGGTAGATGTGTATGAAAGAACATTACACAAACTGCCAGGGTAGATGTGCATGAAAGAACATTACACAAACTGCCAGGGTAGATGTGCATGAAAGAACATTACACAAACTGCCAGGGTAGATGTGTATGAAAGAACATTACACAAACTGCCAGGGTAGATGTGTATGAAAGAACATTACACAAACTGCCAGGGTAGATGTGTATGAAAGAACATTACACAAACTGCCAGGGTAGATGTGCATGAAAGAACATTACACAAACTGCCAGGGTAGATGTGTATGAAAGAACATTACACAAACTGCCAGGGTAGATGTGTATGAAAGAACATTACACAAACTGCCAGGGTAGATGTGTATGAAAGAACATTAAACAAACTGCCAGGGTAGATGTGCATGAAAGAACATTACACAAACTGCCAGGGTAGATGTGCATGAAAGAACATTACACAAACTGCCAGGGTAGATGTGTATGAAAGAACATTACACAAACTGCCAGGGTAGATGTGTATGAAAGAACATTACACAAACTGCCAGGGTAGATGTGTATGAAAGAACATTACACAAACTGCCAGGGTAGATGTGCATGAAAGAACATTACACAAACTGCCAGGGTAGATGTGTATGAAAGAACATTACACAAACTGCCAGGGTAGATGTGTATGAAAGAACATTACACAAACTGCCAGGGTAGATGTGTATGAAAGAACATTACACAAACTGCCAGGGTAGATGTGCATGAAAGAACATTACACAAACTGCCAGGGTAGATGTGCATGAAAGAACATTACACAAACTGCCAGGGTAGATGTGTATGAAAGAACATTACACAAACTGCCAGGGTAGATGTGTATGAAAGAACATTACACAAACTGCCAGGGTAGATGTGTATGAAAGAACATTACACAAACTGCCAGGGTAGATGTGCATGAAAGAACATTACACAAACTGCCAGGGTAGATGTGTATGAAAGAACATTACACAAACTGCCAGGGTAGATGTGTATGAAAGAACATTACACAAACTGCCAGGGTAGATGTGTATGAAAGAACATTACACAAACTGCCAGGGTAGATGTGTATGAAAGAACATTACACAAACTGCCAGGGTAGATGTGTATGAAAGAACATTACACAAACTGCCAGGGTAGATGTGTACGAAAGAACATTACACAAACTGCCAGGGTAGATGTGTATGAAAGAACATTACACAAACTGCCAGGGTAGATGTGCATGAAAGAACATTACACAAACTGCCAGGGTAGATGTGTATGAAAGAACATTACACAAACTGCCAGGGTAGATGTGTATGAAAGAACATTACACAAACTGCCAGGGTAGATGTGTATGAAAGAACATTACACAAACTGCCAGGGTAGATGTGCATGAAAGAACATTACACAAACTGCCAGGGTAGATGTGCATGAAAGAACATTACACAAACTGCCAGGGTAGATGTGTATGAAAGAACATTACACAAACTGCCAGGGTAGATGTGCATGAAAGAACATTACACAAACTGCCAGGGTAGATGTGCATGAAAGAACATTACACAAACTGCCAGGGTAGATGTGCATGAAAGAACATTACACAAACTGCCAGGGTAGATGTGCATGAAAGAACATTACACAAACTGCCAGGGTAGATGTGCATGAAAGAACATTACACAAACTGCCAGGGTAGATGTGTATGAAAGAACATTACACAAACTGCCAGGGTAGATGTGTATGAAAGAACATTACACAAACTGCCAGGGTAGATGTGCATGAAAGAACATTACACAAACTGCCAGGGTAGATGTGTATGAAAGAACATTACACAAACTGCCAGGGTAGATGTGTATGAAAGAACATTACACAAACTGCCAGGGTAGATGTGTATGAAAGAACATTACACAAACTGCCAGGGTAGATGTGTATGAAAGAACATTACACAAACTGCCAGGGTAGATGTGTATGAAAGAACATTACACAAACTGCCAGGGTAGATGTGTATGAAAGAACATTACACAAACTGCCAGGGTAGATGTGCATGAAAGAACATTACACAAACTGCCAGGGTAGATGTGCATGAAAGAACATTACACAAACTGCCAGGGTAGATGTGCATGAAAGAACATTACACAAACTGCCAGGGTAGATGTGTATGAAAGAACATTACACAAACTGCCAGGGTAGATGTGTATGAAAGAACATTACACAAACTGCCAGGGTAGATGTGTATGAAAGAACATTACACAAACTGCCAGGGTAGATGTGTATGAAAGAACATTACACAAACTGCCAGGGTAGATGTGTATGAAAGAACATTACACAAACTGCCAGGGTAGATGTGTATGAAAGAACATTACACAAACTGCCAGGGTAGATGTGCATGAAAGAACATTACACAAACTGCCAGGGTAGATGTGCATGAAAGAACATTACACAAACTGCCAGGGTAGATGTGTATGAAAGAACATTACACAAACTGCCAGGGTAGATGTGTATGAAAGAACATTACACAAACTGCCAGGGTAGATGTGTATGAAAGAACATTACACAAACTGCCAGGGTAGATGTGTATGAAAGAACATTACACAAACTGCCAGGGTAGATGTGTATGAAAGAACATTACACAAACTGCCAGGGTAGATGTGCATGAAAGAACATTACACAAACTGCCAGGGTAGATGTGCATGAAAGAACATTACACAAACTGCCAGGGTAGATGTGTATGAAAGAACATTACACAAACTGCCAGGGTAGATGTGTATGAAAGAACATTACACAAACTGCCAGGGTAGATGTGTATGAAAGAACATTACACAAACTGCCAGGGTAGATGTGCATGAAAGAACATTACACAAACTGCCAGGGTAGATGTGCATGAAAGAACATTACACAAACTGCCAGGGTAGATGTGTATGAAAGAACATTACACAAACTGCCAGGGTAGATGTGTATGAAAGAACATTACACAAACTGCCAGGGTAGATGTGTATGAAAGAACATTACACAAACTGCCAGGGTAGATGTGTATGAAAGAACATTACACAAACTGCCAGGGTAGATGTGTATGAAAGAACATTACACAAACTGCCAGGGTAGATGTGCATGAAAGAACATTACACAAACTGCCAGGGTAGATGTGCATGAAAGAACATTACACAAACTGCCAGAGTAGATGTGCATGAAAGAACATTACACAAACTGCCAGGGTAGATGTGCATGAAAGAACATTACACAAACTGCCAGGGTAGATGTGTATGAAAGAACATTACACAAACTGCCAGGGTAGATGTGTATGAAAGAACATTACACAAACTGCCAGGGTAGATGTGTATGAAAGAACATTACACAAACTGCCAGGGTAGATGTGCATGAAAGAACATTACACAAACTGCCAGGGTAGATGTGTATGAAAGAACATTACACAAACTGCCAGGGTAGATGTGTATGAAAGAACATTACACAAACTGCCAGGGTAGATGTGTATGAAAGAACATTACACAAACTGCCAGAGTAGATGTGTATGAAAGAACATTACACAAACTGCCAGGGTAGATGTGTATGAAAGAACATTACACAAACTGCCAGGGTAGATGTGTATGAAAGAACATTACACAAACTGCCAGGGTAGATGTGCATGAAAGAACATTACACAAACTGCCAGGGTAGATGTGCATGAAAGAACATTACACAAACTGCCAGGGTAGATGTGTATGAAAGAACATTACACAAACTGCCAGGGTAGATGTGTATGAAAGAACATTACACAAACTGCCAGGGTAGATGTGTATGAAAGAACATTACACAAACTGCCAGGGTAGATGTGCATGAAAGAACATTACACAAACTGCCAGGGTAGATGTGCATGAAAGAACATTACACAAACTGCCAGGGTAGATGTGTATGAAAGAACATTACACAAACTGCCAGGGTAGATGTGTATGAAAGAACATTACACAAACTGCCAGGGTAGATGTGTATGAAAGAACATTACACAAACTGCCAGGGTAGATGTGTATGAAAGAACATTACACAAACTGCCAGGGTAGATGTGTATGAAAGAACATTACACAAACTGCCAGGGTAGATGTGCATGAAAGAACATTACACAAACTGCCAGGGTAGATGTGCATGAAAGAACATTACACAAACTGCCAGGGTAGATGTGCATGAAAGAACATTACACAAACTGCCAGGGTAGATGTGCATGAAAGGACATTACACAAACTGCCAGGGTAGATGTGTATGAAAGAACATTACACAAACTGCCAGGGTAGATGTGTATGAAAGAACATTACACAAACTGCCAGGGTAGATGTGTATGAAAGAACATTACACAAACTGCCAGGGTAGATGTGTATGAAAGAACATTACACAAACTGCCAGGGTAGATGTGCATGAAAGAACATTACACAAACTGCCAGGGTAGATGTGTATGAAAGAACATTACACAAACTGCCAGGGTAGATGTGTATGAAAGAACATTACACAAACTGCCAGGGTAGATGTGTATGAAAGAACATTACACAAACTGCCAGGGTAGATGTGTATGAAAGAACATTACACAAACTGCCAGGGTAGATGTGTATGAAAGAACATTACACAAACTGCCAGGGTAGATGTGCATGAAAGAACATTACACAAACTGCCAGGGTAGATGTGCATGAAAGAACATTACACAAACTGCCAGGGTAGATGTGTATGAAAGAACATTACACAAACTGCCAGGGTAGATGTGTATGAAAGAACATTACACAAACTGCCGGGGTAGATGTGTATGAAAGAACATTACACAAACTGCCGGGGTATATGTGTATGAAAGAACATTACACAAACTGCCAGGGTAGATGTGCATGAAAGAACATTACACAAACTGCCAGGGTAGATGTGCATGAAAGAACATTACACAAACTGCCAGGGTAGATGTGCATGAAAGAACATTACACAAACTGCCAGGGTAGATGTGTATGAAAGAACATTACACAAACTGCCAGGGTAGATGTGTATGAAAGAACATTACACAAACTGCCAGGGTAGATGTGTATGAAAGAACATTACACAAACTGCCAGGGTAGATGTGTATGAAAGAACATTACACAAACTGCCAGGGTAGATGTGTATGAAAGAACATTACACAAACTGCCAGGGTAGATGTGCATGAAAGAACATTACACAAACTGCCAGGGTAGATGTGCATGAAAGAACATTACACAAACTGCCAGGGTAGATGTGTATGAAAGAACATTACACAAACTGCCAGGGTAGATGTGTATGAAAGAACATTACACAAACTGCCAGGGTAGATGTGTATGAAAGAACATTACACAAACTGCCAGGGTAGATGTGTATGAAAGAACATTACACAAACTGCCAGGGTAGATGTGCATGAAAGAACATTACACAAACTGCCAGGGTAGATGTGTATGAAAGAACATTACACAAACTGCCAGGGTAGATGTGCATGAAAGAACATTACACAAACTGCCAGGGTAGATGTGTATGAAAGAACATTACACAAACTGCCAGGGTAGATGTGTATGAAAGAACATTACACAAACTGCCAGGGTAGATGTGTATGAAAGAACATTACACAAACTGCCAGGGTAGATGTGTATGAAAGAACATTACACAAACTGCCAGGGTAGATGTGTATGAAAGAACATTACACAAACTGCCAGGGTAGATGTGCATGAAAGAACATTACACAAACTGCCAGGGTAGATGTGTATGAAAGAACATTACACAAACTGCCAGGGTAGATGTGCATGAAAGAACATTACACAAACTGCCAGGGTAGATGTGTATGAAAGAACATTACACAAACTGCCAGGGTAGATGTGTATGAAAGAACATTACACAAACTGCCAGGGTAGATGTGTATGAAAGAACATTACACAAACTGCCAGGGTAGATGTGTATGAAAGAACATTACACAAACTGCCAGGGTAGATGTGCATGAAAGAACATTACACAAACTGCCAGGGTAGATGTGCATGAAAGAACATTACAAAAACTGCCAGGGTAGATGTGTATGAAAGAACATTACACAAACTGCCAGGGTAGATGTGCATGAAAGAACATTACACAAACTGCCAGGGTAGATGTGTATGAAAGAACATTACACAAACTGCCAGGGTAGATGTGTATGAAAGAACATTACACAAACTGCCAGGGTAGATGTGTATGAAAGAACATTACACAAACTGCCAGGGTAGATGTGTATGAAAGAACATTACACAAACTGCCAGGGTAGATGTGCATGAAAGAACATTACACAAACTGCCAGGGTAGATGTGTATGAAAGAACATTACACAAACTGCCAGGGTAGATGTGTATGAAAGAACATTACACAAACTTCCAGGGTAGATGTGTATGAAAGAACATTACACAAACTGCCAGGGTAGATGTGTATGAAAGAACATTACACAAACTGCCAGGGTAGATGTGCATGAAAGAACATTACACAAACTGCCAGGGTAGATGTGTATGAAAGAACATTACACAAACTGCCAGGGTAGATGTGTATGAAAGAACATTACACAAACTGCCAGGGTAGATGTGTATGAAAGAACATTACACAAACTGCCAGGGTAGATGTGTATGAAAGAACATTACACAAACTGCCAGGGTAGATGTGTATGAAAGAACATTACACAAACTGCCAGGGTAGATGTGCATGAAAGAACATTACACAAACTGCCAGGGTAGATGTGCATGAAAGAACATTACACAAACTGCCAGGGTAGATGTGTATGAAAGAACATTACACAAACTGCCAGGGTAGATGTGTATGAAAGAACATTACACAAACTGCCAGGGTAGATGTGTATGAAAGAACATTACACAAACTGCCAGGGTAGATGTGCATGAAAGAACATTACACAAACTGCCAGGGTAGATGTGCATGAAAGAACATTACACAAACTGCCAGGGTAGATGTGTATGAAAGAACATTACACAAACTGCCAGGGTAGATGTGTATGAAAGAACATTACACAAACTGCCAGGGTAGATGTGTATGAAAGAACATTACACAAACTGCCAGGGTAGATGTGTATGAAAGAACATTACACAAACTGCCAGGGTAGATGTGTATGAAAGAACATTACACAAACTGCCAGGGTAGATGTGTATGAAAGAACATTACACAAACTGCCAGGGTAGATGTGCATGAAAGAACATTACACAAACTGCCAGGGTAGATGTGTATGAAAGAACATTACACAAACTGCCAGGGTAGATGTGTATGAAAGAACATTACACAAACTGCCAGGGTAGATGTGTATGAAAGAACATTACACAAACTGCCAGGGTAGATGTGTATGAAAGAACATTACACAAACTGCCAGGGTAGATGTGCATGAAAGAACATTACACAAACTGCCAGGGTAGATGTGTATGAAAGAACATTACACAAACTGCCAGGGTAGATGTGCATGAAAGAACATTACACAAACTGCCAGGGTAGATGTGTATGAAAGAACATTACACAAACTGCCAGGGTAGATGTGCATGAAAGAACATTACACAAACTGCCAGGGTAGATGTGTATGAAAGAACATTACACAAACTGCCAGGGTAGATGTGTATGAAAGAACATTACACAAACTGCCAGGGTAGATGTGTATGAAAGAACATTACACAAACTGCCAGGGTAGATGTGCATGAAAGAACATTACACAAACTGCCAGGGTAGATGTGTATGAAAGAACATTACACAAACTGCCAGGGTAGATGTGTATGAAAGAACATTACACAAACTGCCAGGGTAGATGTGTATGAAAGAACATTACACAAACTGCCAGGGTAGATGTGTATGAAAGAACATTACACAAACTGCCAGGGTAGATGTGTATGAAAGAACATTACACAAACGGCCAGGGTAGATGTGCATGAAAGAACATTACACAAACTGCCAGGGTAGATGTGTATGAAAGAACATTACACAAACTGCCAGGGTAGATGTGTATGAAAGAACATTACACAAACTGCCAGGGTAGATGTGCATGAAAGAACATTACACAAACTGCCAGGGTAGATGTGTATGAAAGAACATTACACAAACTGCCAGGGTAGATGTGTATGAAAGAACATTGCACAAACTGCCAGGGTAGATGTGTATGAAAGAACATTACACAAACTGCCAGGGTAGATGTGTATGAAAGAACATTACACAAACTGCCAGGGTAGATGTGCATGAAAGAACATTACACAAACTGCCAGGGTAGATGTGTATGAAAGAACATTACACAAACTGCCAGGGTAGATGTGTATGAAAGAACATTACACAAACTGCCAGGGTAGATGTGTATGAAAGAACATTACACAAACTGCCAGGGTAGATGTGCATGAAAGAACATTACACAAACTGCCAGGGTAGATGTGCATGAAAGAACATTACACAAACTGCCAGGGTAGATGTGTATGAAAGAACATTACACAAACTGCCAGGGTAGATGTGCATGAAAGAACATTACACAAACTGCCAGGGTAGATGTGTATGAAAGAACATTACACAAACTGCCAGGGTAGATGTGTATGAAAGAACATTACACAAACTGCCAGGGTAGATGTGTATGAAAGAACATTACACAAACTGCCAGGGTAGATGTGTATGAAAGAACATTACACAAACTGCCAGGGTAGATGTGTATGAAAGAACATTACACAAACTGCCAGGGTAGATGTGCATGAAAGAACATTACACAAACTGCCAGGGTAGATGTGTATGAAAGAACATTACACAAACTGCCAGGGTAGATGTGTATGAAAGAACATTACACAAACTGCCAGGGTAGATGTGCATGAAAGAACATTACACAAACTGCCAGGGTAGATGTGTATGAAAGAACATTACACAAACTGCCAGGGTAGATGTGTATGAAAGAACATTACACAAACTGCCAGGGTAGATGTGTATGAAAGAACATTACACAAACTGCCAGGGTAGATGTGTATGAAAGAACATTACACAAACTGCCAGGGTAGATGTGCATGAAAGAACATTACACAAACTGCCAGGGTAGATGTGTATGAAAGAACATTACACAAACTGCCAGGGTAGATGTGTATGAAAGAACATTACACAAACTGCCAGGGTAGATGTGTATGAAAGAACATTACACAAACTGCCAGGGTAGATGTGTATGAAAGAACATTACACAAACTGCCAGGGTAGATGTATATGAAAGAACATTACACAAACTGCCAGGGTAGATGTGTATGAAAGAACAAACAAACAAACAAAAAAAAAAGATTGCGGTGGCACCAGCATCTGTTGATTCCACAGAAAATTGTTATGGGAAGATAGAAAGACTGAAGAAAAATCCAATCCAGATCTCTACCTGAAGGGCACAGAGAGTATTGAGATCCCAGAGAAAGCCAACAGACTCCAGGGAAGATTACCTGTTTTTGCCAGTGAGAGATCGCCGATAATGATAACTATCCAATGTAAATGCCTGCTTCTAATCATCATCACCATTGTCATCATCAGCAGCAACATCATTGTCATCTGCATCACTGTTGTCATCGTCATCACCAGCATCATTGTTGTCATCGTCATCATCAGCATCATTGTTGTCATCAACAGCATCAGCATCTTCATCAGTTTGACGTCTATTTTCCATGCTGTGATGTATTGGACAGCTTTTAAAAATCAACTTCTTAACTAACTTATCTCTGGACAGGTCTTTATTTATTCCACAAATCCATTCTTATCACTTCCTCCCACATTTTCGTTGGCCTCCGCCCCCTTTAAACTGAATATATTACCTCTAATTTTCTACTAACCCCAAAACTCTCATTCATTCTTCAACGTGACCATACCATCAAAGTCTCCTGTTCTGTACTCATCTCCTTATACTGTTCAGATTTAATTTTCCTCTGAGGTCATCTGTTCTAAGCCAGTCTTTAAAGACACACATTAGACATCTGTCGTATCATTTTCATATTGTTCCTCTCCATGCAACGTATGTCCTCAACCCTCACTGTTTAAGTATCAATTACATGCATCACTATACTGCACACCATTATACAATTGATTTTCCAAATACTCTAACCATTGCGCCATGGGTAAATAAAGGGTTCTGTTGAAATACCGTCCAGATTCCCCGAGTTCGACAGAAACATTCCACCGTTCGACAAGATACACCTGGAGAAGGTCAGAGGTTATATCGACCGAAACGTTGAGAAAATGACGCTCAGGATGAGAATAGTAGTCCGAAGAATCCAAATAATATGAATAATCAATCTTCGTCTCAAAAATTAAAAAACGTAAGGACAAAATACTTATCATTCAAACATGGCAGTTTTTGAATATATGGTTAAGTGACAGTTTTAATCATTTAGAATTGCTTTAAAGCTCCATTGCTTACACATTTTTCGACCAAATTTCAAACAATTATTACAGTTTATGGATCACCTTCTCAGTAATATTGTGAACA
Source organism: Euprymna scolopes (assembly GCF_053919585.1). NCBI lineage: Eukaryota > Metazoa > Mollusca > Cephalopoda > Sepiida > Sepiolidae > Euprymna > Euprymna scolopes. Next base: position 73,771,014 of record NC_136520.1, read on the forward strand.
AAAATTTTCAATTTTCGTTCAGTAAAACAAAAGTTATGATGAATTTTCTGGTGTTCAAAATTGTAAAAACAAACGTAAGGAGGTGAGTGACACTGTTTATGACTGGTTTCCATAGCAACCACGTCGCTTCAGTGACTACTGTTGCTACTAATTCGAAAAGAGAAGTAACAAGTGAAACAGGCAGAATAAAAACATGAAAGGGAGATAATTGGGGGGATTTTATTGAAAGCAGACGAGTGCCGTACATTGTTATTACATATGTGTTCATGGGGGCAAAAATATAATACTGAAATTAAACAAAGAACAAGTGAATTTATTGGAAGCCTGGAAAAAATCATGTATTACAATAGAAAAATGCGAGCATGAAAAGTAATATGTTTAAGCTTAAACATGGAAAAGTAAAGGACTAGTTGTTAAAACTGGAAAAGAAAAGGACAAGATATTATAGTAAAAAATATAATAAATTCATAACTTAAAATATTGCAGCATTAGGAATTTTTCTTTTAATTCAATTTATAATATTATATAATCATACCTTAATGCTGCAATATTTTATGTATGCGACTGGAGGAAGATATTGTTTCTAGTATAAATAATATTGGCAATGGCGCATTTTCACTCATTTCAGCAATTGCTCAATTAAGAAGAACGAGAAGTAGACGGTGACAGCCAATTTCGCATCCCTGCTGAATAAAGTTCCGAGTTATTGTTTTTTTTCCCCTTTTCAATATTGATTTCAAACATAATGAATAAGAATCTACGTAAACTTTTCTGATACTTGCAACAGATTAGTTACACCGTTTCGGCATACTTGTCGATGTCAGACGCGGGAGAATATTGGATGACAATACCAGATTATCAGTGCATCGCCAACTGAAAGTTTCTTCAAAAGCACATTCCGATCCTAATGATTGAATGGAAATCCTTCCTCTCGTACTCCTTGGTATCAGATCTACCATTAAAATGGACATTGGACTTACAGCTGCCGAGATGGAATACCTCTGACCTTACCAGCACAAATGATTGCACCGACCACCATTAGAAGCACACTAGACACGACTAGCTATACTTAATGCTTAAAGAAGTACATCGAGACCATTGTACGCCGAACCAAGGTCTAAGAAAACCACGATTTACCTTCCTCAAGACGTTCACACGTCTTCGTAAGAAACGATGGAGTACCCACGCGCCCGCAGCTGGCTCACTCCGGTCCTTACAAAGTTCCTAAAAGAAATCCGAAACATTTTTCGATTGATAAGAATAACAGACATGACTCGATCAGCGTTGATCGACCGAAGAAAACAGTTTTCGACGACACAGACTGTAATACCACAATCGTACAGACGCAAATCTCAGAAGATTCGTTAACTACTGCCACGCCTAACGATACAGTGCTACCTAGTGCAACAATTTGCACACATAAAGCATCCACCCCATTTTGCAACCTGCACCCAGTGAAATACTTAAAATAATTTTATTCTTTCTTCTTAGATTGACTTCTCGTCTAGGAGGAGAGCCATATAGCGATCGGTATATATGGCCAGAACAAATCCACGGCAGAAACATTTTCATAGCAATCACCCACGCGTATCAGAACGTGCAAAAACACAACGTCGTAGTCGCATGCATGGAATTAAAGAACTGTGTTATGTTTTCGCGCGTAGGGATACAGCAAACAGGCTGGAACTTTCGAGAACATTCATATATAAAGATTTGCCGCAAAAATCAAATATTTTTTTTTTCTTGTTTCCCCAAGACTGGATGTCAGAATAACTCAGCGACTGGGAGGCGTTAAAATCCCCTATCTTGAATTTGCGCGCCATGCACATGCACTTTAATCCTCATCATGGAAAATTACCATATTGAATGAGAATTTAATTCTCCTTTTTTAAACAATGTTATTTTAAACTAATGTTTTTTTATGTGATGAACGCGCGTACGCTTTCGACCTCATAATTATAGACTGTTCATTTTTTATCTCAGAAAATAATCACATTTATTTCAAGCCACGAGTGACACTCTGAACACAGAAAAATCAGTAATTTTTAAACTCCATTCTATTCTCACGAATTACGCATTTACTTAATCCTACATAATAAAACAATCTTTACAAGAAAACACTTACGTTGGAACAAATTGAGCTAATATTCCTAAGACGTAAATAAATGTTTATTTCATATTAATGCAGTAATTTCGAGTTCTTTGTCAAATGTCCTTTTTTTCCGGAGTTATTTTTATTTTTTTGTTTTTATGTATGCGAAGATGTGATCTGGTGACACCCTTCTATCTATTGAGGATCTCGTTAAATTTACCTTTAACGGTCCCTTGGATACCCTACTACTTTCGCCTTCAAGAGATTTCTGCACCTGCTCACAAGTTAGTGATTCCACGGTGGATACCTATTATTGGTAACTCCATCGTGAGACTTACGGGGTGGGGGGATCGATTTGTATTAGAAACTGTGCATACACGTTAGTATATTGAAGAGTTTTTCTGGTTATTTTCCCGTTAATGTAAAAATTGAAAATTTCGGGTGACCGAACTTGAAAAAAAAAAAAAAAATTCGTTCGGGCAAAACTTGTAAATGTTGAGTGACGAAAAATAACCATAAATATGTATCAGAAAAAGGGCAAATTTCAAGCGAAATTAAAAAAAAAAGAAAGAAAAAAGACGACCAAACTGCTTAAAAAAGGCTAAATTCGCGAAATTTTCTTTAAAAATGTCGAGTGGTTCTAAAATGGGTGATCGATTTACTAGAACGTTGCATTAGAAACTGAGCACCAGCACCAGTGCCACCACTTAAAATATGTAAATATTGGCTTAAAAAAATTTTTTTTTTGATAATGTGATAGATTAGTGTCCATTCGATAATAATCCGGTGAAAAAAATTGAAAAAGAAAAAGAGAAAAATAAAAAAAAAAATAAGGTGGGGTACCGCTCGTACACGTGGACCACTTTCAGGCTCTCTCTCCGCCGTTATTTGCAGCCGGCCTTATTTCCATGTAATAATTCTAAACAAATGGCAGTGGCGTGTAGTAAAAAAGAAACGAGTATTCCATGTTTTCTTGGAGTTTTCTTCGGTCATCGGACGATTCCACCAAAGACAAGAAGCACGTACTCATTTTGGGAAGAAGAAGAAAAACAAAAGATGATAATGATGTCGGCGATACAAAAAAAAATAAATAAATAAATAAATAAATAAATAAATAAAAATAAAATAAAAATAATAATCAGAGACGATGTTTAGTTTATTTAAATACAATCTCCTCAACAATAACATTGGGTAGAGAGTGATGGAGTTTTGACACCAAATTCAGGATTAATTAATAGCATTTAAGAGGATTAGGGTTCCACTTCGAATCGACGGGTAACTGGAAAAATCAATAATCAATCAATAATATATGAGCCTACTCAAGGGTTAGGACTAAGAATCGCTACTTAATAACCCCCCCCCCCCGCGCGTTGATCTTATGCTCTGGTTTCAGACGATTATTTCATTTCGTATATACAGAGTGTCTAAAAAAATGACTGCGATAACCTGTTTCGTGACATTTGGTGAATGGTGCGCGTGATGAGCACTTTCGAAGCTATTCCATTACAATCTATGATCATAAAATATAGGTTTTATCGTCATTTGAAGTGCGAGACAGTGTAATATATATATATATATATATATATATATATATATATATATATATATATGCATATACGCACGCACACACATACATATATACATACACACATATATGCACACACTCATATACACATATATACACACACTCATATATACATACACACATATGCACACACTCATATACACATACACACATATATGCACACACTCGACACTCATATATACATACACACATATATGCACACACTCATATACACATACACACATATATGCACACACTCATATATACATACACACTCATATACACATATGTACATACACTCATATATACATACACACATATTTCCACACACACACACACACACACACACACACACACACACACACATACATATATATATATATATTAGATATAATACACACATGCACAAATATTTCAACACACACGTGTACACACATACAAAATATTTCCACACACATCTATATATACACACACATATTTCTATTCATACACATATATATACACACATTTCTAGACATATATACACACATACATATTGAATGTCCTCGAGTGTCTAAGGTCTCTCTGTACAGGATTGTCAGAACAACCCGACATAAGGATACGTTTCCATACAAATAAACCCTGACTAAATATTTAAAATCACGATTGTATTCGCAACCCAAATAAGATCTCATCAGTATGGCTAACTTACATTAGCTTTTACGAAGAATGGTGCAGGAGGTGCACCTTCTCCAAGTGTTATTACCTCAAGTAATAGCATGAAGTTCGATACTCCACCAGACTAGATGGATTCTTGTTCTGGAATCCAGTAAGACCAAGAGACAAAAAAACAAAAAAACAAAAACAAAACAACAACAACAACAACAACAACAACAACAAAAAACAAAACAAAACAAAATAACATAAAAAGATGTATAACTTATAAAAATGGTTAATTAATTTCTTTACTAACGCAGTGCTTGATAGTTAAAGAACTGTAATGGAATAATACTCCAATCTCTATATCTCATTTAGAGATCACGTGTTACCACCAAGTAGGGGGCCCTCTTGATTTCTGAAAACTTCCACGTGTTTCATCGTATGCGATTCATCAGAGTGGTTGAATCTAGGTAAAAATGCACTTTCGTATATATCATTCAAAAAAAGTATCGCAAAACAAAAACAAATAACATCCACATAAAAATACGCAATACATTCAGTCGTGCGAGATAGCCTAGTGGTTGGGGGGTTTACACTTCTTACCACGAGGTCCCGATTTCGAATCTCGTTAGATTTAGCCACTCTGATGAGTCGTAGCCGACGAAACACGTGTCAGTGGATAATTATATTTTAAAAATAATCCATATGCCGCTCTCTATTTGGGGGTACCAAATTTGGTCAAAGGGAAAATTATTCCCCACTCGCATTTAGGTAAAAATGCATTTTCGTATATATAATTGAATTCATTCAAAAAGTATCGCAAAACAAATAACATCTACATATATATATATATATATATTATATGTGTGTGTATGTATGGCAGTAGAACCCCGGGATACGACATTAAAAATTAGTAACAAAATACAGTACAGTATGTATAAGCAAATAACATTATAACACCGCAAGGCGAGGCAAATACCGTAAACAGGGTCCGGAAAAACATCGTATTCCATATCGTAACCTGGGAAACATTATCCTAGTGCCACCGTATCCCAGGGTTGTACTGTATATTTTAGCAGGGAGACTCGACGTTGTTCGGCATTCAATGAGGATGAACAAATTTTCCACTCTCCCATTCTTTAATTGTTATCTAAATCGGTGAAAAATTCTAATCCATTGGACCATTTAATGCCTACTTCAGTTGGAGTCCCTACGCAGCGCAGCGTATTGGGAGGAAGTTTCATATCCCCCCCCCCCTAGTGACTTAGTCTACAATACATTGTAGTCTACATTGCACTGTATAGAATTTACTGCTGATTTTATAAAATTATCTGTAAATAATGGTTTCACTTAAAGTTTAAAATACAAAAGTCAAGTATCATGGTTCCAGCGTGCTCTAAACAGAAACATTCATTTCGAACGCGCCCCTGTCATATCAAAGAACCAACTGTTGATTTTATGAAATTTTTATTACATAATCACTTGAATTTAAGTTAAACGTACAAAAGTCAAGTATCATGGTTCAATTGTAATTTAAAAAGAAACGTTCGTTTCGAACGCGCCCCTGTCTTATGAAAGAATTGATACAGTCGATTTTATAAGCTGGGCCTTTCTACTTTTGCGGTGATAAACTTCTCAAATGCACTTGTGATGTTAGGTTGTATAAAAGTGTTAACATTGGTCAAAATCAATTCTTTCTTTTCTTTTCTTTCTTTAATCGAATTTTTTTCAATTTTCAATACTTATCAGACGCATTCCGATGCAAAACCTACGTAAGAACACTCCCAGACACATCAAGTACTTTCGTGTGTAATTAAAAAGTAATCGGTCCAATAAACGAACTCACACACTTTCTATTATATAATAGTAGATATCGCCACTATTATAAAAGAAGTTTCTTTGCGTGTGTGTGTGGGGGGGGGGAGGGGGGGGCGAATCCGTTCCCTATGGACTCGGAAACGGCTGAGCTGATTTTTATGAAATTTCACCCCGTGGTACTTTATGGATTTGGTTGGTGCAAAAATAATATCGTTTTTATCAAATGTATATACGTAAAAAAAAAAAAACATTTTTGCAGCAACCTAATATCTCGCAGTGTTCTTAGGTTTTGTACTGGAATGTCTTCGATAAGTATCGATAATCGAAACAATCGGATGAAAGAAGGAACAGGCGATTCTGACCAAAGTAAGAAAAAGTTAACTGACCTAAAACGTAAAAAAAAAACAAAGCGATCAGCTGTTTAGCATCAGTTTAGAGAGATTTTAAAAGTACCATGCTAAAATAATAACGTTATAATTTAGAAAGCCATTCTTAACATGGAGAGGGGAAAGTATTTCGTAATTATTCTGTACTTTCACCTAACAATTTAACAATAAAATAAGGGTACTAGTGGACTTATTGATCTGTGCTGAAATAATAATGTTATTATTTAAAAAGCAATTCTTAACATGGGGCGGGGAGGGTGTTTTGTACCTATTCTATACTTTAACCTTACAATTGAATAAAAAAACATATAAAATTTTAATTAAACTTGGAAATACGATTTTAAAAATAGCGCGGATCAGTAAGTGCACTGCAGTCACTGCACACTGCACTGCACTAGCACAAAAAAAAAAAACAAAAAAAAAAACGTATCGTAAAACTTGAATTTAACTTGAAAATATTATTTACAAATACATAACGTTAACATAAGTGCACTGCATGAGCACCATAAAACAATTGTTAAATTCATGTCTATTCCACCGGACTAGTTATGAAAACAAAGAAATATTTACATATAAATAAATAAATAAATAAAAGCAGGTTCCATGTGTTGCTTTTTTTTTAAACGATTCAACCATGAATGCGTAGACGACCCCCCTCCATGCGCTCCCTCCACTCCACACTCCAGACAGGCGAACAAAATTTAACAGGTAAAAAAAAAAAAAAAAAAAGACTTAATCAGTTAAGGTATTTGAAAAAAAAAAAATAAAATGCTTGCATAGCGCTGTAGAAAAACACTCCGAGAAGAGGAAAAGCCACTAAAATAACACTTTTATATCAACGATAAGAGGTAGTTCCACTCACCTTTTTAAATAAATATCAACCCGGATGTGTTTGGTTTGAAGGAGAAGAGAAAATCCGATTTGCAAGTGCGTGTTAACGGCATGACTTAATAATATGATTTATTTTTATGCCGCTTTTTTTCTTTTTTCTTTTTCTTTTTTTTTTTTCGATTATTTAAAGCATTTTTTTTTTAAACTGACACTTTTAAGTTTAAGCTAAGAAATAATGAGAAGAATGCAGTCCCGTTGTTAGCGTTTCCATGTTTTTCCATCGTCAGAGACGACGGCTCGCAAACATTCAGTAGCAAGAATGGTAGAATCGTAGCGCAGCAAAACGAAAAGCTGCTCTCTCTCTCCCCTATCTCCCCCTCTGTCCTTTTCTCTTTCTTTCTCTCCCTCTCTTCCTCTCTTTTCTCATCCACTTTCTCACTGGCACACATTCGTTCATTCATTCTTTCTTTCTCTTATTTTTTTTAGACTCCAGCAGAGTCGGTTACTTACCTTATTTTCGTTCCTTCCCCTCCCCTGTCCCCTATTCATTTTTTCTTCCTTCTCTTCCCTCTTGGTCTTTTTTTCTTTCTTATTCTTTATATGCTGCTCCACTTTCACATTCTCCCCCTTCTCTCTCTCTTGCACATAATCCCCCCTCTCTCCACTCCCTGCTATTTTTTTTTTTTTTTATCTTGCTGCATTTAACCGAGCGAAGTCGGTACTGGAGATCCTTCATTCCTTCCCTCCGTTTTCTTCTTCTTCCTTTCTTTCTCACCCTATATTTTATTCTCCCGTTCTCGCTCATTCTTGCCTCCCCCCCCGGAATTTCCGTCTTTCCCTCTCTTTCTCCCCCCCTCTCTTTTGAACTCAACAAAGTCAGTACTTTCTTTTTACCCTCTTTCTATCATTCATTCATTCGTTCATTCATTTATTCTTTCTTTCTTTCTTTCTCATCCTTAAATAAGATAAAAATAGCGCAACATTTTCTAAGAAAATCAGCGGACTATATACAAAGATAAGTGCAGGTGTTGCACATTTGTAGCATAGGGGCCGTTTGGATATCTCACTTATTCTCCCATTCTCTCTCATTCTTTAACCCCCCCCCAACATCTTCGTCTTTCTCTCTCTTTCTGTTTCTCCCCCTCTCCTTGTCTTGAACTCAGCAAAGTTGGCACTTTTTCTACCCTCTTTATATCATTCATTCATTCATTCGTTCATTCATTCATTCTTTCTTTCTTTCTTTCTTTCTTTCTTTCTTTCTTTATATCCCACCCTTAAATAAGATAAAAATAGCGCAACATTTTCTAAAAAAAATAAGCCGTTACAAAGATAAGTGCAATTGTGCAATTGTAGCATAGGGGCCGTTAGGATATCTCGCCTATTTTGCTTGAGATTCCTCGAAGTCTCTGTTTGAATATTAAACACAATCTTATGCGACTGTGTGTGTATGCTTCTCGTCTGTGCGTAACTTTAATAAGTACACATTGAATTATTGTTTTTTTTTGTTTTTTTTTTGCATTAGTGTAGATTGTTGACTCAATCCGCAAACAATCTACCTACTTATATATAAAAGTCTCTGTCTGTCTCTCTTTCTCTCTCTCTCACTCTGTGCATGTGTGTGTGTGTGAGAGAGAGAGAGAGAGAGAAAGAGAGAGAGAGAGAGAGTTCCTTATGGACTCCGAAACGGCTGCTTCTCTCTCTCTCTCTCTCTAACACAAAGCGAGAGAGAGAGAGAGAGAGAGAGAGTGAGAGAGAGAGTGAGAGAGAGTGAGAGAGAGTTCCCTATAGACCTCGAAACGGTTGGCTGATGTTTTTGAAATTTCACACATGTACTATATGTGTCTGGGGTGTTTTTGGGTAGGTTTTGTATCGGAATACGTTCGATAAGTATCGAAAATCAATAATCGATAAAACTCGGTCAACTTGGAAGTAGTCCGATTTTGACCAAAAATTATACCCTTATACAGCCTAACATCACAGGTGCATTTGAGAAGTCTTATCATCGCACAAGCAGAAAGGTCTGGCAAATAAAATCAACATTAGGTTCTTTAATGAGACAGGTTGCGCTTTCGAAATGAATGTTTCTGTTTAGAGCAAAATTGAACCGTGCCGCTTGACTGTTAAACATTAATTCAAGTATTAAGTATTACATGAAAATAATTACATGAAAATAATTACATGAAAATAATTTCGTACAATAAACAGTAGGTTCTCTACAGTGCAATGTAGACTAAATGTATTGTAGACTAAGTCACTGGAGAGAGGCATAGGACGCTTCCTCCAGGTTCATCGGTAGGGGAGGAGGTCCCCAACTTAAGCAGACAATCAATCGATTTGATTGTTTGTATGTCCGGTGTATATAAAGTCCGTTGGTGGTATGGTGCTAAAGTTCAATACCACCAACGGACTTTATATATGCCGGACATACCAACATCTTGATTGCAAAATAATTATATAACGAGGTGAGGAATGATAGATGAATAAACAGTTAGACATTTCTCTACTTGAACATATATATATATATATATATATATATATATATATATATATATATATATATATATATATATATATAGTAAAAAAATAATTATATATATATATATATATAGTAAAAAAATAATTATGACAGCCCCTTTAAGAAATTCGTTTCTTATCGTTGAGCACTTTCAGTTGAATTAAAAGTCGGTCAATTTAGCTCTTATGCGTAGATCATCGTATAACGATTTGATCACTGTCTGCCTGACGTAATGAACATTTAAATTAAAATGTTTAAAATTCAACGCTATTTCACACGGTTAATAGTAGCCGAATGGATACGGCCTCCGCTAATCGAGCCAGAGATGTCTCGTGTCGCGGGGTTCGAATCGTTCGACTGGTAGTAATCGTGACACCCTGCACTGAAGAATCCCGAAAGGATGAAACACTAGTGTCTGTAGGTATTTAATTATTATAGTAAAAAAATAATTATGACAGCCCCTTTAAGAAATTCGTTTCTTATCGTTGAGCACTTTCAGTTGAATTAAAAGTCGGTCAATTTAGCTCTTATGCGTAGATCATCGTATAACGATTTGATCACTGTCTGCCTGACGTAATGAACATTTAAATTAAAATGTTTAAAATTCAACGCTATTTCACACGGTTAATAGTAGCCGAATGGATACGGCCTCCGCTAATCGAGCCAGAGATGTCTCGTGTCGCGGGGTTCGAATCGTTCGACTGGTAGTAATCGTGACACCCTGCACTGAAGAATCCCGAAAGGATGAAACACTAGTGTCTGTAGGTATTTAATTATTATAATAAAAAAATAATTATATATATATATATATATATATATATATATATATATATATATATATATATATATATATATATATATAAAGAGCAAACAGTTAATAAAACATGTTAAAAACATATTTAATATGAAAAAGAAACACTTGATAAGTGGATAGTCCTTAATCTGCGGAGTTTCGAAGACATACTTTCCTTCTCATCAGAGGGTAGGAATTAGCAAAATGCGGGATCAGATTTTGCATACAAAATTATTCGATGAAACTACAAGTTTCCATTTGCACAAGTAAAATCCAAGGAAATCACGTAATTGGAAGATGGTCCAAAATAATCCAAAAGGCCGAAATCCATGGAATAATTCACAAATATGTACAAAGAAAAGAAAAGGGGAAAATTCCAATAATATTAATAAAAGAAAAATAAGATATGCTTTTCACACGACTGCCGAGACATAATAAGAAAGATCAGGGAAGAAGAAGAGGGGGGGGGGAATTTATTTTATTTTATATATATATATATATATATATATATATATATATATATATATATATATATATAAATTTTTTTATTAATTTATTTATTTTTTCGATTTAGCGTCTTTTAATAACTCTTGCTGACATTTTCTTAAGTAATAACCTGTACATTTCAGTTGACCTCTTTTTTGCCGTATATTTTTCGCACCTTTTAACGTCATTTTGTCTGGGCCATTTTGACATTTGCTTTTCTATTTCATATTTAATTCTATCACCATTTAATTTTTTTTCTTCACTGATTTTTTCTCTTCTTCTTCACTGATTTTTCTTAATTACATTTTGTCTCGGCAGCCGTGTCAAACGCATATCTTATTTTTCTTTTATTAATATTATTGGAATTTCCCCACTTTTTCCTTGTACATATTTGTGAATTATTCCATGGATTTCGGCCTTTTGGATTATTTTGGACCATCTTCCAATTACGTGATTTCCTTGGATTTTACTTGTGTGAATGGAAATTTAATTAACATTCTTGGATTTACATTTTTGGATTTTACCGTCATTGGATAATTTACCTTTCACCAGATTATCCATTCACGTGAAATCACCTTTTTCTTCACCATATTCCCTCTGCTTCACTTTTTGTTATCAAGTAAGATCTTTGACTTACTTGTTGTTTCATCAAATACTTTTGTATACAAAATCCGATCCCGCATTTTGCTAACTCCTACCCTCTGACGGGGAGGAAAGTATTTCTTTGAAACTCCGCGGATTAAGGACTATCCACTTATCAAGTGTTCCCTTTTCAGATTAAATATGTTTTTAACTCTTTTTCAAAGTGTTTTTTTAACATGTTTTATTAACTATTTGCTCCTATATATATATATATATATATATATATATATATATATATATATATATATATATATATATATATATATATACATTTCCCACAAACTTCTGGTCTTGATGGAGAGGAAACTAAAATTTGCTGCTATGGTTTCAAATGATCTGAAATAACAGCAAGGGGAGACTTGATTCCAAATATTTCTCACGTGTTATATCTCCCCTCTTTTGGAAATAGGGTACAATTATAAATATCTCCAGTATCAAATAATCCTTATACACTGTGAAATTTACTTTATATATGAAAACCAAAGAGGGAAGATATAACATAGCAGCAAGTTTTAGTCTCCACTCCATCAAGGCCAGAGTTTTCAAGGAAATATCAGATATTTTGTAATTCATATGCAAAACTAGGAAAACAAATGATTGAAATATTTCATGGCTGTAAAAAAATACCAAAAATAGGCTCTGGATGATGAATCATCTCTTTAATGTGCGACCTTATGAGCAAATGTCAGATGACCCACTACACAATTCTGGTCATTACCTTTCCAATGAGCTTTTATTTGTTAAATTCTTTTCAATAGTTGCTGAGATTTGGAACTTATAAAATTGCCCCCCCCCAAAAAAAGGGCTGTATATATGGATATATCTATACTCGTAGCAAAATTGAACAATGAAATTCTTATGTTTATGGTTCTATGGAACGAAACTACATGAAAATTTGCAGGCTTTTTGAAGATTATAATACTAATCTATGGTTAAAATTTAAGTTTAGCATATAAATCTAACGTAAAATGACCCCTCATCTCAGGGCCATTCTAGCGTTTATATTATTAAGGAACACGATAATTGCTGATTCGCTTAACACTACTTAAAAAGAAAGAGGGGGGGGGAACAAGATTTTTTTTTGGTTCTTCAAATTTTCCAGGCAACGCCGGCGTACGTGTCTCGTAGATTAAAAAAAATAATAATAAAAAAAGCATTCATGGTAAAACTTGGCATTCTATCCTTTCTTCATTCAAGCATCATTTTTTTTTTCATAGAATAAAAAATCGATCTCGATGAGTCTGGCCGTTGATTCTTAGTTGAAGGAACGAGGAAAAGAATTATTTTCTTATTTATTTTTAACTCTTTCTTTCCATCGTTGTTAAAAGTAATTGGCATTTATTTATTTCTCTATATATAAAGTTAGGTACGAGGGGTCTCCAATAAACTTTCAGGCATTTTTTTTTATACAGGCATTTAAAATTGTCGTGTTGAAAATTCTTGTTATATATCTTATGAGATGACTGACCAAATGAACAGCTACAGCAGGAATTGGAATACACCTTACTAAAGCTTGATTGTTAGAGCTGGTGAATTAAAAAAAAATGCAATCTGGATGTGAGGACACTTTAGAAGAATGATATGCAATAAAATTTTGTTTTAAACTTGGAAAAAATGCCACAGAAACGTTTGGAATGCTTTAGACTGCATTTGGACCATCTTGCATCAGTTTTTGAGTGGGATAAAAGATTGAAGGGAAGTCAGGGAGCCTGTGAGGAATGATGGGAGATGTAGGAGGAGTAAGGAAGTCAGAACACCAGAGTTGATTGCCCAAATAACGAATTTCATTGATAAGGACCGTCGCATGTCTCTAGAAACAACAAGTGCACAGTTTGATGTCAGTGTGGGAACTGTACACACAATTATTTGTGAAGGATTGAAGATGCGGAAGATTTTCAACATTACTTCCTGTGATTTTTGGTGATTCCCTAAGCTCAAGGAAAACATTAGTTGTAATGTACTTGCAATAACCCTTATCCCTGAGTGGCTTCTGGGCCTTGATAAGTGGTGACCACTGCGTAAAAAAAAAAAAATAGTTATAAGACAATTGATGGGAAGAGGCTGTGACGAGGGTCATAGACACACTTACACATGAAGACTTCCATGGGGCCTTACAGAAGTTGTTGAAACGGTACAATAAGTGCATTGCAGCCGGAGGAGATTACTTTGAAGGGGACTAGAGTTTCATGTGTGTACTGTCAATAAAAATGCTCATTCAAAAAAAAGTCTGGAAAATTATTGAAGGCACTTTGTACATGTACAGGGTGGCCACAAAGTCACGCACCAATGTTAATTAAAAAAGTTAAAAAATTCAAATTCAAATTCAAAGCTAATAAAAGATAAACATTAACATTGGTGCGTGACTTTGTGGCCACCCTGTAAATCTATATATATAGTGAGAATGTGTGTGTGTGTGTGTGTGTGTGTGAGGACACTTCCGAATTTATATACACAACGAAAATTTGATCTACAGATTTGAAATTTGGTATATAAGGTATTCAGACATGCGGAAAACTTTTTAATCGGTTCTCATTCGTAATAAAAGACTGCTAAGAAGTGAAAATTGAAAAAAATTGGTATTTGGGTGTCATCAAATGTTTATCTGCTTGTCAATGGTTTCACGACTGCGCATGCATGGACGTCCATATAACAGATTCCTTATTTTAAGAATAAATAGGTTTGAAAACACTTTTAAAAATAGTGTCAAGCTGGCCCAATGGTTATCGAACTTGGCTCACTGTCTTTAGCTTTCGATTTCGATCTCAACTCGAATATTTTTTTTTTGCTTACAAGAAATGAACTCTTTAGAGAAAGCTTAATACTCACATGCATATGTCTCAGTTTCTTTCCGTTTTTTTTTTTTTTACTTCAAATTTTTTAAGGAATTTAACGTTACGTTTGATATTTACGATATTTCTATTTATAATAAATAAGAATTCTGCATTAATTCAAATACAATATTTACGTGTATTTTACGACTGAACAACGCCGGGCAGCCTGCTTGTGTTTATATGTTTGTGTGTATGAGATTCAGTACTAAACTAATTAACTGATCATTATGAATTTTGGAACACATCTGCTAGGCGCAAGGAAGGGTAATATAGGCTATATTTAGTTTAATCTAGTTTTTAAAAATGGAGTAGTAGGAGGATAAGCCCTTCATGAAAATTCGAATTTTAACAAATTTTTATTTTTTATGAATAAAAATTTGCTAAAATTCGAATTTTAACAAATTTTTATTTTTTATAAATAAAAATTTGTTAAAATTCGAATTTTAACAAAGTTTTATTTTTTATAAATGAAAATTTGTTAAAATTCGAATTTTAACAAAGTTTTATTTTTTATAAATAAAACTATTAATTAAAAAATATTTCTGGAATTTTATTTTATTTGCAGTAACTTTAAGTTTTTTTTAGGGTGCATGATATAAGCATAATCTTGTATTTAAGAATTCAAATATTTCAGATTTGCATTAAATTTGATCCATAATCATTAGACACTAATTAAGCAAGCTTGCCTGAATTTAAATTTCTTCTTAAGATCCCTTAAGCTTAAATCTTAAATTTGAGACATGTTCTAGGATCCAAATTATGTAGTAAAGAATAAACCAAAGAAGATAGCAACATGGAACATCAGAAACATCAGATTGGTAAATTTGACAATATTAAAAGTGAAATGAAGGGAAAGGAGATTGACATTGTAGAGTTGAGATGGAAAGGAACAGGAAATTTTACATCAGATGGTTATAAAATGCTCTACCCTCGTGGTGAACAAAATCCAAGATGTGTCGACATAATAATCCCACCCAACATTGTGAAGAAACTTAAAGACTATTGGCCAATATCAGACCGAATCATGGCAGTAACTCCCAGTGCCAAACTTTTTGACATCAGCATCCTTTTTTTTTCTTTTCTTTTTTTAAATTACATTTTCACCCCAAATAAGGCCCGTTGCCACTTTGATGTAGGGGGCTACTATCAGGGACATAAGCTACAGGGGTACTATGTAGTGTAACGTAATCCCCCATTAAGAAGCGTTAGAACTACGCTGAGGTAGCTTTGTATTCCCGGGTGACGCCAGATAACCCAAGGATTTAAGATAGAGAAGATAAATATACATATTTTATTTCATGTCAAAATAGATATTTTTTGAAAATCAGAGAAATGTATTTTTACGGCTAAAAGTTGACGACAGGAAATTTCACTTAGAACCTTGTCTGGCCTTAGATGAACCTAGGGTCGGAAGGTCAGAATTGACATCTGTCCTTGAAAATCATACTTAGATTTCAGTGTGGGAATTGTACCCACGCAGAACCATGGGGCTTAGGATTTTGTGGAGATTTCATGGCGAAATCCTATTGGCTAGGGAGAAGTACTACCCCATCCACTTACCTTACTATAAATACGACTGTCGTGCGAAAATTAATAAGAAGAGTTTCGGAGTTGAGTCGAACAGAGTTCAAATCAGAGTAGAGAAGAGACGTGATCCCTCCCCACCTCATCCATCAGTCGGTCACTGTCTGTGAAGAGAATTGAGACTTTGAAAAGAACTTATAAAATCTGAATGAGAATTGTAAAAACATTTGTACATAATTTTATGACAATTAAGCTTTTGTAGATAGACTACGATCGTTGTCTTTCTTCCTGCCTGCCGCTTCGATATTCGCTTTCAGCATACCAGATTATGTAACAACCTCCGAGGAGCCTAGACGACCACGTGCCGAGATCGAGTGAAATAAGAGTCTTAGCCACCTCCTCGAACGAGGCGTTACAGTAGGGAGTTGGGCAGCAAGATGTCGGTTCACGTTACACTTGAACTTCTGCATGTCAGTACACTTGAGGAAGCAGGGACCCGGAAGGGAATTCCAAAGTCTGGGGAAGAAACTACTGGATTAGAAGGCTCTCTTACATCTAGAGATCTCTACTCTGATGGGGTGGGATTTAGCTGCTTGTTCGGTTTGTTGGGGGTATTTACGTCGAGGGGGGTACAAGTGCTTGCAGTTCGTCCTACAGATATATGCTGCAACATCAAATCATGATGATGCAGAAATTGAAACATTCTGTGAAAAACTGAAGGAAAATCTTAAGCAACTGAAATCATCCGATGCCAAGATCATAATGAGCGATTTTAATGCCAAACTTGGAGGAAATAGAATTGGAAACATTGTTGGCTAACATGGACTCAGTGAAGTTAACGAAAGAGGAGAACGATTGGTGGAATGGTGTTGCAACCAATAAATGGTATGAGAATTATCCAAGAAACAAGTAGACATGGATAAATTCAGGTGATAAACAATGCAACCAGATCGATAACATCTTGATCCAATCCTGGTTCCAAAATGCAATCGAATCAGAAAAATCTATGCCAGGAGCAGACTGTAGTAGTGACCATATCCCTGTTGTGCGCACATTCAACTTGAAGTCGAAAATCCTTAAAAAAACAAAAACAAAAAAAAAACATTAACCAAATTATAATTTCAAACTGTTAAAGACGGACCGCGCACTTAAGGAGAGTTTTTCAGTAGCAGGTCTTGGAGGTGGTCATCGACGTAGGAATCAATGGAAACAGCTGAAGAATAGCATCAAAGAAGCGATAGAAGAGAACATCCTTTTAAAACCTAAGAAAAAGCACAAGATCTGGATGACGCAAGAAATCCTTGACAAAATGAACAGTAGACGAAAACAAAAAGGTATAAATTCATAGTAAGTACATACACAGTAAGATTAATGACATCACAAGCAAGAAATCGTCTTCTCATAGCGACTGAAAATTTCCAGCAGATATGCTTATCTCTACATTCATCACACTCCCTAAGAACCTGGGACAACCGACTGTGAATGTCACAGAACGATTAGTCTGATGAGCCATAAATTGAAGCGCATATTGAAAATACTAATGATGAGACTATGTAAAAAACACAATCTAAAATATCAGACTTACAATTTGGATTTGTCGCAGACAACGGAACAACAAATGCCAGATTCACAATGACAATGCTGATAGAAAGATAAATAGAGATGCAGAAAGAGTCCTACCTATGGTTTATCGATTTCTCAAAAGTCATCGATAAAGTAAGACATGAAGACTGGTTAAAAACGCTAAATAAACTAAAAATTGATGGGAAAGATCTTAGAATTCGGAACAACCTCTAATGGAGACAAAAGTGTTTGTTTACTGCAACGTTACAAATGTGTTTGTTTACTGCAACATTACAAATGTGTTTGTTTGCTGCAACGTTACAAATGTGTTCGTTTGCTGCAACGTTACAAATGTGTTTGTTTGCTGCAACGTTACAAATGTGTTTGTTTGCTGCAACGTTACAAATGTGTTTGTTTACTGCAACGTTACAAATGTGTTTGTTTACTGCAACGTTACAAATGTGTTTGTTTACTGCAACGTTACAAATGTGTTTGTTTACTGCAATGTTACAAATGTGTTTGTTTGCTGCAACGTTACAAATGTGTTTGTTTACTACAACGTTATAAATATGTTTGTTTGCTGCAACGTTACAAATGTGTTTGTTTACTGCAACGTTTCAAATGTGTTTGTTTGCTGCACCGTTACAAATGTGTTTGTTTACTGCAACGTTACAAATGTGTTTGTTTGCTACAACGTTACAAAAGTGTTTGTTTGCTGCAACGTTATAAATGTGTTTGTTTGCTGCAACGTTACAAATGTGTTTGCTTACTGCAACGTTACAAATGTGTTTGTTTACTGCAACGTTACAAATGTGTTTGTTTGCTGCAACGTTACAAATGTGTTTGTTTACTGCAACGTTACAATTGTGTTTGTTTACTGCAACGTTACAAATGTGTTTGCTGAAACGTTACAAATGTGTTTGTTTGCTGTAATGTTACAAATGTCTTTGTTTACTGCAACGTTACAAATGTGTTTGGTTGCTGCAACGTTACAAATGTGTTTGTTTACTGCAACGTTACAAATGTGTTTGTTTGCTGCGACTTTACAAAAGTGTTTGTTTGCTGCAACGTTACAAATTTGTTTGTTTACTGCAACGTTACAAATGTATTTGTTTGCTGCAACGTTACAAATGTATTTGTTTACTGCAACGTTACAAATGTGTTTGTTTGCTGCAACGTTACAAATGTGTTTGTTTGCTGCAACGTTACAAATGGATTTGTTTACTGTTTGTTTGCTGTAACGTTACAAATGTGTTTGTTTGCTGCAACGTTACAAATGTGTTTGTTTACTGCAATGTTACAAATGTGTTTGTTTGCTGCAACATTATAAATGTGTTTGTTTACTGCAAAGTTACAAATGTGTTTGTTTACTGCAACGTTACAAATGTCTTTGTTTACTGCAACGTTACAAATGTGTTTGCTTACTGCAACGTTACAAATGTGTTTGTTTGCTGCAACGTTACAAATGTGTTTCATTGCTGCAACGTCACAAAAGTGTTTGTTTGCTGTAACGTTACAAATGTGTTTGTTTGCTGCAACGTAACAAATGTGTTTGTTTGCTGCAATGTTACAAATGTGTTTGTTTGCTGCAACATTATAAATGTGTTTGTTTACTGCAACGTTACAAATGTGTTTGTTTACTGCAACGTTGCAAATGTGTTTGTTTACTGCACCGTAACAAATGTGTTTGTTAACTGCAATGTTACAAATGTGTTTGTTTGCTGCAACGTTAAAAATGTGTTTGTTTACTGCAACGTTACAAATGTGTTTGTTTACTGCAACGTTACAAATGTATTTGTTTGCTGCAACGTTACAAATGTGTTTGTTTGCTGCAACGTTACAAATGTGTTTGTTTGCTGCAACGTTACAAATGTGTTTGTTTGCTGCAACGTTAAAAATGTGTTTGTTTACTGCAACGTTACAAATGTGTTTGTTTACTGCAACGTTACAAATGTATTTGTTTGCTGCGACGTTATAAATGTGTTTGTTTACTGCAACGTTGCAAATGTGTTTGTTTGCTGCAACGTTACAAATGTGTTTGTTTGCTGCAACATTACAAATGTGTTTGTTTGCTGCAACGTTACAAATGTGTTTGTTTACTGCAACATTACAAATGTGTTTGTTTACTGCAACATTACAAATGTGTTTCTTTGCTGCAACGTTACAAATGTGTTTGTTTACTGCAACGTTACAAATGTGTTTGTTTGCTGCAACGTTATAAATGTGTTTGTTTACTGGAACGTTACAAATGTGATTGTTTACTGTAACGTTACAAATGTGTTTGTTTGCTGTAACGATACAAATGTGTTTGTTTACTGCAACGTTACAAATGTGTTTGTTTGCTGCAACGTTACAAATGTGTTTGTTTACTGCAACGTTACAATTGTGTTTGTTTACTGCAACGTTACAAATGTGTTTGCTGAAACGTTACAAATGTGTTTGTTTGCTGTAATGTTACAAATGTCTTTGTTTACTGCAACGTTACAAATGTGTTTGGTTGCTGCAACGTTAAAAATGTGTTTGTTTACTGCAACGTTACAAATGTGTTTGTTTGCTGCGACTTTACAAAAGTGTTTGTTTGCTGCAACGTTACAAATTTGTTTGTTTACTGCAACGTTACAAATGTATTTGTTTGCTGCAACGTTACAAATGTATTTGTTTACTGCAACGTTACAAATGTGTTTGTTTGCTGCAACGTTACAAATGTGTTTGTTTGCTGCAACGTTACAAATGGATTTGTTTACTGTTTGTTTGCTGTAACGTTACAAATGTGTTTGTTTGCTGCAACGTTACAAATGTGTTTGTTTACTGCAATGTTACAAATGTGTTTGTTTGCTGCAACATTATAAATGTGTTTGTTTACTGCAAAGTTACAAATGTGTTTGTTTACTGCAAAGTTACAAATGTGTTTGTTTACTGCAACGTTACAAATGTCTTTGTTTACTGCAACGTTACAAATGTGTTTGCTTACTGCAACGTTACAAATGTGTTTGTTTGCTGCAACGTTACAAATGTGTTTCATTGCTGCAACGTCACAAAAGTGTTTGTTTGCTGTAACGTTACAAATGTGTTTGTTTGCTGCAACGTAACAAATGTGTTTGTTTGCTGCAATGTTACAAATGTGTTTGTTTGCTGCAACATTATAAATGTGTTTGTTTACTGCAACGTTACAAATGTGTTTGTTTACTGCAACGTTGCAAATGTGTTTGTTTACTGCACCGTAACAAATGTGTTTGTTAACTGCAATGTTACAAATGTGTTTGTTTGCTGCAACGTTAAAAATGTGTTTGTTTACTGCAACGTTACAAATGTGTTTGTTTACTGCAACGTTACAAATGTATTTGTTTGCTGCAACGTTACAAATGTGTTTGTTTGCTGCAACGTTACAAATGTGTTTGTTTGCTGCAACGTTACAAATGTGTTTGTTTGCTGCAACGTTAAAAATGTGTTTGTTTACTGCAACATTACAAATGTGTTTCTTTGCTGCAACGTTACAAATGTGTTTGTTTACTGCAACGTTACAAATGTGTTTGTTTGCTGCAACGTTATAAATGTGTTTGTTTACTGGAACGTTACAAATGTGATTGTTTACTGTAACGTTACAAATGTGTTTGTTTGCTGTAACGATACAAATGTGTTTGTTTGCTGTAACGTTATAAATGTGTTTGTTTGTTGCAACGTTACAAATGTGTTTGTTTGCTGAAACGTTACAAATTTGCAGTAAACAAACAGATTTGTAACGTTGCAGCAAACAAACACATTTGCAACGTTACAGCAAACAAACACATTTGTAACGTTGAAGCAAACAAACACATTTGTAACGTTGCAGTAAACAAACACAGTTGTAACGTTGCAGTAAAGAAACACATTTGTAACGTTGCAGTAAACAAACACATTTGTAATGTTGCAGTAAACAAACACATTTGTAACGCTGCAGTAAACAAACACATTTGTAACGTTGCAGCAAACAAACACATTTGTAAGGCTGCAGCAAACAAACACATTTATAACATTGCAGTAAACAAACACATTTGTAACATTGCAGCAAACAAACACATTTGTAACGTTGCAGTAAACAAATACATTTGTAACGTTGCAGTAAACAAACACATTTGTAACGTTGCAGCAAACAAACACATTTGCAACGTTACAGCAAACAAACACATTTGTAACGTTGCAGCAAACAAACATATTTTTAACGTTTCAGTAAACAAACACATTTGTAACGTTGCAGTAAAGAAACACATTTGTAACGTTGAAGTAAACAAACACATTTGTAATGTTGCAGTAAACAAACACATTTTTAACGCTGCAGTAAACAAACACATTTGTAACGTTGCAGCAAACAAGCACATTTGTAACGTTGCAGTAAACAAACACATTTGTAATGTTGCAGTAAACAAACACATTTGTAACATTGCAGTGAACAAACACATTTGTAACGTTGCAGGAAACAAACACATTTGTAATGTTGCAGCAAACAAACATTTTGTAATGTTGCAGTTAACAAACACATTTGTAACGTTGCAGTTAACAAACACATTTGTAACATTGCAGTGAACAAACACATTTGTAACGTTGCAGTAAACAAACACATTTGTAATGTTGCAGCAAACAGACACATTTGTAACGTTACAGCAAACGAACACACTTGTAACATTGCAGTAAACAAACACATTTGTAACGTTGCGGCAAACAAACACATTTGTAACGCTGCAGCAAACAAACACATTTATAACATTGCTGTAAACACACACATTTGTAACGTTACAGCAAACAAACACATTTGTAACGTTTCAGCAAACAAACACATTTGTAACGTTGCAGCAAACAAACACATTTATAACGTTACAGCAAACAAACACATTTTTAACGTTGCAGTAAACAAACACATTTTTGTTTGTTTACTGCAACGTTACAAATGTGTTTGTTTACTGTAATGTTACAAATGTGTTTGTTTACTGCAACGTTACAAATGTGTTTGTTTACTGCAACATTACAAAATGTTTGTTTGCTGCAACATTACAAATGGGTTTGTTTACTGCAGCGTTACAAATGTGTTTGTTCACTGCAATTTTACAAATGTTTTTGTTTACTGCAACGTTACAAATGTGTTTATTTACTGCAACGTTACAAATGTATTTGTTTACTGTAACGTTACAAATGTGTTTGTTTGCTGCAATGTTACAAATGTGTTTGTTTACTGCAATGTTATAAATGTGTTTGTTTGCTGCAGCGTTACAAATGTGCTTGTTTGCTGCAACGTTACAAATGTGTTTGTTTACTGCAGCTTTACAAATGTGTTTGTTTACTGCAACATTACAAAATGTTTGTTTGCTGCAACATTACAAATGGGTTTGTTTACTGCAACGTTACAAATGTGTTTGTTCACTGCAATTTTACAAATGTTTTTGTTTACTGCAACGTTACAAATGTGTTTATTTACTGCAACGTTACAAATGTATTTGTTTACTGTAACGTTACAAATGTGTTTGTTTGCTGCAATGTTACAAATGTGTTTGATTACTGCAATGTTATAAATGTGTTTGTTTGCTGCAGCGTTACAAATGTGCTTGTTTGCTGCAACGTTACAAATGTGTTTGTTTACTGCAGCTTTACAAATGTGTTTGTTTACTGCAACATTACAAATGTGTTTGTTTACTGCAAAGTTACAAATGTCTTTGTTCACTGCTATGTTACAAATGTGTTTGTTTGCTGCAACGTTACAAATGTGTTTGTTTACTGCAGCGTTACAAATGTGTTTGTTTACTGCAATATTACAAATGTGTTTGTTTACTGCTACGTTACAAGTGTTTTTGTTCACTGCAATGTTACAAATGTGTTTGTTTACTGTAACGTTACAAATGTGTTTGTTTGCTGCAACGTTACAAAAGTGCAAGTAGAAGTGGGTAAATTAGATTAAAAATAAGCGAAAAACAAAAAATACAAAAAAACAACAGAAAACAAAAAAACAAAAAAAAACAAACTATGACCTGAAACATTTCACGGTTTAATTATTTCAACTTCGCTCTACTGATCATCCCCTTTCTTCATTAGAATATCGACTTAAACTTGCTGATGTATTGTTGCACAAGGCCATCGATTATTAACTAGACTTTTTAGACCGTTAAAAAAACGGGCAAAAGTTATATTATATAAGTGCTTTATGCCAAGCGTCTAGAGTAAATGAAAGCTTGAGAAAAACAAAATTTTATAACAAAACATTTTAATACAAGAGATAAGAATATAAAAGTTATTTTCAATCATGAAAATGTTCATTTATGTAAACTTATGTTCGGTAAAGAAAGTTGAATATGTAATCACAATTCAAAATGTTCATAGTCTGAATAATATGTGTATGTAATTAATAAACGTATGTGAGTATTTGACAGCCTGGCATTGTGTTTGTGTGTTGGTTTACCTTGTTCTTGTTACTGCATGTATAGATGTATTTTGTCACTCCCAAATGCTAGTAAGTTTTCAGAGGAACATGTTAACTCAAAATATTTTTAATTATTAAATGCTCATAGCAGAAGTACATGTTTAGGTAAATAAAGTCAAGTAAATACTCACAAGTGAAAATGTTCATATTGTCAATAATATGTGTATGTAAGTAATAAACGTTTGTGAGTATTTAACAGCGTGGCATTGTGTATGTTGGTGTGTTGGTTTACCTTTTTCTTATTAGTGAATGTGAATAGGTAGTAATTCTTTTCTGTGTAGATGTGCACAAGTTGATGAAGGTGATTCATTGAGTACTTTTTTTCGACTTGCTTCCTCCCCAGGCTCAAAGGCTTACAATGGGACGACTTACTTGGGTTCTTCTGTGCATGGCTGATCGGTCTCTAAACCTCTAGAAAAACTGATTCTATTATAGAAGTTTCTAAGTATGCACTGACTTATATTTTCACATATATGTGTTGTTTTTTTGAGGTTGGAAATGATTTTCATTGGCTGAGTTCACACGTTCCTGTTAAAACCTACGTGCTTTTGCAAATGATGAAAAAAAAACGAGTCTCAATGAAGCAGAGAAAGAAAAAGGGTAGCAATTAAAGCCAATTGCTTTTTAGTATTCGTTGGAATCACTTCAGGATTCAGATGCCAGAAGTTTGCTGCATTGCGTGTATTTTCTGCTACAAACTCCATATTGTAACGCTTGTGGTGTCAGCCCAATCTGTGCTCTGGGCATATTAAAGGCCTGTTGATGACCACTTAACAACTGTCCAGTTCTTTTTGAGTTTTTGCATTTATGATGAGAAAAATATACCAAGCAGATGCTTTCATATTTGATGGCAAAACACATTTACTGCATGTTTTCTGACTGATCTAGGAATAAACAAATTACATTTTAAAATGTGTAGTTTGATTTTAATAAATAAATTACATTGTTAAATGTGTAGTTTGATTTTAATAAATAAATTACATTTTTAAATGTGTAGTTTGATTTTAACAAATAAATTACATTGTTAAATGTGTAGTTTGATTTTAATAGATAAATTATATTTTTAAATGTGTGGTTTGATTTTAATAAATAAATTACATTCCAAATCTGTAGTTTGATTTTAATAAATAAATTAGATTTTTAAATGTGTAGTTTGATTTTGATAAATAAATTATATTTTTAAATGTGTAGTTTGATTTTAATAAATAAATTACATTTTTAAATGTATGGTTTGATTTTTCCGAAAAAAAAAAAATTCTAGAAGAGTGACGCATCATGATGAACAAATAAGACTACAAAAATAATAAAACAAGTTGCTTTTTTTCTTGCTAATCCTATGAGATATAACTGTAAGCACACCTGCAGTAGTTCTAGCAGAACGGAAGCCATATTGTGTGTCACTAAGAAGGTTATTTTTGCTGAGATGGTTGATTACTTCTCGATTTAACACAGATTCCAGCAACTACTCATGACGCACAGGAGACTTATTGGCCTGTACTGAGAGGGAGATGAGCAATCACCTGAATTTTTAAATACAGGGCATAATGATGAGATTTTCCAGAGTGATGGGAAGCAATTCTTCTTAAGACGACGTTTAAACAGTTTCGTAAGTATGGGCGCTTGTTCAGGTTGAAGATTTTTGAGTACTATAATTGGAATACCGTCAGGGCCAGTTGCTTTTCAAGGTTTTTGATTAGCTTGGTAACATCACATACAGATATTTGTATATCACATAGCGTGTTTTCTGATACAGGAGGGAATATTGGGGGTTGGCGGCCTTGGTCACAAAGGGTAGAATTAGCTGCATAGTTCTTGGCAAAGAGTTTGGCTTTGTCTGATGCTGACGAGATTACCTCAGGTCCATTGATGATAGTTGGGATAGAGCACACGCTTTTGTTCAGGATCCTATTTGCTATTTGCCAAAACTGGTGGGAACCAAGCCGCTGTTCAGCTACTTTGGACTTAACAGACTGAGCATACAACTCTCTTGCATTCTTTATTACTTTCTTACAATGGTTGCTGGCAGTTCTGAAAGCGGCTTTAGTCTCAGTACATCTATTACGTTGGAAGCAATGAAAAAAGTGATTTCTGTGCACAATGGCAGCAGCACATTCTGGAGAGAAACATGGCTGGCTGTTAGGTTTTTACTGGAACATTTTCGAGGGTATGAAATGGTCTATACCTACAATTAACCATTCCGTCAGATCTGATACTATAGAGGACACATCCTTTTTAACATGGAATGCAGAGGTAGATCTGATATAAATGTATGGAAGATATCCCAGTCAGCCATAGTGTATCGATATACTGTACAATGGAGAGGTACGTCTGAGGACTTATTACATTTCGTTTTTATCTTAATTGATACAACAGAGTGGCCGGAAGATCCAAGTGAAGACAAAATGGAAACTGAACATAGTTCAGGGCAAGTTGTGAGAAAAACGTCTAGTAGACTCGCATACTTGCCGTTATTGTCGGGCAGACGGGTGGGTTGGTGAAAAATCTGAGTGAAGTCATAAGCAATGGAGAAATCATGACAGAACCTCCCCTCATCATCGGGTGGGTTGGTGAAAAATCTGAGTGAAGTCATAAGCAATGGAGAAATCATGACAGAACCTCCCCTCATCATCGGGTGGGTGGTGAAAAATCTGAGTGAAGTCATAAGCAATGGAGAAATCATGACAGAACCTCCCCTCATCATCGGGTGGGTTGGTGAAAAATCTGAGTGAAGTCATAAGCAATGGAGAAATCATGACAGAACCTCCCCTCATCATCGGGTGGGTGGTGAAAAATCTGAGTGAAGTCATAAGCAATGGAGAAATCATGACAGAACCTCTCCTCATCATCGGGTGGGTTGGTGAAAAATCTGAGTGAAGTCATAAGCAATGGAGAAATCATGACAGAACCTCCCCTCATCATTGTGTTTGCATAAGCAGCGACATCGGAAGGGGGCAGCACACTTCTCCCAACGTGTAGTGAACGTGTGAAACCAGCTGCCGGAAGAAGAGGTATCTGTAGAGTCACTCAATGCCTTTAAAGCCAGACTAGACAAACATTGGCAGAATCACTTTGATTACAAATCTAGACATGATGTGTATTGAAAGACTGTAATCTCTTGTGTATAGGCCTGGGTTCTTTCTCACTGTACATTGTATTCTATTGTATTAGTTGAGATATTGAAGAAGTCAGAATCGATATTTTAAGTGCCGTGCGTTTATGAGTCTGAAAATCGTAATTAAAGCTTCCCCACTCGATTATACAAATTATATTTGAGTAAAAGTTATTAATAAAAAGTCAATATTCATTTGTGTTCATATTAGAAAGAAAGTTCAGTGAGAAAGGTTACAAATATTTCAACGAGTAAGCTTGTTCGCTGATATTTGCTGCGCAGACGATAATGAAAGAGTTATGAGTTTTGTGTCTCTGTGCTCGTTAATTTTTGCATTCAACAGATTAAAGGGCCAACAGATGAGCGCCGAGGGAATGCAGATTTGCGGACTTTGGTCGTAAATGATCAAGTTCTCTCTAATTCTCTCTCCTCTGATCTTGAGCACATGGTACAATGGGGAAAGAGGTTGCTGGTTAATTCTAATGTATCTAAAGCCAAGTTTCTACCTTTGCATCATCAACGCTCTGATCCCCATCTGGCATCAGTTGAAATGAATGGCTCTCATCTTGGGGAGATTCCATGTTTGACAAGCTTCTGGGTCTGACCTTTACTCCTGATCTGAAATGGAACACATACCTCAAATCTGTTGCCAAGGTTGCTGTAAAAATGGTAGGATCATTCTACCGCTCCAGTAGATACCTCACTGCTGATGCAATTTTCTACTTGCATAAGAGCCAAGTGCGTCCAAGAATGGAGTAGTGTTGCCACATCTGGGCAGGAGCTGCTAGAAGCAGTTTATCCTGCCTTGACAGAGTTCAAAATAGACTTCGTAGCCTCGTAGGAGATGTCCTTTTCTCTTCCCTGCAATCTCTTTCCCACAGAAAAGACATTGCAAGCCTGTCTCTGCTTTATCGTTATTATCATGGCAAGTGCTCGCCTGAGCTCCAATCGCCAAACTTTCACAAAAAACACTTGTCTAGCTGAAACCATTATCAATAATATTCCCCACTCTTTATCTGTTCCTAAATCTTGATGAGCCGTCCACTTAATTTCCACTACTAACGATTTCTACGATATTGTCCCATTGACTACTGTACACTGATTAATCCGTATCCTCGAGTGGCCTCTGGGCCTTGATAAATGGTGACTCCTTTGAAAAAAAAGTGTAATAGATCAATGAAAATTCTATTTCACTCTTAAGCATAACAGCTCAACAAACTTTTAAACGTGATATTTCACACAAAAGCGTGACAGCCTAATGGAAATGCTACCTTCAACTCCCGCGAACAGACATGCAAAAAATTTGAGGTAAATTTTTACTTTCTTTCCACCTTAGTACTACTACAGTGCGCTAAACAGAAACATTCACTTTGAACGCGCCCCTGTCTTATATAAGAATCTACTGTTGATTTTATAGACCGTGCCTCTTTTCCTAAAACTTCTCAAATACGCTTGTGATGTTAGCCTGTATAAGAGTGCTAACTTTGGTCAAAATCGAACTGTTCTTTCTTTAATCGAATGTTTTTGATTATCGATTTTTGATACTTTTCGATACAAAACACACAAAGTAAATTTGTATGAAATTTAAAAAAGCCCAGCCGTTTTGGAGTTCATAGGGAACTCTCTCCCTCTCTCTCTCTCTCTCTCTCTCTCACACACACACACACACACACACAAAATGCCTTCAATATATAAGTAAAGATTATTGGTGCGTTTGAAGAAAAGAATCGTTGCAAAATCACAAATGAAGAAGGAAAAAATGATTTTTCACCAAGACATTGCACCATGTCACAACTGATTGCAGAGATAGCAAAGCTGCACAATTTCCTCTCACACACATCTGATAGCTAGTGACTATTTACGACGTTCATAGGTTTTCGAGTATGCTGAAAACGAATATCACATTTAAATTTTGTGCAAACAAGTAGTTTTCTGGATGTTAAGAGTTCTTTTTTTCTAATGCATTACTCAATAAATGTCAGTGGCATTCGCCATTCTTAACATGAGGAGGAGGGGCGTTTTGTGACACGCATGCACATTAGTACTTTTCAGTTGGATTACATTGGATAATAATAAAATAATAAAGGTCTTAATATCCAGGCAAAATTTAAATGTGATATTCGCTTTTAGCATACACGAAAGCCTTTACAAGTCGTCATTTTAAAGGTGAATGTTGATGTGAAAAGAAAATAAAAAATGGTAACATAGCAGCTTCTTTTCACCCTAAAAAATCCTTTAAAATTACCACTATTTCAGGTTATAGTTTTAAAAAGAGGGTGATCACTTTTCTATATTAATTTAACTCAAAATGAGAACCCACTTTATGGTAAACGTAAAATGTGTAATTGTGGCCTGGTAGACCAACACAAAACCTACCTTACAAAACTTGTTTTCTAGTAGTTTTCAGGTGTGCTGAAAACGAATATCATATATAAATTTTCCGCAAATAAGTAGTTTTCCGGATATTAAGCAATTTAATTATTTATGTTATACGGGATGGCCATTGTTGTACGCACAAGCACACGCAGGCCACCACTTCTAACATAAAGAATTATATATCTACTATTGCTACTAATACTAGCAGAAGTAGAATTCGTAAAAAGAAAAGCAGTGGTATAAGTTCTTCCAGAAATTGAGAGCTCCATATTAGTCGGATAAGTCGCCAAACTTTTACAAGAAACACTAGACTAGCTGAAAACATTATCAATAATTTTCCACACTCTTTATCTGTGCCTAAACCTAAACATAGATTCCATGATCAAAGCTTCTTTCTTAGAACTGCACACCTGTGGAATTGTCTTCCGTTTTCCTGCTTTCCAGCTGTCTATAATATGGTTGTCTTCAAGTCCAACGTGAACAAGTTTCTGATGAGCCGTTCCACTTAAGTTAACAAATTTACCGAACTTCCATTACTATCGATTACTATATTGTCCTTTTGACTACTCTACACTCTTTAACCCTTATCCTTGAGTGGCCTATCGGCCTAGATAAGTGGTGACGCCTATGTAAAAAAAAAAAAGAAGAGGTATGCCCTCTTAGGATTTACCTGCTCTCTTTGAAAACGGGTTAGTTTATTGCCTGAGGCGCATCTGCCGGGGAATGCCGAGCATTCTTTTGCAGAGTCAGAGTGCCCCTTCCTTCTCTGAAGCGCTGGCTTTTTAGTCCTAATTTTCCGACCCTGCCTTTCTCGTAGTGGGAGAGAAATAAACACCTGGTCGGATCAGTTACATCTCCCCCACCTCCCACCAGTTCCATAATTATTGTAATCGGATTAATTGATTATGTCGTGTCTGAAATAAAAACGCTTAACTATCAATGTTTTCATGTTATTTCTGTGTAATTTACATCGATCGGTTCAATTGTGGCATAGGGACCGTTTGAATATCTCTCTCATTTGAATCTGGAAGATTTTGGCCGCTGGAGAGTTTTTTTCCGGGATAGGAAAATTTAACGGGGTTATCTTTTTCAACTCTTGCAGTTTGGATATCTGAATAAGTTAATTGAAATCGACGAACCCATCTCCTAAAGTAGGGCCTCCTATATTTTAAACTCAAAAAGTTAAAGAGCTACGAAGACGTGGGTGGTATTATTAAAACAAGCGACCTTTTGAGCTCCAAAATTTATTTTTCTACATAGTCACCACCATCTCTAATGCAGTTTTGACAGCCGCTTTTGATGACAGGGTCGTAAAAATCTGGAGCATGCTTTGTCACTCACATTTCTGTTGCTACTCTGAAATCGACAAACCCATCTCCTAACTGTGCTGACATCACCCCCATCGGTTTCGTAAACGTTCAACAAGTGCCGGTGAATGTTGATCGGTTCAATTTTTTTCTGCATGAAGGAATTCAGTGATGCATCTCTGCTTTTGACGCACGTTCATGACAGGAGTTGTTTTCTTAAGATTCTCATATCGTCAATATCTGCAACAGAGAGATGAAACTTTCAGGTCATCATAAGAATGCAATCACCCAAACTACTAACACCTGAAAGTATCCTGTACCTCTATAAGGCCACCATTCGCCCATGTATGGAGTATTGTTGTTATATTTGTGCTGGTGCATCTGCTGCTAGTCTCTCGCTCCTAGACAAGGTTCAAAAGAGAGTCGCCAACCTGATAGGTCCTGAACTGTCATCTAAACTTCAGCCCCTGTCCCATCGACGGAATGTTGCATCCCTCTACCTGTTCTACAAGTATTTTAATGGTGAATGCTCTGACGAACTGCAAACACTTGTGCCCCCACGATGTAAACACCCTCGACAAACCCGACAGGCAGCTAAATCCCACTCCTACACAGTAGAGATCCCTAGATGTAAAAGATCTTTCTACTCCAGTAGTTTCTTCCACAGAACCGCTAGACTTTGGAATTCCATTCCAGGCCTCTGCTTCCCCAACTGTACTGACATGCAGAAGTTCAAGTGTAACGTGAACCGACATCTTGCTGTCCAACTCCCTACATAGTACCTCAGTAGCTGTTGGCCCTGATAGTAGTCCCCTACACCAAAGTGGCAATGTGCCTTGTTTGGGGTGAAAATGTAATAAAAAAAAAAAATTAAATCAATTCAGACATTTCAAGTAGGAGGCATTATTTTTAGAACGACTTTTGTAGATTTTTTTTTTCAAAGGAGGCACCACTTATCAAGGTTCAGAAGCCACTCGAGCATAAGGGTTAATGAGTATACAGTAGTCAATGGGATAATATTGTAATAATCGTTAGTTGTGGAAATTTGGTAAATTGGATTATTTAAAGGAACAGTTCATCAAGAACTTGTTTATATTGAACTTGAAGATGACCATATTGTAGTCAGCTGGAAAGCAGGCAAGTGGAAGAGAGTTCCAAAGGCATACAGTTCTAAGAAAGAAGCTTTGTTGAAGTTTTGTTCATGGATTCCACGTTTAGGTTTTGGCACAGATAAAGAGTGGGGGAAATTATTGATGGTGATAATCTTCAACTTCATATGTATTTTAGAGCAAAAACAAGAGAAGCAAAGTGCGACCGGGGGAGATTGACGTGTGAAGTTAAGGGCGAGAAAGCACTGGCTAAGGCTAGTGTCAAGTGGCGGGGACAGAGACTTTTAAAAAGCACATGTTATATGGCACAGCGTTGTAAAACACGTATGTACGAAAAAGCTTTTAAAAGATAATGAAATTCGTTACTTTAGAAGAACCACAAATAAATACATTTTATTTGCATTAAAAAAAATTACCACGTTGGATTTTTATTATTTTTTTAAAAAATTTATTGTTCCTTTGTGGCGGTACCAGACAATGTGTTGGTCCGAGAGGTTTGAAATGTAACAATGCAGTTATAGGCAATTAGCAATAAACTAACCTCTTCTCAAAGCGAGAAATCAAAGCCTGGTAGGGTGGACCGCCTAGAACTGCACAGGGCCAGCATTTTTCCGCAATCGACAGGGGAAAAGTTATTACAAGTATGGTCTGTTAATTTTGGTGTCGATAGAAAAAAGGTGGTGTAATTTAATGTTATGTTGTTAGGTTATCGGAAAATACCAGAAACTATTAAAAATGATTGATTATTATGATGAAATTATAATGGTCGATTATTGTGATTGTTGTAATATTTGTGAAAATAAGAATGTTATCCTAACAAAATGAATATTTACTGAGAAAATCATTTATTTTAAGATGTTTAGTAATGTGCTGACAGAAAAGAACTCTCTAACTTCTTTTAACTTCCGTTTCTACTCTCCGGAAGTGAGTTACTGCCCTTGAGTTTTTCTTTCTTTTCTCTTCCTTTCCTCGAAGTAACAGGTCTCATTCCCAGGTTTGTTCTAAGTAAAATAAAGCTTCTTAAAGTTCACTCCGTATCGAAGTTTTTCATTACAAGTAAATTAAAGAATGTAGAATGAAAACATAAAATAGTCTGATGACTCTTACGTAGAGGTCATTATAAAATGACTTTAGAGGTCATTATAAAGTGACTTTAGAGGTCATTATAAAGTGACTTTAGAGGTCATTATAAAGTGACTTTAGAGGTCATTATAAAGTGACTTTAGAGGTCATTATAAAATGACTTTAGAAGTCATTATAAAATGACTTTAGAGGTCATTATAAAATGACTTTAGAGGTCATTATAAAATGACTTTAGAAGTCATTATAAAATGACTTTAGAGGTCATTATAAAGTGACTTTAGAGGTCATTATAAAGTGACTTTAGAGGTCATTATAAAGTGACTTTAGAGGTCATTATAAAATGACTTTAGAGGTCATTATAAAGTGACTTTAGAGGTCATTATAAAATGACTTTAGAAGTCATTATAAAATGACTTTAGAGGTCATTATAAAATGACTTTAGAGGTCATTATAAAGTGACTTTAGAGGTCATTATAAAGTGACTTTAGAGGTCATTATAAAATGACTTTAGAGGTCATTATAAAGTGACTTTAGAGGTCATTATAAAATGACTTTAGAAGTCATTATAAAATGACTTTAGAGGTCATTATAAAATGACTTTAGAGGTCATTATAAAATGACTTTAGAGGTCATTATAAAGTGACTTTAGAGGTCATTATAAAGTGACTTTAGAGGTCATTATAAAGTGACGTGGACTTTAGTTAGAGTTTTCGGAAAAGATACGATGATTTGATGAGTCAGATATTTGAAGCAAGAGAGAGCAGACACAGTCAAAAAAATCGAGAGTGAGAGAGAGAGAGCGGATCAAGTCGGACGGTGATGGCTCCCAATAGAGGGGATCAGAATGCGTTAGTCTTGGATCAGCGACAGCATTCCAATCGGGAAACATCGGAAATAAAAGTTGCAGAAAAGACAATCCGAGATTTGTCGATTCATTGGGATTGAACCTTCTTTGCAGCTTTTCTCGAGGATCCGTTAAACAAGATCAGGGACGGAACAGGTATGTTTCCCCGATTGTTCCGATGTTATTTGTCCCTTTTGTAAAAATCTATCTGTTGTCATAATTTTTATACCACTATACATTACAGGAGTTAGACACATATACGTAATATATACACCCGTTCATGTCAACATAACGAATAACATTGTCAGTGTAGATAGCAGTAAAAAACACACACCTTTTCCTTTCCTGAATAGTTACGACACTTTCTAATATTGATCGCTGTCGAAAATACTTCTGGAAAAAAAAACAAAAAAAAAAGCTCGTCCATGTCATACAGAACTGCAGATAATGCAACATGTTCCTTCTGGTGCCGTACATACACCGTCATATAGATCCCCCGCAACATAACATAAGCTCAAAAGTTAGGACTTTAAGACAAATACAAAAAAGTAAAAAGAGTTCTTGATGTGAATGTGGATCAGGGATTGGGACTCAGTCGAGCACCTATCATAAAAATGATATAGTAGAGTGAAGCTAGTAAAATCTCTTCTGTGTGAAACAGGCTGTAGGGACAAGAAGAAATCCTCCTCACTATGTGTGGCTTGAAATTAGTAGCTCTATCTTTTTTATTTTTATTTTTATTTTGTGCCAAACAAAGCATATTGCCGCTGAGACATAAAGAGTTACTGTGATTTATAGCGGGCATCCAAAGTAGGGAATTGTGCAGCAAGGTGTTTCTTTACATTGCATTTTATAGTGGACATCTTTAGGAAGGGTGTTCTAGGAAATAAACTTTGTTCATGGAAATTACAACAGGTTTTGATAATGAGAATAAAAATGAAGAAAAAAAATGTTCTTTTTTGTGGTTGTAGTTAGACGGCATAATCACGTTGACACACTGGTTCCTGTTAGATCATAGAAGTTAAGCAACGTTGAACCTGGTCAGTACTAAAATGGTTGAACCAGGTGCTGTATGTGCTCTCTACTGATCTCGACATTGTTTCTAGTCATCCTGGATTTCTTGAGATTGGAATCAAGTAGTGTCAACTCAGGAAACGAGTGATTAGGAATTGCGCAACCTTAGCTTCACAATTCAGCGCATGTTATTCATCATCCCTCTAGACGGCCCTGTCGGTGGGGCATTAGAATACACCGACTGCCCCCCTGCAGAGGGTAAAAGTCCCTCAATGGGGATCCTGGATATGACCTTAAACTATATCCAATGGTAAGGCCCCAGCTTGTGGGCTTTAGGGAGTGTGGAGCCACCCTATAATTACCATTGCTCCCAGGTCCATTCTGACCCGGAGTGGTAGTACCTGTTAGGATTTCAACTATGGGTTAAATAGAAACCGACTTGAAAACAACAAATATATTCTATTAAAAATTTTTTCTTCAAAATCTTTGGATTCAGCATTAAATAACCCGAAAAGGGTTGATATGCCGTAAAACAAAAACAACCAACCAACCAACCATCCCTCTAGAATGATCAAATGGTCCTCATCGCTCCGATAGATGAACATACATCAGGACGAGTTCTTACTGTGAATGTTTTACAGAAAAGGAGGATACCAGAAACTGGAGGTCAGAAAACATTGGTTTCTGAAAGTAACGGCTTGATAAGTATTATTCAGACTCGACTCTGTTAAAAAAATAGTTAAGTGATAGTATGTTGACGTTAAATGTGCTCGTTCAGAATGGTAATGATTATGTAGAAAGATAAATTCTTGAGCGCAAAAGGTCGTTCGTTTTAATATGGTACTACTCCCGTCTTCGTGGCTCTTCAACTTTTTGAGTTAAAAAAATAGGAGGTCTTACTTTTAGAACGACTCTCATATCTTATATACATGCCTTAAAAAAGTTACCAGACATTTTTCGATAGTACACACATGAAACTCTAGTCCCCTTTGAAGTAATCTCCTCCGACTGTACTTCACTTGTTGCACCATTCCAAGAATTCCGAGAAAAGCACCGTGGAAGTCCTCTTGTGTCTCATCATGACCGCTTTTATCTCCTCAATTGTCTCATAAACACAGCCTCTAAGGTTTTCCTTGGGTTTAGGGAATAACCAAACGTCACAGGGAGCAAAGTCTGGATTATAGGAAGGGGGAGGAACTGTCTTGATGCCATCTTGGTCAAATAGTCTGTAACAACGATGGAGCACCCTTGGGACAAACTTTGCACAAATCTTCCGCATCTTCAGTTCCTCGTGAATAATTGTGCATACAGTTCCCACACTGAGATTAAACTGTGCACTTATTGTCTCTATAGACACACAATGGTCCTTATTCATGAAATTCTTTATTTGGCCAATCAACTCTGACTTCTTTACTCCTCCCACACCTCTTATTACCTCTCACAGAGTCCCTGCCTTCTTTGAATCTCTTATGCTATTGAAAACCTCATACAAGATGGTCCAAAAGCAGTCTTAAGCATTCCATACGTTTCTGTGGCATTTTCCCCAAGTTTAAAACAGAATTTTATTGCATATTGTTCTTGTAAAGTGTTCTCACGTCCAGATTGCATTTTGGAAATTCATCAGCTGTGACAATAAGGTTTTAGTAGGGTGTATTCCAATCCTTGCTGTAGCTGTTCATTTGAACCTGAAATCATAAAAATTGTTCAGTCATCTCATAAGATGTATAGCAATAATATACTGAATTTTCAAGAGTCTAAGACAACAATTTTAAAAGCATGTACAAAAAAGTATGGGAACTTATTGAAGGTACCTCGTATGTCTGATGGTAAAAAAATATTTATTGCATGTCAGTACAGTTGGGAAAGCAGAATCCCGGAAGGGAGTTCCAAAGTTTAGCAGTTCTGGGAAGAAACTATTGGAGTAGAAGGTTTTCTTACATTTAGGGATCTCAACTATTTAGGGATCAGATTTAGCTGCTTGTCGGGTTTGTTGGGGGTATTTATGTCGAAGAGGTACAAGTGCTTTTAGTTCGTCAGAGCATTTACCATTAAAATACTTGTAGAACAGGCAGAGGGATGCAACATTTCGTCGATGGGACAGAGGCTGAAGCTTGGATGACAGTTCATGACATCAGGTTGGCGACTCTCTTTTGAACCCTTTCCAGAAGTGAGAAACTAACACCCGTCCAAATGTAACAATAGTACTCCATACATGGGTGAATCGTGGCCTTGTAGAGGTACAGGATACTTTCAGGTGTAAGTAGCTTTCTAGCATGGTAGAGTGAGCCCACCTTCCTTACAGCAGCTTTGGCAATGCGCTCAGTGTATCTGTTCCAACTCATGTTCCCTGTGAACGTTAAGCCGAGGAGTTTAAAAGAAGTACTTTCAGGCAGTGTGTTTTTGGCCATTGCTATTGGTGGTAGAGAAGGTTTCTTATAATTATTGAAGAAAACAAGCTTAGTCTTAGCAGCATTGAATGTGACCATCCATTTTTGTTCTCATTCCACTCCAAGTGGAGGTCTTCCTCTAGTGTTTCTGCCATTTCCTTAGATATGCGTTCATTTGTTTTCCCCTTGTGTCTATTATAGACCGTGGTGTAATCAGCAAATATACCCATCTCAGAGACAATTTTATCAGGGAAGTTATTTATGAATATTAGGAATAATAATGGTTCAAGTATAAACCCCTGAGGTACACCCGCATTTATATCATATTATTTAGATGTATGACCGTCGAGGACAACTTGGATTCTTCTCTTACTTAAGAAGGATTTAATTACGTTATGTATTCGTCCAGTAACGCCATATCATCTGATTTTCCCAAGACCATTGTGCCATACCCTGTCAAAAACTTAGATATCTCTAGAGCTACCGTTCTACCCTTCCCTGCATTGTCCAGTGAATGATATATATGTTCAGAGATTACAGTTAGGATATCTGCTATGGAACGAGCTTGACAAATTCATATTGATGGTCGGTCAGAAGTTTAGCAACTGTAAGGTGATGGTGTAGAGCGTGATTAATTAAGGACTCAAATATTTTGGAGAAAAAGACTAATGGGGTGATAATTTTATGGGTCAGTTCTTTCGCCAGAATTCTTGAAAACTGATACCAAAGAAGCAGTTTTCCAGCAGTCAGCAAAGCAAGATTCATTATTGTTGTAAAGTTTGGAGAGAACTGGAGAAATCTCGGCAGAGCATTTTTTTAATAGCACTGCTGGGATGAGATCGGATCCACATTCTTTCGATGTGTCTAGTTTTTTTTATGATACCATGCACCTGAGAAGGGGTGATTTTCAGATCATCTAGCGTGTCGTCTGCCTGCAAAATAAAGTCAGGGAGGGAGTGGTTTGCTGGGTCCAATGTGGATTTGGAGGTAAACCGACTGGCAAGCATGTTAGCCTTCTCGGTTCTTGTGCAAAACAACCTCGTGATTGTTTGATAGTGGGGTGATTACTGATTGACTATTATTTACTACACTGTTGTAGATTTTCCAAAAGTCACGGGTTTCTAATTTCTGTGCTTCGATGCGTTTTCTGGTGGTTTCAGTACATTCTCTCTTGGCTGTCTCTATTTCTCTCTTACAATTACTTCTAGCTTCTATAAACTTCTGTCTGTTTGAACTGGACTTATTTCGGTTTAATCTGTGGTACACATGCTGCCTTTGAGCAATGGCTGCTGCACAAGTAGAAGTAAACCATTGAGA
The DNA here is from genome assembly GCF_053919585.1 of Euprymna scolopes. Lineage (NCBI taxonomy): Eukaryota > Metazoa > Mollusca > Cephalopoda > Sepiida > Sepiolidae > Euprymna > Euprymna scolopes. Next base: position 73,809,686 of record NC_136520.1, read on the forward strand.
ACAGTGGGGCTTGCTATAGAATTTCAGCGTGAGAACATTGTCGTTTTGAACCATTCAGTTGTCTCATTTGCGCACTGTTCAGCGGGACGAGAAAAGGTATTTCGCCATGGAACATCTCAGCCTTTTTATAATACCTCATTGTTTTGAGCAATGGCTCTTCAGTTTTGGGTTGAGAATTAAGGGCGATTTCTACCATTATACCAGTACTGTGGGCATTCGTTACATCGGGAACATGGTCAGAAATAGATCTAGAAGTGAGGATGGTCTGGGAAACGTGTCAGAAATGTAACCGTCTGTGATAGGGAATGAGATATAGAGAAGCTATGTGTTGTGCTACCAGCTGCATCTGTGTAAGTAGAACATCCAAGCCAGTTGTTGTGGTGGACATTGAAATCACCAAATACATGCACTTGTGCACTAGTGTCGAGGGAGAGTGCTGTATCTATGCTGTCTGAGACTTTGTTTATTAGGGTACAGTCCTGGGTCGAGGGAGAGCGGTAGAGAAAATACAAGTAGCTAATATTATGTTGCATGTTAAGTCTGAAGCACATAAAGGCCTCGTCGTTTGATTCTAGTCAAGAGGGGGGGGGTTCAAATATAGACTCCAAGTCGGTGCATATGTCTAGTTTAGCACAAATGCAAGAATTTCAAGTTCGTGCATTTGTCAAGTTAAGCAAAATGCAAGAACTTCCCCCTTGAAAGAACTCGCTCATGATAACGAGGAAATTATACTGTTTAAATTATTATTTTTTTTTATTTGTTTATGAATTTACAATACTGGTAAGATAGAGAGTTCAATTCTTTTTACGAAATAGTATTGCATCATGCTAAGTGGAAATCATCATTATCTCACACAAGAGAAACTGACGAAAATTTCTGTTTCAAACTTAAGCGTGTCCGTCTGACCGACGACCAGCACCTCTTACATTTAGCACATCTTCTACAGGATCATTTTTAGAATTTGTTGAAATTGATTCCAGTTTCGAATTGACACGTAAGTAATAATGTTAGTATTTTTTTAGATTAGGTCCACCTTCGCCATTTTCTTTTAAATGACGACTTTTATTAGTTTTCTACTGTGCTGAATACGGAAATCGCATTGAAATTTCGCAGAAATAAGCAGTTATCGAGATATAAAAAGTTGAATTATGCATTGTATTCTTTGACGGCCATGCTCCATAAACAAATCTACGTGCGTAACAAAGATGGCCGCCAAAGAATACACTGCATAATACAACTTTTTATATCTCGATAACTAATTATTTCTGCAAAATGTCAAGGCGATTTTCGTATTCAGCATGGCCGAAAACCTTCCAAAGTCGTCATTTAAAAGAAAATTGTGGAGGTGGACTTAATCTGAAAACTTACCATTTCTTGTTTTCTCCTGAAATGCGTTGGTTTAAAACATCACCAATCTACGCAAACATCTATTTGTTTACAAATTTATTATGCTGGTAAGATAAAGAGTTCAATTTCTTTTCTGTTTTGCGGAAGAGTGATACATTACGCTAAGTGAAAACCATAATTTCACAAAACCAAAAAAACTGACGGAAATTGCTATTTCAAGCTTAAGCCTGACCGACGACCAGCGCCTTTAATAAGTCTGCTTGTTGACAACCGAAATGAAATTTCACGAGGTTTTGAAATTGAAAGAAAAATCGTGCTCACCTGTTTTTCTTTAACATTTTTTTTCTTTTGTTTTTTTTTTAGTCTTTTGTCGCGTGCGTGTGCTTTATCCTTGCTATTTTGTTGCTGTTGCAATAATCTTGATTGTTTTTGTTTGGAAAGAGGCGGAGTCCAAGTCAGTGTGTGTGTGTGCGCGTGTGTATGTATGTGTATATATATATGTGTGTGTGTTTGTGTGCACGCGTGTGCGTGTGTGCGCGCGCATGTGTGTGTGTGAAGAATTTTTTGAACATGTGTTACACCTAAAACATTCATTCTTTCAACAGTAAATAAACGATACGTTTATTCTATCCAGCAATTGAGTTTTTGTTCCCTTCATTCCATTCGTTTCATTATTTTCTTTTGTAACAGGATTAGGATATATATATATATATATATATATCCTAGTCTTCTACAGGACATATATATAAAATATGTATACACACATCAGTACACAATAGAGAATACAAAAGACGAATCACAAACAGAACGTTTAACACTCATAAGCTAAAAGAGACTCATTATAGACAATACAACACATACACACCCGTGTATATATATATATATATATATATATATATATATATATATATATATATATATATACATATATATATATATATATATATATATATATATATATATATATAGTTCAATTTCAATTTATTTGTAATTAATTCTTCATCTTCTTGGGTGGTCTTAAGGAAGATTTTGTGTGGAGTACAGCCGCAATTTAAAAAGAGTCTGAAAGCGCACTTATGGAGACTGGACTAGAGACCGATTACCTCTGGTCGAGTCATGCGCGGGGAGGAATGTCTGATGTTGAAAGACCCGAAACATTCCCATGATCCGCGCCGAAAAATCACTGACGACACTCTCCAGCGTTCCATTATGGAACGTATAATTGAAAAAAAAAAAAAATTGGGCTATATATATACACACATATATATATATATATATATATATATATATATATATATATATATATTATCATACAACACGTAAAAGCATGTGTGATATCCTGCCCTCATCAGCCACCAAACAGGGTGATAACACAGTTTTGGTAGGTAAAGTTTTTGCCATCGGGCAGGGTATTAAAAAAAGAAGAAAAAAAAAAGAAAAAAAACCCCGGATCAACAAGGAGAAATTATAACGTTTGTTCAAGCCGAAGTCTTTTCGCTCTCGACAAAAATCAGTTTATTAAGTTTTTATTTAGACGATCAACGGCAACTTTCAGATTGCGACTCATGATTCCTATTTTTGTAAGAAACGAGATGCCTGAGTGTCCTAGAAATCCACGACAACCAACCTCAATAGGAATCACTTGGCATCTCCAACCGTTTTCCACGCAATCAGTACGAAATGTCTCATATCGTTTTTTTTTTTCTGTTCGTGTGCCTGCTTCTGGTTTTCCTCTCAAGGGATTGTCAATTTTATGAGGAGGACACTTTTCTTTCAATATACCATGCTACAATATCTGGCCGCTTTTCTATTTGGATTATGTGGACTAGAAATTGTAGAGATGTCTTGAGATCATTTCCACTCATCAGCTTCATATTAGCAGTTTTTCTTCCTCACAGTACAGTCACCTTCTTTCTAAACAGAATTATGGGATCTTCACTATAAAAGGTTGCTGGTTTGCTGTCTCACACTGTGTTTTCAACACTCCCATAATCATTTCCTTGTTATGCCGCCATGTGTGCGTCTGAAGTGATCGTGGGCATATAGATAGTATATACCCCCCCAAAAAAAACTGCGATTTAAATCGGTATATCCTCATAATTTTAAGTCGGTCGTATTTGGTAGAAGGTCATATGTACAGCAAAGAAGAAATGATATTGCTAGTGGTCCCATTGCAGTTAAGGATTTCCACAATAATTTAATTTGTCCATGCACATTGTTTGGCATGAGTGATAGCAATGGCTGTTCTTTGCTCTTCCTCAAACAGCCTGACCTCTTCGATCAGCGTATTTTTTCCCCGTTTGGACCCCTTTGGAGAATACCTTACTGCTTGTGTTGCCCAGTGCAGTTTTATTGCTTTGGGTGACCCCTATTATGTCCTTTATTCATACGTTACATTCGGTCGCTTTTGTGGTCTTAACGGGCGACTATTTTTCCCCTGATTTTATTTCTGGGCATATATTTTTTTTAATAATGTCGTAGGCTGAGTCCTTCCTCATCATATAGAGTCTAACTTCCCAAGTTTAAACTCATCCACCAGTAAAGATATTGGGAGCTGTAGGTTTCTAGAATTGCTACTTTGGAAAAAACAAAGAGGAACTCCAAGCCACTTACGCAGATATGTATTACAAAATTGTTGAATTCGTTCAACACGAGTGTAGTGGAGTCGGAAGGGGTGAAAGTAGGAACACGACGACTTGGTGAGAATAATAAGAACATTTATATCAAGCAAGGGTTAGTGGTACAGAAAAGGTTAGTAAGTTCGTGGGGAGTCGTATCTGTACGACATCCGGGATAGCTCTTATTGAGCGGTCTTGACTTGCTGATTATATGCCTAATGGACAAGTCCATCTTAGCGGTTATAAGGGTGTGTATGTCCCCACAACAACGAGATAATGCAATCTAATATATCTGTAAAGGCCACAAAAGACGAGATAGCAAACCATGTTGGTAAGACTACACCTTCATCCTTTTGGGTAGGTTGGTTTTGTCAATAGATTTAAGATCCTTAAAGGTTATTTTCTGGATCTCTGTACCTCGATGTCGATCACTCAAGCGGATTGAATAATTATGCCCAAGGCTTTTAACTGGAATCGCTCTAACTGTTGAGCTTCGACTTTTCTTTGGCTTAGCCTTCATTCTTGCCCATGTGAAGACGTCATGGTATTTTTGCAGCAGTGTATCGACACCACTTTTAAATAGTATAAGAATGGTGATATCATCCATAAAAGCTTTAGACAGACAAAGAATCAACTGTTCTGTAGTCGTCACTCCTTTTGACGTGTTCGCTGCACTACGCAATATGATTTCCATAGTAGAACGAAAAGAACTGGAGAAATCACGCAACCCATCATAATGCCGATTTCAAGAACCTCCACTTCGTGGTATAATTTTTTACCGTAAATTTCATAAAGGCTGAAGTAAAATACTTCATTATGAGTACATATATATATATATATATATATATATATATATATATATATATATATATATATATATATATATGTTTTTATTTGTTTTTGTTAGCAATACTTTCTTGAATGAATTCAAGTATTTATACGAAAGTGCATTTTTACCTAAATGGTTGTTGGGAATAATTTTCCCATTGACCAATCTGGTACCCCCTTAATGGGGAGCGGCATATATATTATTTTTAAAATATAATTATCCACTGACACGTGTTTCGTCGTCTACGACTCATCAGCCACTCTGATGAGTCGTAGACGACGAAACACGCGTCAGTGGATAATTATATTTTAAAAATAATATATATATATATATATATATATATATATATATATATATATATATATATATATATATATATATATATATATATACGCGGGGGTTTTTATATTCAAAAGTAATGGATTAATGAATTCAACGAGGTTGTTAGATAGTGCTCAATAAGAAGAGCTGATAATACTTGTTTATTGTTATATAAACATGCTCACATCCCGCTGCTACAAATAGCCACTTGTTTCAATCAAACAACAGATATCATCAGGCAGCGACTTGACTATTCAAAAGTTCAATGAATAATCGATTATTCATTGAACTTTTGAATAGTCAAGTCGCTGCCTGATGATATCTGTTGTTTGATTGAAACAAGTGGCTATTTGTAGCAGCGGGATGTGAGCATGTTTATATAACAATAAACAAATATATATATATATATATATATATATATATATATATATATATATATATATATATATATATATATATATATTTCAAGCAGGAAGATATCCAAAAATTGAAAATAATTGAATTTAAAAAGGGTCGTTGATAGTACTCAGTATCAAAGAGAGCAAATTATATATTTTTATTCTTTATGTTGATACAGTCATATTTTGCTACGATGTGCAGACCGTTTCAATCATATTAGATATCACCAGGTAAGAAAAATTAAGGGGCAAAAACTAAAATGATTCCAAACCTTTTCTAATTTTGAGAAGAAGGAAATTGCCATGTCTGGCAATGGGCAAAAAATTAAGGTTCTTATGAGTTTAAATTAATTCCGAAGGTTAATTTTCTGTTAAAAGAGAGATGAGGGGTTAAAAGAAGGAGGACGAGTTGAAAGGGTATTTTAAGGTTAGGGAAAGTGGTAAGGAGGAGAGGTAATATAATAATATAGAGAGGGTGTGTGAAAACAGTGGGGGAGGGGAGAAATGGAAACGGAGTGAACACAGTTGTTATGGTGACTGACCACCGCGATAGTGAAGATCCAATTCAGGTCATTTAGAAGTGCTTGCTTCAATTATTGAAATTTTTTTAACTAAATTGGGTCAACTAGTCTGTCAGTAAAGTCGGTCAACTAGTCTGTCAATAAAAAATTGACATCTTTTTGTTCAATTTATTTATTTTTATTTCGTATTTTCATTTTTATTTATCCTCCACATTAGAAAAGTTCTGGAACCTTTTAAATTTTTGCACCTTAATTTTTCTTGCCTTAAGGTTCAAAAGAGAGTCGCAAACCTGATAGGCCCTGAACTGGCATCTAAGCTTCAGCCTCTGTCCCATCGACGAACTGTTGCATCCCTCTGCCTCTTCTACAAGTATTTTAGTGGCGAATGCTCTGACGAACTGCAATCACTTGTGCCCCCACGACGCGAGCACCATCGACAAACCCGACAGGCTGCTAAATCCCACCCCCACACTGTAGAGATCCCTAGATGTAAAAGATCTTTTTACTCCAATAGTTTCTTCCCCAGAACCGCTAGACTCTGGAATTCCATTCCAGGTCACTGCTTCCCCAACAGTACTGAAGTGCAGAAGTTTCAAGTGTAACGTGAACCAACATCTTGCTGCCCAAATCCCTACATAGTACCCCAGTAGTTGTTGCCCCTGATAGTAGCCCCCTACACCAAAGTGGCAATTTGCCTTGTTTGGGGTGAAAAAGTAAAAAAAAAAAAAAAAAAATGATATCTAATATGATTAAAACGGCCTGCACATCGTAGCAAGATATGACTGTATTTAAATAAGGAATATATATATATATATATATATATATATATATATATATGTATATATATATATATATATATATATATATATATATATATATATATATATATATATATATTGTTTTGAAAAAAGAAATACCGAATAAATTTATGAAATGATCAACGTTTTGTCCTTATTGCAGAGGACATCTTCAGGGTATTAAAAGGAAAAATGTGAAAAAAAAAAAGAAAAAGAAAAAGAAAACGATCATAGACCATTTTTTCCCTGATTTTATTTCTGGCCATGTTTTTTTTTAATAATGTCGTAGGCTGAGTCCTTCCTCATCATCCGATTTCTTTTTTTGCATTTTTCCTTTTAATATCCTGAAGATGTCCTCTGCAATAGGGACGAAACGTTGATTTCATAAATTCATTCGGTTTTTCTTTTTTCGAAACAACATAACGTCAACCATCGCTGGTATTTTTTATTTTATATGGATGCACTGGATATGCTACTGTACTACTGTTTCCGACAGATGGTTGGTTAAAACCACAAGTCATCATCAGGCAAAGTTTGTTTTTCACAGAAGAAAGCCAGTTCTCAAAAGAAGTTTGTCTTTCACAGTAGAAAACCAGTTCTCAAAAGCCCTGTGGAAGAGAATTTTTTTTTTAATCGCCTGAGAACTTGTGGTTTTAACTAACCTACTGTCGGAAACATTAGTATATCCAATGTTGCAACCTCCTAAATTTGTTTATATGAATAAAAACATATCTTGCTTTTCTGTTATTGAGCACTCATAATAATTTCGTTAAATTCATAAGTTTTTCTCTTTAATACCTATAACTTTGTATATATATATATATATATATATATATATATATATATATATATATATATATATATATATATATTTATTTACCAGTGGTGAAAAAACCGGACTAGAGTGCTCAATGTGTAGTCAGAGCAGTATATAGGAAATTTATAGATTCATAGATGAGTCCATCTATGAATTCTGACGATGCTAGTTGGATTTTTTCCTCTCTTTGAGGATTTTCCTCTAGCTGAAACAATTTGTAAACTCATTCTGGACTCACAGTAATAAATTTCCTATATATATACATATATATATATATATATATATATATATATATATATATATATATATATATATATATATATATATAAAGCTGAATGTCTGTGTGTGTGTGTGTGTCTGGTCACGAATAGGCTCCTATATGGTTGACTATTTAAAAAAAACTGATTACATATAATGATAAAAGATGTATCGAGACACAGGAATGGGAATGTTTGATCTGGTAGAACGGTGCTTCATTAAAATTGTGGGGGTCTGCGTTCGCGCCTGGTCCACAAAGTATGGAAATAAAAATTAAAAAATTAAAAAAAAACGTTTATAAGTGTTTTTGATATAGATGTACATAATAATACTTTTATAAGTATGTTTTAACTTAAATAGGGATGGCATAATAAAATTGTGAGGTCTGTGTTCGCGCCTGGCCTCCATAAAATGGATATAGGCACACACTTTAATAAAGACTTTTCATCTACAGACAAAAAGTTTCGATGGGTTCTCCCCTGGGACCAGCTCTGGCAAATATTCTCGTAGGTTTCCACGAAAAGAGTCTTTTATCTGGCTTTCAAAAACCAGATATTTATTTTCGTTGTGTTGACGACACTTTTTGTCTGTTCAACAATGAAACTGAAGCAGATACCTTTCTTTGCATCCCTTAATAATATTCACTATATAATAATATCACTATAGAAAAGGAAAGTAATTCTTCCCTTCCTTTTCCAGATGTACTGGTGTGTAAAACACCTTCCGTTTTATTGACTTCCATCTATCGTAAACCTACGTTCACTGGTCTTTACACACGTTGGGACTCTTTTTACCCCACCAAACAAAAATATAATCTTATCAACACCCTTATCCATAGAGCTTGTATGATATGTTCAGATAACAAATTAAATGATGAAGTCAAATTTATTACCAAGACTCTTTGCAACAACGGTTTTCCATTGCAAATCGTGGAATTTATAATTAAAAATAAAATTTCTAATTTCAATAAAATTAAACAGGCATCTGTCGGCAAATGCCCTATCTACCTACGCCTACCTTGGCTAGGTAATATTAGTGAAAGATTTGCCAAGCAAATTTCTTCTGTCGTACAAAAATGTTACTTTGCATCAAATACCTGTGTTGTTTTTTCTTGTAAACCCATTTTGTCTTCAATTTGTAAAGACGTTCTCCCCCACCCCCCACACACACCATAACAATTCTATTATTTATTTATTTAAATGTAGCTGCGGTGTGCGCTACGTCGGGCGGACGTCTGAAAGATTAGATAATAGGGTAAAACAACATGTTCCATCGAAAATTCGGAATGGAAACTACCTACCTTCGGACATTTTGAACATACCCATGGCTCATCTATAGGAGAGCACCTTATAAATAATCGTATTTGCGCTTTGAATTTTAGTGCGGACTTTTTTTTTCATCCTTAGCAAGTCACACTCTCTTTACCATCTCAAAATTCTAGAAACTATATATATTAAGACTCTGAGACCTTCTCTTTGCAAACAAAAAGAGAATCTCTAAGGGCTTAATCTAGTTTCTATTTAATAATTAATCCACCCCACTCCCTTTTTTTTTTAAAACGTAATTAAGCTTGATTTTAGCTCTGTTGAGTGGGCTTCGAAACCGGTCAGCTGACACATTCATTTTTATTTTTTAATTTCACAATCTAAAATAATAATGTTTTCGAACAAGTTTAAATTTAGTCTTTACATAGCCATAATAAAATTTTGTACCCCGCAAAATATATATATATATATATATATATATATATATATATATATATATATACACGAGGAGCGTGCAATAAGTAATGCCCCTGACCAACTTCCAGTTGTCTGATCTAGCTGAAAGTTTGCATTTTTTTTTTTTTTTACATTGATCACCACTTATCAAGGCCCGGAAGCCACTCAGGGATAAGGGTTATTGCAAGTACATCACGTTAGTGAGGAGATTTTATGAAGTGTTTAATTAGGGGGGCGGTTCATTAGGAATTTGTTAACATTAGACTTGAAGACATCCAAGTTGTAGTCCGGAGGGAAGCAGGCAGACGGAACAGAGTTCCACAGGCGTGCAGTTCTAAGAAAGAAGCTTTGCTCATGAAATCCGCGTTTTGATTTAGGCACAGATATAGAGTGGGGGAAATTTTTCACAGTGGATTCAGCTAGACGGGTGTTTTTCGTGAAAGTTTGGCGAGGGGGGACCAGGGATTGGAGTTCAGACGAGCACCTGCCATGAAAATAACGATAAAACAAGGATAGGCTCGCAACGTCTCTTCTGTGGGAGAGGGGTTGCAGGGTAGAGAAAAGGGCATCCCCCACTAAACCACGAAGTCTATTTTGTACTCTGTCAAGGCATGATAGGCTGTTTATGGCAGCTCCTGCCCAGATATGGCAACAGTATTCCATCCTTGGCCGTACTTGGCTTTTATATAGATAGAGAATTGCATCAGTAGTGAGATATCTTCTGGAGCGGTAGAAGGATCCCACCATCTTTCCTGCGACCTTGGCAACAGACTTGATGTACGTGTTCCATTTCAGATCAGGAGTAAAGGTCAAACCCAGAAGCTTGTCAAAACACGGGGCCTCACCCAGACGAGAGCCATCCATCACAATTGATGCCAGCTGGGGATCAGAGCGTTGATGATGTAAGGATAGGAGTTTGGTTTTAGATGCATTAAAGGTAACTAGCCACATCTTCCCCCACTGAACCACGCGCTCGAGATCAGAGGAGAGAGAATCCGAGAGAACTTCGTCATTTACAGCCTTTGATGTGTTGCCGTAGATGGTCGTGTCATCAGAATAGATGTCAACGAATGATTTAAGTATGTGTTTAGGGAGGTCATTGATGTAGATCAGGAAGAGAGTTGGGCCGAGGATTGACCCCTGAGGGACTCCAGCATTTATATTGCAGGCCTCCGATTTTTGTCCATCTACCACTACTCTTATGAGCCTATCGGAGAGAAATGATTTAATGATTGAGAAAACATTTCCAGTTATACCGTAGCTGGAAATCTTGTGAAGTAGACCCTTATGCCATACTTTGTCAAAGGCCTTTGATATGTCAAGAGCAATTGCCCTAGAAAGGAAGCCTTTGTCAAGAGATTCACTAATCCTGTGGGATATAACCGTCAGCACATCTGCGGTAGATCTTGCAGAGCGGAAACCATATTGTGTGTCACTAAGAAGGTTGTTTCTGCTGAGGTGGTTGACTATTTCTCTATTTAATATTGATTCCAGTAACTTACTCATAACACAGAGAAGACTTATTGGTCTGTATTGAGAGGGAGATGACTTATCACCTGAATTCTTAAATACAGGGCAAACTGATGAGGTCTTCCAGGGGGTCGGAAAGCACTTCTCCTTAAGGCAGCGCTTAAATAGTTTCGTAAGTATGGGAGCAAGTTCTGGTTGAAGCTTTTTTAACACTATAATTGGGATGCCATCAGGGCCAGTTGCTTTACTGGAATCTAGGTTTTTTATTAGCTTGGCGACCTCATGCACGGATATTTGTATATTACCTAGCTTGTTCTGTGTTATAGGAGGAAATATGGGGAGTTGATGGCCTTCGTCGCATAGGGTAGAATTAGCTGCAAAGTTCTTTGCAAATAGTTTGGCCTTGTCTGACGCTGACGAGATAACCTCTGGTCCATTGATAATGGTTGGGATAGAACGCACACTTCTGGTCAGGATCCTATTTGTTATTTGCCAAAACTGGTGGGAACCAAGCCGTTGATCAGCTACCTTGGATTTAACAGACTGGGCATATAGCTCTCTTGCATTTTTTATTACTCTTTTACAGTGGTTGCTGGCAGTCCTGAAAGCAGCTTTAGTCTCAGTGCATCTATTACGTTGGTAGTTATGGAAAAAGTGATTTCTGTGCGCGATAGCAGCAGCACATTCTGGGGAGAACCATGGCTGGCTGTTAGGTTTTTGTTGGAATTTTTTTGATGGTATGAATTGGTCTATGCCTACAATTAACCATTCGGTCGGATCTGATACTATAGAGGACACTTCCTTTTTAAACATGGAGTGCAGAGGTAAATCAGATATGAATGTACGGAAGCTATCCCAGTCAGCCATAGAGTATCGGTATACAGTACGGTGGAGGGGTACGTCTGATGGCTTCTTACATTTTGTTTTTATCTTAACTGATACGACGGAGTGGTCGGAGGATCCTAAAGGAGAATGAACGGTACATGAACATAGCTCAGGGGAAGTTGAAAGAAAAAGGTCTAAGAGGCTTGCATATTGATTGGGTGTATCGGGCACACGGGTGGGTTCGCGAACAATCTGAGTGAGGTCATAAGCAATGGCAAAATCATGACAAAACCTCCCCTCATCATCTGTCTTATTTGAATGGGTCAGCCATTCCACGTTATGGACGTTGAAGTCACCACAGATGTGAATGTTAGCCGAGGGATGTGAAGACAGTATGTGGTCTATTTTCTCAGATATGCTCTTAAAGATAGTAACTCTGCTGTTGTGGGGCCTATAGAGGGCAAATATAAATGCAGTGGTGTTAGCAAGTGCAACCCTGAAGCACATATAGGGTAAATTAGGATCTTCTCTAGAGATATCCCTGCCACATGGGAAGCCATCCTTAATGTAGGCACATATTCCATGCCCATGGCGATCTTGGGAGTCAGATTTAGCTGTTAAATTGGAGTATCCATGCATTATGAACTCATCTAGGGAAGTGGTCGGCCCTATTCCAGTTTCACATAGAAATAATATGTCCGGTTTCTTCTCCTGTAATTGGGTTTCAACCTCTGGAAGGTTGGAACGTAGACCCCTGATATTGGAGAAGGAGACCTGGTAGTAGGGGTCTACGCTGGAAGATGGGGTTCTAGGTTTAATCGAGTTTTTATTCTGGAGATATTTCATGTTGAGGTTTGGAGATTTGTGGAATAGGTCGGCATACTTGGTTAGAGCAGTACAGAGAGGGAAAGTAAGAGAGAAAAAGACAGGAAGAGTTTTTTTTTTATTTGTAGCACACGAAAAGGTAAAGCCGTAACAATTACCCACTAGTATGGCATCGAGAGGCCCCACCAGAGACTACTGCATGGTCCAGATCCACTCACCAAATGGCAATACAGCAGTCCCAGTACTTTGCGCCTGCTGATAGGACAGCCTCCTTAGTGGTTAATCCAAGGTTCGGGTCCCTGACTATCAGGCGGATAACGTCAGCCCAGACAAAACGTTTACCTCCAGCACCCTTACTAGTGACATGGCAACAAGGACAGACAAAGACAGAAAAATATCCGACATCTCAGACTACTGGTCACCAAGTAGTACCGACCTTTAAGCAGCTTTTTCTTCACCCTTTGTCAGAAACATCACTCATTGAATGAGGACTGAATGACAAAATAGGAGAAGCGAGAGTTACTGGAGCTGCCGATAACACATCCACTGTATTATCTACTCTCCATTTAAAAAAAAAAAAAAAAAAAGGGGGGGGAGAAAGGGGAATGGGTACAAGTGACTTATATCTAAGTAGTAAGTCCGGTGCGAACTTAATAATTCATGGCATTTTGGTGATAATCTCCCCTCCCATATTAATGGGTGGAAGTTTGTCGTTATCTATCTAGTTTGAATCATAAAAAGTTTCATCTTATAATTAATTAAAATCCAATAATTAACTATTATCAATTTGTAAAGACTGCTTAATATTAATTTACATTAGAGTTTAAATAATTTTTCAAGGTTTTAATTTAGGAGGTCCGTTTTCATGAGTGACTTTCTTTGCGCTGTATTATATTTCGAATGTACCTGAACATAAGGCTAACTATATAAGGTAGGATTCAAAAACTAGAAGAAAATATTTTCAATACAGGCAAGCTTGCAGTAATAGTATATATTAAGTATACTACTTAAATAAAGTCCTAAGTTTATCTACTCTAGAGAATAATTTCCGGCATTTTTTTTTTTTTTTTTATCGTTAGTTGCCGGCATTTTGTTTGTTTTAAAACGTTCAGCTTTGTAGCAGGAGGGCTGGACGGATAATACGGAATACAGACAAAAAGACAGGAGAAATACAGACAAAATACATAAAACACGAAAAGCAAATTTAAAACAATGTAACAAAACATTTAGGATTAGTTTAGAAAAAAAAAAAAAATAAATAAAATAAATAAAAATACTTAACGTTTTTGCACTAGAGATTCCGCCAGCGGTTTTTTATCATCTGTTAGCTAGCATATGGCTTACTAGAGTGACAGGAGATTTCTATTTCCGGATGACTTGATCGAGTGCCTATCTACAGAATAAAAGTCGTAACGTTTCTATGTGTAAACAATATCTAATTTACATTTTTTTTGTTGTTAAAAAAAAAAAAAAAAAAAAAAATTCTAGCTTTTTTTTTTTATAAAGTCCTAAGTTTATCTACTCTAGAGAATAATTTCCGGCATTTTTTTTTTTTTATCGTTAGTTGCCGGCATTTTGTTTGTTTTAAAACGTTCAGCTTTGTAGCAGGAGGGCTGGACGGATAATACGGAATACAGACAAAAAGACAGGAGAAATACAGACAAAATACATAAAACACGAAAAGCAAATTTAAAATAATGTAACAAAACATTTAGGATTAGTTTAGAAAAAAAAAAATAAAATAAAATAAAATAAATAAAAATACTTAACGTTTTTGCACTAGAGATTCCGCCAGCGGGTTTTTTCATCATCTGTTAGCTAGCATATGGCTTACTAGAGTGACAGGAGATTTCTATTTCCGGATGACTTGATCGAGTGCCTATCTACAGAATAAAAGTCGTAACGTTTCTATGTGTAAACAATATCTAATTTACATTTTTTTTGTTGTTAAAAAAAAAAAAAAAAAATTCTAGCTTTTTTTTTTTATAAAGTCCTAAGTTTATCTACTCTAGAGAATAATTTCCGGCATTTTTTTTTTTTTATCGTTAGTTGCCGGAATTTTGTTTGTTTTAAAACGTTCAGCTTTGTAGCAGGAGGGCTGGACGGATAATACGGAATACAGACAAAAAGACAGGAGAAATACAGACAAAATACATAAAACACGAAAAGAAAATTTAAAACAATGTAACAAAACATTTAGGATTAGTTTAGAAAAAAAAATAAAATAAAATAAAATAAATAAAAATACTTAACGTTTTTGCACTAGAGATTCCGCCAGCGGGTTTTTTTATCATCTGTTAGCTAGCATATGGCTTACTAGAGTGACAGGAGATTTCTATTTCCGGATGATTTGATCGAGTGCCTATCTACAGAATAAAAGTCGTAACGTTTCTATGTGTAAACAATATCTAATTTACATTTTTTTGTTGTTAAAAAAAAAAAAAAAAAAATTCTAGCTTTTTTTTTTTTTATAAAGTCCTAAGTTTATCTACTCTAGAGAATAATTTCCGGCATTTTTTTTTTATCGTTAGTTGCCGGCATTTTGTTTGTTTTAAAACGTTCAGCTTTGTAGCAGGAGGGCTGGACGGATAATACGAAATACAGACAAAAAGACAGGAGAAATACAGACAAAATACATAAAACACGAAAAGCAAATTTAAAACAATGTAACAAAACATTTAGGATTAGTTTAGAAAAAAAAAATAAATAAAATAAATAAAAATACTTAACGTTTTTGCACTAGAGATTCCGCCAGCGGTTTTTTATCATCTGTTAGCTAGCATATTGTTTACTAGAGTGACAGGAGATTTCTATTTCCGGATGACTTGATCGAGTGCCTATCTACAGAATAAAAGTCGTAACGTTTCTATGTGTAAACAATATCTAATTTACATTTTTTTTGTTGTTAAAAAAAAAAAAAAAAAAAATTCTAGCTTTTTTTTTTTTTTATAAAGTCCTAAGTTTATCTACTCTAGAGAATAATTTCCGGCATTTTTTTTTTATCGTTAGTTGCCGGCATTTTGTTTGTTTTAAAACGTTCAGCTTTGTAGCAGGGGGGCTGGACGGATAATACGGAATACAGACAAAAAGACAGGAGAAATACAGACAAAATACATAAAACACGAAAAGCAAATTTAAAACAATGTAACAAAACATTTAGGATTAGTTTAGAAAAAAAAATAAATAAAATAAAATAAATAAAAATACTTAACGTTTTGCACTAGAGATTCCGCCAGCGGTTTTTTATCATCTGTTAGCTAGCATATGGCTTACTAGAGTGACAGGAGATTTCTATTTCCGGATGACTTGATCGAGTGCCTATCTACAGAATAAAAGTCGTAACGTTTCTATGTGTAAACAATATCTAATTTACATTTTTTTTGTTGTTAAAAAAAAAAAAAAAATTCTAGCTTTTTTATTTTATAAAGTCCTAAGTTTATCTACTCTAGAGAATAATTTCCGGCATTTTTTTTTTATCGTTAGTTGCCGGCATTTTGTTTGTTTTAAAACGTTCAGCTTTGTAGCAGGGGGGCTGGACGGATAATACGGAATACAGACAAAAAGACAGGAGAAATACAGACAAAATACATAAAACACGAAAAGCAAATTTAAAACAATGTAACAAAACATTTAGGATTAGTTTAGAAAAAAATAAAATAAAATAAAATAAATAAAAATACTTAACGTTTTTGCACTAGAGATTCCGCCAGCGGTTTTTTATCATCTGTTAGCTAGCATATGGCTTACTAGAGTGACAGGAGAGTTCTATTTCCGGATGACTTGATCGAGTGCCTATCTACAGAATAAAAGTCGTTACGTTTCTATGTGTAAACAATATCTAATTTACATTTTTTTTGTTGTTAAAAAAAAAATAAAAAAAATAAAAATTCTAGCTTTTTTTTTTTATAAAGTCCTAAGTTTATCTACTCTAGAGAATAATTTCCGGCATTTTTTTTTTATCGTTAGTTGCCGGCATTTTGTTTGTTTTAAAACGTTCAGCTTTGTAGCAGGAGGGCTGGACGGATAATACGGAATACAGACAAAAAGACAGGAGAAATACAGACAAAATACATAAAACACGAAAAGCAAATTTAAAACAATGTAACAAAACATTTAGGATTAGTTTAGAAAAAAAAAAATAAAATAAAATAAATAAAAATACTTAACGTTTTTGCACTAGAGATTCCGCCAGCGGGTTTTTTTATCATCTGTTAGCTAGCATATGGCTTACTAGAGTGACAGGAGATTTCTATTTCCGGATGACTTGATCGAGTGCCTATCTACAGAATAAAAGTCGTTACGTTTCTATGTGTAAACAATATCTAATTTACATTTTTTTTGTTGTTAAAAAAAAAAAAAAAAAAAATTCTAGCTTTTTTTTTTTTAAAGTCCCAAGTTTATCTACTCTAGAGAATAATTTCCGGCATTTTTTTTTTTTATCGTTAGTTGCCGGCATTTTGTTTGTTTTAAAACGTTCAGCTTTGTAGCAGGAGGGCTGGACGGATAATACGGAATACAGACAAAAAGACAGGAGAAATACAGACAAAATACATAAAACACGAAAAGCAAATTTAAAACAATGTAACAAAACATTTAGGATTAGTTTAGAAAAAAAAAAAAAAAAAATAAAATAAATAAAAATACTTAACGTTTTTGCACTAGAGATTCCGCCAGCGGGTTTTTTTATCATCTGTTAGCTAGCATATGGCTTACTAGAGTGACAGGAGATTTCTATTTCCGGATGACTTGATCGAGTGCCTATCTACAGAATAAAAGTCGTAACGTTTCTATGTGTAAACAATATCTAATTTACATTTTTTTTGTTGTTAAAAAAAAAAAAAAAAAAAAATTCTAGCTTTTTTATTTTATAAAGTCCTAAGTTTATCTACTCTAGAGAATAATTTCCGGCATTTTTTTTTTTTTATCGTTAGTTGCCGGCATTTTGTTTGTTTTAAAACGTTCAGCTTTGTAGCAGGAGGGCTGGACGGATAATACAGAATACAGACAAAAAGACAGGAGAAATACAGACAAAATACATAAAACACGAAAAGCAAATTTAAAACAATGTAACAAAACATTTAGGATTAGTTTAGAAAAAAATAAAATAAAATAAAATAAATAAAAATACTTAACGTTTTTGCACTAGAGATTCCGCCAGCGGTTTTTTATCATCTGTTAGCTAGCATATGGCTTACTAGAGTGACAGGAGAGTTCTATTTCCGGATGACTTGATCGAGTGCCTATCTACAGAATAAAAGTCGTAACGTTTCTATGTGTAAACAATATCTAATTTACATTTTTTTTGTTGTTAAAAAAAAAAAAAAAAAAAAATTCTAGCTTTTTTTTTTATAAAGTCCTAAGTTTATCTACTCTAGAGAATAATTTCCGGCATTTTTTTTTTATCGTTAGTTGCCGGCATTTTGTTTGTTTTAAAACGTTCAGCTTTGTAGCAGGAGGGCTGGACGGATAATACGGGATACAGACAAAAAGACAGGAGAAATACAGACAAAATACATAAAACACGAAAAGCAAATTTAAAACAATGTAACAAAACATTTAGGATTAGTTTAGAAAAAAAAAAAAATAAAATAAAATAAATAAAAATACTTAACGTTTTTGCACTAGAGATTCCGCCAGCGGTTTTTTTTATCATCTGTTAGCTAGCATATGGCTTACTAGAGTGACAGGAGAGTTCTATTTCCGGATGACTTGATCGAGTGCCTATCTACAGAATAAAAGTCGTTACGTTTCTATGTGTAAACAATATCTAATTTACATTTTTTTTGTTGTTAAAAAAAAAAAAAAAAAAAAATTTTAGCTTTTTTTTTTTTAAAGTCCCAAGTTTATCTACTCTAGAGAATAATTTCCGGCATTTTTTTTTATCGTTAGTTGCCGGCATTTTGTTTGTTTTAAAACGTTCAGCTTTGTAGAAGGAGGGCTAGACGGATAATACGGAATACAGACAAAAAGACAGGAGAAATACAGACAAAATACATAAAACACGAAAAGCAAATTTAAAACAATGTAACAAAACATTTAGGATTAGTTTAGAAAAAAAAAAAAATAAAATAAAATAAATAAAAATACTTAACGTTTTTGCACTAGAGATTCCGCCAGCGGGTTTTTTATCATCTGTTCGCTAGCATATGGCTTACTAGAGTGACAGGAGATTTCTATTTCCGGATGACTTGATCGAGTGCCTATCTACAGAATAAAAGTCGTTACGTTTCTATGTGTAAACAATATCTAATTTACATTTTTTTTGTTGTTAAAAAAAAAAAAAAAAATTTTAGCTTTTTTTTTTTTAAAGTCCCAAGTTTATCTACTCTAGAGAATAATTTCCGGCATTTTTTTTTTTATCGTTAGTTGCCGGCATTTTGTTTGTTTTAAAACGTTCAGCTTTGTAGCAGGAGGGCTGGACGGATAATACGGAATACAGACAAAAAGACAGGAGAAATACAGACAAAATACATAAAACACGAAAAGCAAATTTAAAACAATGTAACAAAACATTTAGGATTAGTTTAGAAAAAAAAATAAATAAAATAAAATAAATAAAAATACTTAACGTTTTTGCACTAGAGATTCCGCCAGCGGGTTTTTTTATCATCTGTTAGCTAGCATATGGCTTACTAGAGTGACAGGAGATTTCTATTTCCGGATGACTTGATCGAGTGCCTATCTACAGAATAAAAGTCGTTACGTTTCTATGTGTAAACAATATTTAATTTACATTTTTTTTGTTGTTAAAAAAAAAAAAAAAAAAATTTTAGCTTTTTTTTTTTTAAAGTCCCAAGTTTATCTACTCTAGAGAATAATTTCCGGCATTTTTTTTTTTATCGTTAGTTGCCGGCATTTTGTTTGTTTTAAAACGTTGAGCTTTGTAGCAGGAGGGCTGGACGGATAATACGGAATACAGACAAAAAGACAGGAGAAATACAGACAAAATACATAAAACACGAAAAGCAAATTTAAAACAATGTAACAAAACATTTAGGATTAGTTTAGAAAAAAAAAATAAAATAAAATAAAATAAATAAAAATACTTAACGTTTTTGCACTAGAGATTCCGCCAGCGGTTTTTTTTATCATCTGTTAGCTAGCATATGGCTTACTAGAGTGACAGGAGATTTCTATTTCCGGATGACTTGATCGAGTGCCTATCTACAGAATAAAAGTCGTAACGTTTCTATGTGTAAACAATATCTAATTTACATTTTTTTTGTTGTTAAAAAAAAAAAAAAAATTCTAGCTTTTTTTTTTTATAAAGTCCCAAGTTTATCTACTCTAGAGAATAATTTCCGGCATTTTTTTTTTTATCGTTAGTTGCCGGCATTTTGTTTGTTTTAAAACGTTCAGCTTTGTAGCAGGAGGGCTGGACGGATAATACGGAATACAGACAAAAAGACAGGAGAAATACAGACAAAATACATAAAACACGAAAAGCAAATTTAAAACAATGTAACAAAACATTTAGGATTAGTTTAGAAAAAAAAAAAATAAAATAAATAAAAATACTTAACGTTTTTGCACTAGAGATTCCGCCAGCGGTTTTTTGATCAACTGTTAGCTAGCATGTGCAATGGTTTATATCTTTATGGGTTATGTGGCAAATTACAGCTCTGAACTAATGGTGGTTTCTGTTTTACAGGTGTTTGAACTGAGTCAGGTGTGAAATGAAGCCTGTTGAATGTCAAGCAGTGATCCGGTTTTTGTATTTGAAAGGACGCACACCACAGGAGACTTTTGATGAAATGAAAGAAACTTATGGTGATAATGCCCCATCATATGACCTTGTAAAACGCTGGCACCGTGAATTCAAACATGGCCGGAAGTCTATTGAAACAGCTCCCAGACCTGGTCGCCCCCTTCTGCCAATAATGAGGCATCTGTCCGTCAAGAGTAGGCTGCCATTTTGGAAGATCGGCGCATTACTATTCGCCAAATAGCCCAAGATGTCAAGATTAATACAGAGTCTGTGGAAACTATCATTCATGACCATTTGCATATGCATAAGGTGTCCGCTAGATGGATTCCCAGGTTGCTCAAACCATTTCAGAAGCGAGAACGCGTCGAGTGCTCGAGGATGAATTTGGAGATGTGCCAAGAAGATGAGAAAGTTTTTCAAAAGACTGATTACACAGGATGGAACCTGGGTTCATCACTATGATCCAGAGACTAAAGCTCAGTCAATACAGTGGAAGTTCGTGGACTCACCACCTCCAAAGAAGGCAAGGGTGCAGCCCTCCGCTGCTCACAGTCTTCTGGGACCAGGACGGAGTAGTGATGACAGATTTCCTGGCAAAGGGTACCACAATTACAGGAGCCTATTATGCTTAACTTTTGAGGAAATTAAGAGAAGCTATCAAAATCAAGAGGCGGGGCAAAATCAGCAAAGATACCCTCCTCCTGCAGAAGAATGCTCCGGTCCACAACTCGCATGTCGCCAGATCAGAAGCACGGGCGTGTGGTTATGAAATCCATTCCCATCCTCCCTACTCTCCTGACCTTGCACCCTCTGACTTTCACCTCTTCCCAGCCATGAAGTTGTTTTTGAAAGGAAAGCGTTTTTCAGATGATGCAGTCTTGATTTCTAAAGTCACGTCGTGGTTGGAGGACCAACCTGGGCTGTTCTACAAAAACGGTCTCCAGAGCTGCATCAAACGATGGGAGAAATGCATAACTCTGGGTGGTTCCTATGTAAAGAAAGAATAATAACTGTGCCAAGTTACGTTGCTCTACTGCTATGGGAAGTGGGCCAGGGGCATTACTTATTGCACGCCCCTCGTGTGTGTGTGTATATATATATATATATATATATATATATATATATATATATATATATATATATATATATATATATATATATATACGCTCGTTATACACCCCAGTATGTAACAAAAGAAGATTCCAATATTGTTTTACATAACTTGTATCGAACTATCATGTATTGAACTATTATGTATCGAACTATTATATCTCTTTATAGTCAAACGGGTTTCTATACTGAACAATAAATCTTTGATTAAATCTAATTCCAGGAGCTTGCAACAACGTCCGACACTTGACAAAAATAAAACGAAATACCAGGTGATGCTGAGTAAGATAGTGAAGCCTTGGATGGACACGATCGCTGCCAGAGGCGCCTATGCCATTCAGCAGGACTCCATTTCTGCATAAAAAGTCAAAGCTTCGCTGCTATAAACAAAGACATGGTTGCCAAAGCACATGACTCGTTTCGCGTCCACCTTGAGATGATCATCTCCGTAAACAGTGGTTCTATTAAAAAATAATGTAGTATGTACAACTGTCGAGTTTCTGCATATGAAACTCTTGTGGTAGGAGTATGGAAGTCAGAACACCAGAGTTGATTGGCCAAATAAAGAATTTCATAGATAAGGACAGTTGTGTGTATATATTTACAATAAGCCCAACATTTGATGTCAGTGTGAGAACTGTACACACAAGGAACTGAAGATGTGGAAAATTTGTACGAAGGTTGTCCGAAGGATGCTCAGAGAAGATCAGAAAGAAAGACGTTGCTATGACAGCAGGGAGATGGTTGAGCTCATCAATTCAGATCCCGCAGTTCTTAATGCTCTAGTAACCTGCAATGAAACCTGGTTCTACTGCCATGACCCAGAGACTACGAGAGAGTGCTCAGTAGAAGCATGCCAGCTCTCCTAGATAAAAGAAGGATGAAACGATAAAGTTGTTGCCCTAAAGAAAATAACACTGCAGTTTAATTTACAACTTTAATTGGAAAAATCAATTCAGGTAACTTGATTATGTAGTAGAGCTTACATCTATTCAATGTAACCGCCTTCAGCATCAATCACCACCTCGATAAGGGTTCAGAACTGGAGCATGCATTTTCCATAAGCGCTGGCGGGAGCTCGGCGAATACTCGGCGGGTGGCAGCGATTAGGCTGGCTTTGGTGTTGTAGGAAACAATGTTGGTGATGTTTTTGACGTATGACTAGACGAATTACTCAAGCGGGTTCAGATCGGGGGAGGAGGGCCAGTGAGAGAATGGTACAAAGTCGTAGCAATCTTTCTAAAGTAAAGCCAGGGTCTCTTTCGACTTGTGAGACGGAGTCAAGTCCTGCTGCCACGCCCAGGGTCTGCCAGCAGCCACCTGATTGCACCAGGTTGATCACTACACTTTTCAGTACATCCAGGTACACGTTGGTGCTGCCTTTCAAGCCGACTTCAAAGATGGGAGGGTGCATGATGTAGCCCTCACTTGAAACCATACCAAAGATCATACTCATGACCGAAAACTTTGTTTTCATCACCCTGGGCACGCCCTCAAGCATTGAAGCGTCCGGATTTGCATTTTGAGAATGCTGGCAATGGTCCTGCTGTCATAACTTGGATTATTAAAGAGCATGAGTTGTACAGCGGCACATCTCCGATCTTACTCATTATACATTGTGTCATTTTCAGACGTGATAGGAGGCTTCTATCGCTCTTGAGATTTGTACACAACTGGCTAAATAGTAGATGGTCTGCAACCAAAAAAGGAAACCGGTTTTCATTAAAGGGAAATGGAATCATGTCATCTTTTCTAGGGTGACAATTTTTTCGTCCCAACCTGTATTGCTTATTTCGTTTTCTTTTTGGTAAGTAAGCTTCTATCTTTACATCATCAACGCTTTGATCCCTATCTGGCATCAATTGAAATGGATAGCTCTCGTCTTAGGGAGGCTTCATGTTTTGACAAGCTTCTGGGTTTAACCTTTACTCCTGATCTGAAATGGAACATGCACATCAGGTCTGTTGCCAAGGATGCTGGGAAAATGGTGGGATCCTTCTACCGCTTCAGAAGATATCTCACTACTGATGCAATTCTCTATCTGTATAAAAGCCAAGTACGTCCAAGGATGGAGTACTGCTGCCACATCTGGGCAGGAGCTGCTAAAAACAGCCCATCCTGCCTTGACAGAGTACAAAATAGACTTTGTGGTTTAGTGGGGGATGCCCTTTTCTCTTCCTGCAACCTCTCTCCCACAGAAGAGACGTTGCGAGCCTGTCTTTGTTTTATCGTTATTTCATGGCAGGTGCTCATCTGAGCTCCAATCTCTCGTCCTCCCTCGTCAATCTTTCATGAGAAACACCCGTCTGGCTGAAACCACTGTCAATAATTTTCCCCACTCATTATCTGTGCATTATCCAAACGTAGATTCCATGAACAAAGTTTCTTTCTCAGAACTGCATGCCAGCTTGCCTGTTTACTACCTGACTACAACCTGGATGTCTTCAAGTCCAACATAAACAAACTCCTGACAAACCGCCCCCTTAAGTAAGACACTCTATCAAACCTCCAATACTAATGATTACTGCAATACTATCTCATTGATTACTGTACATGCAATAACCCTTATCCCTGAGTGGCCTTCGGACCTTGATAAGTGGTGACCCCCATGTAAAAAAAGGTGTCGGATTTGAATGTACCGCGAAAGAGTGGGATTTTGCTGCAACATCGTGCTGCTGTAACATTGCGCGTATAGCGCGCATATGAGAAAATCAGCAGCAGCCGTAAGGTAGCTGACTAGCGAAAATATTAGCAGCAACAGTTGTTTTTATGATATGCAAATTAGCAAGTGTGTGTGAGCTGGCATGACAAGAAAAGGAGAGAAAAATACACCACATGATCAAGAAGTGAAGCAAATTGTTCGCTGAACAAGATAGACGTGTAAACACGAGGGCGAGAAACACTAGCCAGCGGCAGGTGTCTTGGAGAGAGACTTTTAAAAAGCACATGTTATATGGCAGAGCGCTGTAAAACACGTGTGTGTGCGAAAAGACGTTTGAAAGATAATGAATTGTGTTATTTTTTAATGTTTTTATTTTCACTTTAAAAAATGTGCCGAGTCAGATTTTTATTTATTTCCTTTCTTTATTTTGCAGCAACGTACCAGACAACATGTGGGTACGAGGTTTGATATGCAGCAACACGGACAATAAGTAATGGCCACCGTATGCTGCAAGATAGCAGTCATATATGTGTGAGCTTTGGTTTGCTCATTCTACGACGGCACATCGACTCTTTTTGTTATAATACCAAAACACAGTACCAATAAGAAATTATACATTGTGTACGATCAACTAAACACAAGCTGTACCTTACCCATAGCTGGAGCATGAAGGTGTTCGTAGCTTTTTCCCAAATTGAATTCCAAGTGGAAATGCAGCCGGTTACGTAGTCACGTCTGTATCCATTGCTATACCACTCCCCCATCTACTCACCCGTCTCATAAGTTTATGGCCTGAACACTGTCTCTATTTAGGAACTTCTCGAAATAACCGACTTTTTTGTCTGCACACCTTTCCGCTTACGCTGCGTGTAAGTGTATCGATTAGTCTATAGGTTCCTTGAAAGAGAGCGAGAGAGAGAACGAAAGAGAGAGAGAGAGAAAGAAAAAAAAAGAGAGAGAGAGAGAGAGAGAGAGGGAGATAGAGACAGACAGACAGACAGACAGACAAACAGATCGTGCATATACCGACATGGCCTTTTTATTGGGAATATTGATTCACAAAATTTGTACATAACAAATCTCTTATTCTTCAAGTTAAACTGAGTTATTATTGTTTATTTTTACTTTTAGGTGATTATTTAAAAAGGTTTCATCTTTACAGTCGTCTTGGCCGGAGTCATTTTTTTTTTGTGTTAATAACTTGTAGTTAGGTACATTATTATATAGTCAACAACAGCAATTGAAAATTTGCAAATTAGACACAAAGTTTCATTTGTCAGTTTAAATGCTATTTGTATCTGACTGTGAAAATTTGACACGCTAATTTTTGTTGAATTTAACAGTGCTCCATTCTATGGACTTTTCGGCTTGCACTCTATGCAAATCAATCGACCATTTTATAAGTTTCCTGTACGCATGCGCAAAATATAAGAGCATGATAATGATTTTAAATAGCCTCTGAAACGATCGTATACCGAATCATTATTGACCGACTTCTAGGAACACTACCAATAAATAAATAATGCCCTGAAACAATTTATTTCTGCACTTCTATTTATTATTGCTTGGACTCGACTAGGACTTTAACTTAGGCCCCCAAAATCGACAGAGATTAGACAATTCCAGTAATGATTAGGTCCCTGCTTATTTTGCGGTGGGATTTTAGTTCTGTACAGTTCTAGGAGGTCAACCCCCCCAGGCTTTGCCTTCTCTCTTTGAAAACAGTTTAGTTTATTGCTAATCGTCTAAGGCACCCTTATCGGGAAATGCCAACGGGGCTGGCGAGGCACCTTTTTGCAGGTCAGAGTCGAGGAAATATATCGACTAGTCGACAGGTTTCCTTAGAGAGAGAGAGAGAGAGAGAGAGAGAGAGAGAGAGAGAGAGAGATGGAGAGAGAGAGAGGGGGAGGGGAGGATGAGAGAGGGGAAGAGAGGATGGATATGCGTGTGGAAATGGAATGTTATTTCAACGTATTTTGATGTAAACAATAAAGCAAAGAGATTTCTAAAATTCTCTCAAAAATCAAATTTGATGTCAGATGCCAACATGTTAATAGTTTCTTCCCCAGAACTGCTAGACTTTGGAATTCTCTTCCGGTTTCCTGCTTCCCCGACCGTACTGACATGCAGAAGTTCAAGTGTAATGTAAACAGGCATCTTGCTCCTCAACTCCTTACATAATATCCCTGTAATTATGCCTGAGATATTAACCCCTCCCCCACTCAAAGTGGCACCGTGCCTTGCTAGGGGCGAAAATACAATAATTTAAAAAAATAATTGATCAATTCGTTAATTTTTTTACAGACTTATTAAAAAAAAATTGCTGGACTATATATAAACTGAAATAAAGTAATATATAAAAAAAATAAAAAGTTAGAAATAAATAAAAAAAATTAAACTAGATGTTAATTACTTCCGGAAAGAACTACGAAAAAAAAAAGTAAATAGAGAAAGTGAAAGAAAACATATATCCAGAATTGTTTAATTGAAAATGTTTTGATTTAATTAATGAAAACGGGAAAGGTTTTCATGAAAAACACACACACACACACACACACACACACACACACACACACACACATATATATACATATATATATACATATATGCATATATATATACATATATATATGTACATATATACATATATATACATGTATACATATATATATATATACATACATATATACATCTATATATACATATATATATACATATATATATACATATATATACATATATCTATATATATGTATAAAAGTGAAAGTGTCTGTGTATCTGTATGTCTGTGTGTCTGTGTACATTTCCCTACGCAACAACTCTGTCAATTTTAAGTCTACAGACTCGAAATTTGATATACAGGTTGCTGAGATTTGGGAAAATCGATGTGATCCGTTTTTGGCCAGAAATTTGGCGATTAAGGGGTCAAAGTTCAACAATTTTACCTTTGAGAACTCTACCAAACTCCTCCGACAATTTTGGGTCTATGCACTTGAAATTTTAGATATAGGTTCCTTGGGCATGGATCTAACTTAATAACTTGATTTGAGCCCAAAACAATAACTTTTAAGGGGTCATAATAGGGGTCAAAGTTTAAAAAAATTGACCTCTGCGGTCTCTTCCAAATTACTCTGACAATTTCTGGTCTAAATATTTGAAATTTTACATAAAGGGTATTCAGAGATAGGGCAAACTTTTTCATCAGTTTGGGTCGAAAATTTTTAGTTACCAATATATAAATGTATGCATGCATGTCTGTTTGCATGTCTGCCTTAAACTTTCAATAGAGGCGACTGATTTTACCAAGACCAGTATCGTTTTAAAGTTCGACCTTTCATACGACAAATATCGAAAAATTGGATAAAAACAATAGTATCTTCCCCTTAAACTAGGCACTTTTCTGCAGAGGGGGGGGGGGGTTCACTTTTTTCGCCGATATTTTTTTAAAAGTTATCCTCTCCTTTAGATTGTCAAGCCTTAATTTAAAAAAAAATGTCGCTTCCGGTTTTGCAGTGGTCGTAACAGCATAAACGTTAGATTTTACCCCATTCTTTTCCTCCTTTGCGGTACGGGTTCGAGCCTGCCTTTCTACTACCACTTTTATTTATTTATTTTTTTTGCTCAACATACATATTCAAACAGCCGGGCAACGCCGGGCGCCCATGCTAGTATATCTATAAAAATGAACGTGTCTGTGTGTTTGTGTGTGTACATTTCCCTACGCAATAACTTTGTCAATTTTAAGTCTACTGATTCAAAATTTGATATAGAGGGTACTGAGATTTTGGGAAAATCTATGTGATTCGTTTTCAGCCAGAAATTTGGCTGTTAAGGGGTCAAAATTCAACGATTTGACTTTTGAGAACTCTACCAAACTCCTCCGACAATTTTGGGTCTAAAAACTTGAAATCTTAGATATAGGTTCCCTCGACATGGATCTAACTTAATAACTTAAAGTAAATATGATGAAAGTAAAAGTAAAATAGATAAACCCCATAATTTATTAATACATATCTGTTCACACTGAAACACTTATCACAATATTTTGTGGATCTATATTAAAAAAAACCTTGTTAAGCTTTGTGACATATTTCCATTCTATGGAGGTCAGGTGCGAACGAACACCCCATAATTTTATTATACCATATTTCTTCAAACTGAAACATAATTACCAAAGTATACTTACGCAGATAGATATGAAAAGTCTTTATTAAAGTTTGTGCCTATTTCACTTCTATGGAGGTCAGGCGCGAACGCAGACCCCACAATTTTATTATACCATCCCTATTTAAGATAAAACATACTTATCAAAGTATTCTTATGTACATCTATATCAAAAACACTTGTAAACGTTTTTTTTTAATTTTTAATTTTTTTATTTCCATACTTTGTGGACCAGGCGCGAACGCAGACCCCACAATTTTAACGAAGCACCGTTCTGCCAGATCAAACATACCCATTCCCGTGTCTCGATACATCTTCTATCATTATATGCAATCAATTTTTTTAAAATAGTCAACCATATAGGAGCCTATTCCTGACCACACACACACACACACACACACACACACACACACACACACACACACACACACACACAGAGCTTTATATATATATATATATATATATATATATATAATTAAAATGATATAATTGTCTAAACGGGGCGAGCACCATGTGAAAATCAGAACATTTATTGTATAAAAATCTATCAAAATATAATTGTAAAAATATTTATTGAAAAGTTTGCGTAAGAAAATATAATTTTTATGAAACAATTTTGCATGTAAACAAACATTGGATTTTTATAAAATAGTTTGTTTTGTTTAAAAAAAAAAAATTATTTTCGAACAAATAAATAATTTTAATGAAAGAGATTTTTAATTAAAGCAAATTTGAAGGGTCACCGACAAATTAATTTAAATGAAACCAAAAAATCATCTTGTTTATTTTTTTTTTTGTTATTTATTTTATGCTTCGGTCATAGTTTAAATTCTTAATTTCTCTCTCGGATTAAAATCCCACAGGTGCGCGAAGAAAAATGGCGTCTCCTTTTTCGGCGATAAACCGTAGAAGTATCTTCATCTGTTTAAAACATCATAATCTACACAAAACTGGTAAGATAGAGAGCTCATTTTTTTTACGGAAGATTAATGCACTACGCTAAGTGGAAACCATAATTTTATCGAACCAAAGAAACTGACGGAAATTTCTGTTTCAAACTTAAGCCCAACCGACGACCAGAGCCTCTTATAAGTCTGCTTGTTCAACACTGAAATGAAATTTAACGAGGTTTTAAATTGAAAGGAAAATCGTGCTCACCTGCGTGCGTGTACTTTGTCCCTTGCTATTTTGTGGACATTTTCAATAATTGCGAGTTATTTGAAGGGTGACAGGGCACAGATTGGAACAAGAAATGTGAATAAATTTGAAAATGCAATGAACAGTAAAATCAAGACGATGCGCGACAAGACAGATTGCTTATGTTCGGCGATGAAAGAAACGAACAAGCGATTCACTGCACGAAGCGTTTTCAATTTCTATTTAAATATGAGAAAGCAAGCCCCTCTCCCTCTCTCTGTTTGCCTCTCTGTTTCTCGCTCTTTCAATCTCTATCTATCTATCTATCTATCTATCTATCTATCTATCTATCTATCTATCTATCTATCTATCTATCTCTGTCTCTCGCTATATAGCTATATCTATCTATCTATCTATCTATCTATCTATCTATCTATCTATCTATTTCTGTCTCTCGCTATATAGCTATATCTATCTATCTATCTATCTATCTATCTCGTTATATAGCTATATCTATCTATCTATCTATCTATCTATCTATCTATTTTTTCTCTCTGCGATTCGACACGCATGTTCGTGTATGATTCTATCGGATTCTCTTCACCCCCTCTCTCTTCCTCTCTCTCTCCCTCTCTCTATCTCTCTCTCGTTCGTTTTCTTTCTCACACACATTATGTATTGACAATATAGACAAATGTTTCGTTATGTCACAGCCTCTTACACACTGAGATTCGAAACCTGAAAACCAGAACGCTGCTAGACTAGCCGCACTGATGATATATAAGTTGTGATATGTGTGTGTTTGTGTGTGTGTGTGTGTGTTTGTTCTTTCAACCCATTTCATATATACATACACATACTAGCAAAAGTACCCGTTGTGCGAGCCTTTTCAAGTCTCACACAAAAACACACATTCACATTTCAAGCTATATTGCTTGTCGCATACATACGCGCACACAAACATACGTGCCCACGTCCACACACGTAATATATTCACGTTCGCGTACATACACTCACATTCACGTGTATATACACACACACGCTAACGTACACACATGTACTCACACACGCGCACACGAACGCACACATGGACGACGTCACTTCCGCTTTCAATGGAAATCCACACGTGCGCAAAGACCACCGGAAACAAGTATAAAACAAAGGGCAATAACCGGCTTCTTTCTTTTTAGGACCAGCTCACGACCAGAGAGGTTTGGCTAACCAGCCGCCTCCATTTCGGGAGGCGCACGCTCGTGCGCGTCACGTCCCCTGCGACTATGTATGGGGCACGAGCTAACAGACCGTATGTACACATTCTCACTCTTTCTCTATCTACTACTGGTCCCTGAGAACACCACCGCGTAGCTGACTGCTAGCTGACGTCAACTCTCCATTCTTTGTCTTTGTCTTTGTCTACACGCTGGACTATCATTCTCATTTTCACTACGTTACTCCTTTCTCTTCCCACGCGCGAACAAACGATAGTGACCCGAACTTGAGATGAACACACATTTCCTTTACTTTCTACAACACCAGTCCCGCAACGAACATTGGTTACACAAGCGCGGACATGAACACATGTTATATCTAAAACATTCTTTCAACAGTAAATAAACGACGTTTATCTTATCCATCAATTGAGTTTTTGTTTCCTTCAATTCCATTCGTTTCATTATTTTCTTGTGGCGAGCTAGGGTATTATACTCTAGTCCGTTACACCGTCGTTGACTGGGTTCAAAAACAGCCTATAGAAAATGGACTCTGATTTATGAAAGTATGATATGTTATGAAAAGGAAAGGTTGTAAAGAGATAGCTTCGAATTTGGGGGTATCAAAACTAAAGCAAAATATGATGAAAGTAAAAAATAAAATAGATAAACCCCATAATTTATTATACCATACCTGTTCACACTGAAACACTTATCCCAGTATTCTGTGGATCTATATAAGAAAAAACGTTGTTAAACTTTGTGACATATTTCCATTCTATGGAGGTCAGGTGCGAACGAACACTCCACAATTTTATTATACCATATTTCTTCAAACAGAAACACAATTATCAAAGTATACTTACGCAGATAGATATGAAAAGTCTTTCTTAAAGTTTGTGTCTATTTCCATTCTATGGAGTCCAATTTTATTATACCATCCCTATTTAAGTTAAAACATACTTATCAAAGTATTATTACGTCTATATCAAAGTATTATTACGTCTATATCAAAAACACTTGTAAACGTTTTTTTTTTAATTTTTAAATTTTATATATATATATATATATATATATATATATATATATATATGAATTATATTTGTTGTGTGATATATATAAATATATATATATAAATTATTATTTGTGGCGCGTACGGAGACCCCACAATTTTAATGAATCAACATTATGCCAGATCAAACATACCCATTCCTGTGTCTCGATACATCTTCTATCATTATATGTGATCAGTTTTCTATAATGGTCAACCATATAGGCGCCTATTCGTGACCAGACACACACACAGACTTTCAGCTTTATATTATAGAAGATATATATATACACACAGATGTGTGTATATGGGTATATATCTGTATATGTTTGAATATATATGAAATCGGTTAAAAAGTTACAGACCTGACCTGGACTGAAATAAATTTATAATGAGATTGGGCTAAGTTTGTGTTGAATATGTTCTTTGAACCCTTATTGCTGCTCTGCTCCGCATTGGGCTCTCAGACTTCCTACAGCAACTACCTGATCTTTTTGGAACAACACTCTCACGCCAAGTAACAAATTGTAAAGACCGTCTTAAGCCAAATAGTACTCATACAGGTACCAGTTTTTCAAGTACTTTAGTATCAAGAGCTATTGGAATGTATATTCTACAAAATTTATACCTTGTAATAAGTCTAAACTTATCACACACACACACACACATACATATATATATATGTCAGTAGCCTATACTCCTAATTTCAGGATGTTGACCATCTTACCGTTTATTTCTTTAAGTACCTTAAAATGCACAATTCTTGATAGCACCTTTTTCGTAGCGCAGAATCATTCATGCAATTATTAATTACGGTAAGATGTCAGATAAACGATAAGATGGTCAACATCCTGAAATTTGGAATATAGACTTTTGTCATTTATTTGTTACATGCTCTGTAGTTACATTGAGCTTCATAAATGAAAGGACCGATATAACCAAAAGATGAAATAAAATTAAATAATTATATTTCTTCATAATATATATATATATATATATATATATATATATATATATATATATATATATATATATATATATAATGCCGGCAAAAAGAAAGTTCGCACTTGTCATTCTTTCAATAACGGCAAATTTAAGCTAAGTGGAATGTAACTTTTTAAACCTCATTTGATTCACTTTTTATTCCTCTATAATTTTACTTGTTCATATTTGACTTTTAATTGAAGTATTCTAGTGTTCACGTCAATAAAAAAAAATAAGCTTCAAATCGAGAAGGCAAAAAGAATATCCACAGCAACAACTGAACTTAACATCAGCTTAAAATATCCACTTTTTAACATCTCTAATAGTACTTGTTGTTCCTAGGTTATACGGCGTAATATTTAGTCCATATACCTCAAGTGTCTCTTAGTGATCGTCAAGAGCTCATTAATCTCTACCTTTCTGGTTTATCCAATCAAGAAATCGGTCGAATCAAGAAAACGGTACGAATGACTGTGCAAAAGCACCAAAACACCGACAGTGTTCGTGATGCCTCTAAATCTGGTCGTCCTAGAGTTACTTCTTATAGAGAAGACAATGCTATCAAGATCCATAGCCTCCCAAACAGGTTTGAAACGGCTCCCTGAATCCAACAACAGTAAAATCTTTGTACAGTTAAGAACAGATTCAAGGAATTTAATTTGCAAGGCTGTGTTCCAAGATGCAAGTCAATGATTTCTGTAAAAAAACAGAAAGCGCCATTTGGACTTCGTCAGATGCAATGAAGATCATGACTCTTCATATTGGTCGAAAGCGATTTTTAGCGACAAAAGAAAGTTCAATAGGCTAGGCGGTGATGGTAGGCAGTACGTCCGTAGAAAGAAGAACGAAGAATTTAATCCTAAGTGGACAAGTGGTGGAAGTTCAGTTTTGGTGTGAGGCGTTATTAGTGCCAATGGTCGCTTGCAAGGTCGAATTAATTTGACCAAGTACATTAATAGTTTGACTGAGCATTTTCTAGCCTACTTTGGCCGGAATTTGGATGATAGTCCCATCTTCATGCAGGATAATGCTCCCATTCACACAGCTGGCAATGTCAAGAGGTTCCTTGAAGAGCATGATATTCTGTGTTTGGATATTCCGTGTTTGGCCTGCACAATCTCCAGACCTTAATCCTATCGAAAACGTATGGCATTACATCCAGCAACAGATACGTAATGATAAAATTTCAAATCTGAAAAAACTTTGAACAAAAATTAAAAGGAAGAAAATAATTTCCTACTATTTTAGACATATTCATCATAAAATCTGAAAATAATTTACTATTCAAAGTACATGAAAAACCCACACATAAAAACGACTACATTTTTATTCACACCATAACAACAGAATAAAGTCTGACAAATCAGTTTCTTTTTTATGTGCTTTCAGAATTATTTTAATAGTAGCTCGTCCAAAACAATAGGATGCATTACTTTTGAAACGAACTTCATATAATCTTGCTCTCAAAATAATCTAATCTTTATCATGACATGATTCTCTATCAATTTGTTACGAGCAAAACGTTTTCCTTATAGTACAACTAAGCATATAACCTTTGAACTTTACAGTTTTTAAATACACACATGAACGCACACACTTTCTTTATCTATCTATATAATTATAAAACTCTGTGGACTGTTCGAGCGCACATGCTGGCCTTGTCTTCGACGATTGGGCGATTCTATCTATAAAAAGTGTTGACAGGTGAATTCACACACACACACACACACACACACATATATATATATATATATATATATATATATATATATATATATATATATATATATATATATATATATATACGTGGCTCAGAGGCTAAGGAATGAGCATGGATGATATATATGTATATATATATATA
Organism: Euprymna scolopes; assembly: GCF_053919585.1. Taxonomy (NCBI): domain Eukaryota; kingdom Metazoa; phylum Mollusca; class Cephalopoda; order Sepiida; family Sepiolidae; genus Euprymna; species Euprymna scolopes. The sequence goes on from NC_136520.1 coordinate 73,844,318, forward strand.
TATATATATATATATATATAGAGAGAGAGAGAGAGAGAGAGAGAGAAAGAGAGAGAGAGAGAGAGATTCACTGATTGATATAATAATTAAGTGATTGATTTTGCGCTACAAAACAGATACTGTCAAGAATTGTAAAAGTAAACTAAATTAAAGGAATAAATTATAAGATGGTCAACATCATGAATTTTGGAATATAGTTTTTTGTCCTTTATTCTCTATATTGCTCTGTAATTACGTTCAGCTTCTTAAATAAGGATTGGTATATATTATAAGAATATATATTTCTACAGAAATATATACATATATATATATATATATTTCTGTTAAGTTTGCAGGTTGAAACAAGTAACGTAGAAAGCAATACAAATGATGACTCAACAAACAAAGGTAGATCAAATAAGAAGTATATTAGGAAAAGGTATATTTACTGGATATTTACATAATGGTGTCAAATAAGAGAGTCTTTGCTGGAGAAACATATCGGCTCTCGGCAGCCTTCGGTGGCTTCTGGTGAACACACCCTCAGACTAACTGAGTCTTCCTATTTATGTGTAATTACTATCCACATATGCAAATGAATGTGTGCCACCACAACACCCTCCTCCCAAGATTTGAAGTCGCACAGATTTCAATATCTTTTTCTCTTGGGATTTAACATTAATGGTTCATTTCTATTTTTGATAGTATTCCTGTCTGTTCCAATCTGTCTAATTCCTTATTAATCTTTTCCAACCCAGCGAACGGAACGTTTCGCCTTTTTCTAAAAATTGGGCTGGTTTTTTCTTTAAGTTCAAACGAGGCCTTAAATTTATTGCAACGACCTAATTTAGTCATAAATACATCAGGGAATAATTTTTTTAAAATCCTCTTTTATATTTTCTGTTGTTGGAGTAGTACATTCTATTTTTTTACAGAATGTATTAATTGGCTTATCCCAGAGTCCAAATTTCTCAATTAAATCTATTCCAAACAGGTTTTCGCTATTTTTCAATACGAACATTTTTAGTCTCTTCGTAATCCCTTTCAATTTTATCGGAAGGATAACTTCTCCTTCAAATTTTATCTCACCACCAGTTACCGTCCGAGCTGATTTACTTGTTTTCATCATGGTTGGTTTACCCAACTTTTTCCATGTATTCAAATAGAAATATCGGATCCTTAATCCAGTTGTAATTTTATTGGCGTTTTAAATATTTCCGCTTTTATGTATTTTCGCCGATTTTTATCTAATTTTTCATTTGATTTTGTTTGCTGTACTCTCTTTCTGGTGAAATCTTCGTATATCTGCAACAATCGCTTTTGTGTCCGACTTTCTTGCAAATGTAGCATTTTTTCTTCTTATAAGGGCAATCCGATTCCCAATGTCTTTCTGCGCATCTCTTACAGTTATATATAGAAAGAGACTTGTTATATTCTTCACTATAATTATAATTATTATATTTGGAATATCTCGTTCCGTTTTGACTGCTTTTATTTGTATAGTTCTTGGTTGGTGTGTATGGTTTTCTAACCTTTCTTACATATGCCACTCCGGATTCTTCTATCTTTTTTTAATCCATTTTTAGTGTAATGGCCCTTTCACAATCCTCTGCTAATTTCTGACGTGTTAAATTTTGCTCAGATTCCAGCTTAGACAACACTTGTCTGCGTATTTCTGCATTTTTCGTGGAGACCAACCCTTGTGCGAAGATTAGGCATTTGAAATATTCTCCTATTAGTTCCGCTAGCTTAAAATTATCACAGTTTTTATTGACAACTGATGCGTATGTCAAATAATCTTGGTTGTCCATCTTACTTAGATTCATACACAACCATCTCTTATGAAAAAGAGATATATTCGGATTAAATAATTCTTTTAGTAATTTTACAGCTTCCATGAAATCTAATTCCGTAGTTTTTTAGGTAGTATATAATATACGAACTTGCTGTGTTCTCTTACACCCAACTTCCTGAGTAAAAGGCTCACTTTCTGGCTATTTGGCCAACTTTTGCAGTCCAGTTGAAAGACATCCTCGTATCTTGTATAGTATGCTTCAAAAGTATTTTCTTCCTCGGCACATAATTAAATGTGTCCATGCTATTAAATATAGTTGTATGCGAGAAAATAGTACTGTCGACATTTTCTCGATTAGTCTTTAATAGTTCCAGTGTTTTAGCAAAACGTTCATTTTGCCCCTCTTCATATTCAAATTGTAATTTCTTCTGCCTTTCTTCTTGTTCCATTTGCCATTTCAATAATTTCTCCTCTCTACGTGCATCTAGCTCGAATTGCGCCTTTTGTTGCGTCTGCAAAAATTGCATTAACATTCTAGATAAATCTTCCATGTTATTTGTATCCTTCAGTAGCAGTAATGGAGTTAAGAAGAAAAATTGTACAATTTCACATGCAACACAATATCCGTACCATATAAAATGGCTTGTGTTACAAAACATTGTTCATAGTTCCTGTTTTCAATGGCAATATCGCTGCTCTAATAATATTTTCTCATTTCGCTAGCGAGTCAAGCTCATCCAACCACAACATAAGAACCGAGGCTTTTGCTGAAACCACAAAATACGATTTTGCTTTTACGTTTTAGGCATTTCCTAATAAATAACAGCCGAACTTAAGTACAACTCTTTCCAGAGAAAAAAAAAAGTTTTTCAACTCGAGTCACAATTGAAAAAAATAAAATGTATGGACTACATTTAATTTTTTTTTTTTTGCGTGACGTTTTACTGTCTTATATCCGTTATCCAGTGACAACTTTAGTTTTAAAAAAATCTTTCCTTGATTTTAGTTTAACTGTGGTATTTTTTTTTTTTAAATACCGAAGAGAAAAATTTAGTTTACCAAAAAGTCTTTAGTTGGTATTTACAGCAATTTAGGAAATCCACTGGTGAAATTTTTTTTCTTCGTATGTTACTTCCTTGTAATTTAGTAATACGAATCTGTTCTTCGTAATTTAGCAATACGAATCTGTTCTTCGTAATTTAGTAATACGAATCTGTTTGTCGTTTTAAAAAAATTCACTTTTACAGTTTGTTATTTTTTTTTAAGATGGATTCCACGGGAAACAGCGTAAATTGTCGTTTTTTTTTTTTTTTTTTTATTTGCCACGTTCGAGTTTTTTTTCGTTTTTTTGAGACTGCAATTAAAGGTTTTGGTTTGTCTCTTTTTCCGACTAGTATTTTAGTAAATAAAATACTATTAGTCGAGGTTATTATTTTTTTTTTTTTAACCTGAATGTAGTTTATTTTTCTTGGAATTTGGGAAACAACCGTTTCTTTCTTTTAGTGTTCT
>NC_136520.1:73852600-73980100 GCF_053919585.1 Euprymna scolopes
TTGTACCCCTTCGGCATAAACACCCTCGACAAACCCAGCAATCAGCAAAATCACACCCCTACACAGTAGAGATCCCTAGATGTAAGAAAGCCTTCTACTCTAATAGTTTCTTCCCCAGAACTGCTAGACTTTGGAATTCCTTTTCGGGTTCCAACTACCCCAGCCGTACTGACATGAATAGTTCAAGTGTAATGTAAACAGACATCTTGATGCTCAACTCCCTACATAGTATCCCTGCAATTATTTCCCAAATAGTAGCCTCCTACATCGAAGTGGCACTGTGCCTTGTTTGGGGTGAAAATGCAATAAAAAATTTTTTTTTCGAATTTCATTTAACCAATGCTGTGGTACCCATGTAAGTTGGTCAGCTTCATTATCGTGAGACTAAGCGATCCCCACATCATCTTCAGTGCATATTCCAAGGTTAACTCTCGGAGCAAAGAGAGACGATGCCAAATTAACATTTAAGAATTCAGAGCTGCTTTGGTGTCAGTTATCCACCGATATACACGTGCAGAGTTAATTCATAAATGAATGGTTTTGGTTTTCCACTGCAATACAAGGTTGATACCTCACAGCACAACATCAAACTCAGCCAAATTTATATGTTTGTCCTCATGCACTGCTCTGGGCCAGCTTCCATCTTCTGTCATTGTTGATTTTATACGCCAGGCCCCTCTGCTTGTGCTGTAATAAAACTTCTTAAATGCATTTGTGATGTTAGGCTGTATAAGAGTGTTCACTTTGGTCAAAACCGCCTCTTACTTCTTTCATAGATTTTTTTGTTGTTGATTATATGTACTTATCGGAGACATTCCGATACAAAATTTATCTAAGAACACTGACAGACACATGCACTACATTTGTGTGAATTTTAAATATAATCGAGCCGTTTTGGAATCTATAGGAAACGAACTCAGACACATAGTCCACAACCACACCAGTAGCTAAGGAACTAGCGTGTACCCCACACTGTAACTTCTTCTCCACAAATACACCAGTCATCTTTCACTAAATTGTCCTGGGCCACTCTCGAACAAATTTCTTTGATCATCCGTGCTAGAAGAGAGTCTGGCACTTCATCATCGCATCCAGTTGGTGTTTGCTCTTCATTTCACAAACGCCATAGCAACACGTAATCAAACACACTGGGAAATTTCCTGCGACTGAAAATACGGTTAAGTATAACAGGAACGACTAGAAGATCACTTTCATGCCACCATAGCAGTTTTCCCTGATCCTCTTGGACATCTCATCCCAATTGTTTGAATCTCTCTTGCACTTGATTCACCGGGTATATTTGCCAGGTAGTTTTTGAAATTCCTTTTCATGAGTCCAGTTTCTTCTATAATTATGGGAACGACGGAGATCTTCCTAAGATTCCAATTTCTTTTCATAAACTTTGGTATTTCGTTTAACCCATCTTTATTGGAGGCACTAAGTTCTACTTTGTTCTTCTTGTCGCATATATCATTATGCCAAGTTTGCATGTGGCAAGCCAAGACGTGTTACGCATGAAGCCACAAATCAATAGAGTGAAAATGGCAACATTAATTCTGTGTCATTACTTTGTGTATTCCAGGCCAAACCTTCCCCGACTTTGTATGTGGACATTGAGCCTTGCTGCTTTCACTGTCAAAGACAAAAAGCTTGCAATCATGTTGGTTAATTAATTAGTTAACTGTTAATCTTTGATGGTTAAATAAAAAAAAAACATACCTTGTTTGTTTCACATAAGATTCATACTGGAAGTCATATCGACACTTGACAAAAACATACCACATGGTTTTACACACAGACACGAGAAAACCGTCTGTGTTTATTTACATGTTGACACGAAGAGAAAGAATACACGTAATCACTCGTTTTATTATACAGACAAAGACAAGGTAACTCTAAGTTACTCGAAAAAGCTTAAATAACGTCATCACAAACCTAGGCAAGGGGAAGAAATTTTTCATATTGTTCAAGAGAGATAACTCTTGCAGTTTTCACAGAATTACAACCTATATCCACATTGACAATTTCAATGAATCATCCATACGAGGAGACTTTTATGTACACCAGGTAATCCTTAGGCGCGACCTTCGTGAGTTCTCTGCAGAGGTTCCACTCGCATAACAAACATCAAAAACAAACAAGCAGCAGTAACAGAGAGATGGCGGTGGCTAAGTTGTTGACGACACGAATTGGCAACCTGGGTATGCCAAGTTCGAATTCAGTTCGTTCCACAGAAACACTTTCACCTACGGATGTTGGCAACCTTCATGTGATCCCTCCCGTAACTATCCGATGTTTTTCTAGAAAGCTGATAGCACTCACTTCACACACACACACACACACACACACACACACACACACACACACACACACACATATATTACTTTTGATATTGACTAAACTATAATATGAAATAATTGATTCTATATATGAAATCTGCGTAAATTAAAATATCCTATTTAAGCGTATTTTACGACCGGGCAATGCCCTGTTAGTTTATTTACTTAGTCCGGCCTAGAGGACCGTATACATGGAACATTTTTAAATTACAAAATAAATAAATAAATAAATAAATAAATAAATAAAAACAAGTGGGATTACACATTTTAAATTGGAGAATATACTAGGAAATGTGTACACACCCATTTAGTGGATGAATTCTTTCAATACAAACAAACCTCATGTCAGTATATGCACCGTAATGTGATTGTTGCTTGGTGAGCGACTCTATCTTTCTACGATAGCATCGCATCGCCTCTCCATCCCCACTTTCTCACTCTCACCCCTCCCTCTCTCTCTCTCTCAGGAAAGTTGCCGACTGGTCGATAGATTTCCATGCAACGCAAATCGAACGTTGTGCAGATATGTCATAACTAGGGCTGTGACAATAGAATATTCTTTTCGTTCTTTTGACTCTCCAGTATATAAGATATTAACAGATATATACACAAGAGTCAAAGAATATGCTGTTGTCACAGCTCTAGTCATAACCGACACGTATTCTTTTAATTCTTTTAATCTAAAAGCTGAAACTATCTGGTCTTATTTTCAATATTAGACCCAAAAAGCATTTGAGCTGACATATTAATTATCTTATCGGAATTAATTGATATCAAGATATTGAATTAAAAAAACACCTTGTTTGTACAAAATAAAAATTAATTAGCCCAAAACCGAGTGATTATTCTGGCGTTCGCAAAACGCAACAAACTAAAATTTTGTAAACACGAAAATTACGAAGGCCCAAAATTTCAGGAAGTCGAAAGACTGTGAAAATTACGTCATGTAATTAAAAGGGAAGAAATTCTTTTTTTCCCAGTCGCGCATCCGTACATTCCTATTTTGAACGTTTGTATTAATTTTTGCATTTTTTAAATTTAATTATTTTTCTATGTTCCTGTTTTTAATTTTTTTTTAATCATTGTTCAATATTATATAACAAATATGTTACGCCGAAAGTTTCACATTCTTGCGAGCAAGGAAATTATTAAAATCTTGCTTATAAAAATTATGCGAAACCCGTAATTTAAAAAAAAAGTAGAAATATTTTTTGCAATTATAATTTTTTTGCGTAAAAATATTAAATAAACAATGCTTAATTCAATTGTAATATCGGTAGTTCGAGAAATTCATTTTTCTTCGAGTTATATCGAATTCATTAATACGGATTTTTTCGTAATGTTCCTATAGAAATTATTTTATTTTATTTTTATTGTAACAAATTACGATACTTTATTTACATAAAAAAAGCAAAAATAAATTCTTGCGTTTTTTATTTACTACTAAAAACCAAAACTTTAGTAAAGGTATTTTTTTGTTAAAACAAAATAATACATTTCCACTAAGATTTAAATAAAAATAATAAGTTCATTATATTCCGCGATCATAATTTAATAAATACTGAAAATTTCATTAAAATTGGTTAATTTCCTGATTTTTGGTGATTTTTAAGTAAAGGGAAGGGTCAAAATGTTTATACATTTTGAGCATCGGCATTCATTTTACCAGTACCTACTGTTTATAATCAATAAGAAATCTGTATTAATTAAAATATAAGATATATGCGTATTTTACGCCCGGGAAACGTCAGGCTGTCTGCTAGTTGGCAATATAATAATGTACTTAGCAACTATTTATTTTTAAAATCACTTAGTCCAATCCAGACAGCTGTTTATTACTTTTTAAAATAAATGATCACCTGATCATCTTTGTGTAATGCTTTGGCCATCTAAGATATAAAATTATCTTGTCGGATTTTCAAAATCAGATTCAAATATCAGTTCAGCTAACAAATTAAACTACGCTTCTGACCGGCTAATTTTCATTTGTTATTGTTGTACCGCGTTATCAGCAATGTAATAGTGGACTTACAATTTTTTTGAAAAATTACTTTGTCTGGCTCTGATAACCGATATGAAACGTTTAAATTAAATCAACAAGGGGAATAACTCATTTTAAATTGAAGAAATAATAGGAATTGTGTACACACGCATTTTGTGGACCAAGTCTTACAACAAAATATCATGTCGGCATGTTTTCTGCCTATCAATCCGTCTGTTTTTATCCCCCCTCTCTCTCTCTATCTCTCTCCTAAGAAACACATAGATTGATTGATAGAGTTTATGTAGTGGAAACAGAACGATGTTTAAAACCAACATGCAGATACATTGAATCAAAATTAGAAAAATAATTTGACATATAAAATTATCTTGTCGGACTTTAAAGTCAGACTCAAATAGCATGTAAGCTGATAAATAAAAATTTACTTCCGACTAGCCAATTTCCATTTGTTATTGTAGTATCATGTTATTGACAATATAATACTGTACACTAGTACAATCAGTTTTACAAATAATTAAGTTCGGCCCAGACGACTGTGAATATGAAACATTTTTTAATAACCACCTTAAAATAAAAAAATAATCAGCAAGAGGAATAACTTATTTTTTAATTGAGTATATATATATATTTTTTTTTTACTCATATTCAATCTAAACAAGGCACATAACCACTGAGATGTAAGGGGCTACTGTGAATTTAGGAACAGATTTATAGGATTGGTTGGCTGTTTTTGTTTTACGGCATATCAATCCTTTTCAGGTTATTTATTGCCGAATCCAGTGATTTTGAAGAATTTTTTTTTAAATAGAATATATTTATTTATTTTTTTCAAGTCGGTTTCTATTTAACCCATAGTTGGGACCCTAACAGGTACTACCACTCCGGGTCAGAGTCGACGTGGGAGCAATGGAAATTAAGGATTGGCTCTACAATCCCCGAAAGCCCACAAGCTGGGGCCTCACCATCGGATATAGTTTAAGGTCATATCCAGGACCTAGATTTATAGGAGACATCCTAAGTGGGGAGTTGTTGTGCAGCAAAATATTTGTTCACATTACATTTAAATTTCTGCATGTTCAGGAAACTCAGAAGAGAATGAACCCCAAAGAAGTTGTCTGCTCGTATGTATAAATGTTGTGTTATTCATAAAACTAGTTGTTTGAAATCCGTACAATTAGGTGTGCTTCCACAATCAGACGCAAACACAAACGTCTTTTGTACTTTGATATAACATGTAACAGGAATGAATGATTTGAACAATGTTTATTTTCTAGTGACAACACTGACAGCATGGAAGGGTCGCAAGGTGGTGTGTGTGTGTGTGTGCAGAATGACAGAGAAATAATATGCACCCTTTATTCCTCGTGGTTGTCGCTTCTCTTCTCTCGTTGTTGTCTGCTGTCTCTATTTCACTGGCACGGCTGACGTCAGAACATTTCACCACACACTGCCTGAAATGTCGGTCAGTCACACTGACTAATCCCCGGGAATTTTATGTCTCCCATTCTGAACTTTGACGTTATTTCCTAGAATCTGACCGATTTTTCTTTGACGTCATCTACACAATCCCGGACAGCTGACTGTCCATTTCTGCCACCTGCAACCTCACCACCTCTCTATAGCATAAACAGATACAAGGAACAAAAATAATTTCAATACATTCCTTGGCAGCATCGGTTAAGTACAGATAGCTTTTGTATAAAGAAAAGTTGTCTGTCTGTGTGTCAGTGAAAAGTCAGAAACTACATAAGATACGCCTACAAAAGCTGGTATATTCTTTTCTAGCATTGCCTTGGAGAGAATATGAACACATCACTTAAAAAATATTCATCCTTTTCGGAGACAAAAAAAAAAAAACTAGTTATTCGAGCGATTTTTAATGTTATTATGTTATAAGGAGGCAGAGAGGAGAGGGAGGTAATAGATTAGAGATTAGATGAAAGGAGAAGAGCGAGAGGAATTGATAAAGAAGAAAATGATAGCGAGGGATGTAGAGAAAGCTGAAGTGTGTGTGTATGTGTGTGTATGTGTGTGTATGTGTGTGTGTGTGTGTGTGAAAGAGAGAGAGAGAGAGAGAGAGAGAGAGAGAGAGAGAGAGAGAGAGAGAGAGAGAGTTTAGACAGTATAAAGGGAAGATGGATCGACCGGTCTCTGAATTCATGACGAGGTCGAGAGCTGGGGTCGAAACACCTTTCTTTAGCAAACAAAAGACAAACAAACAAAAAATACGTCAGCAAATAGAGACGACCCTGAAACAACTACACACGTTTAAAATAGCATTTTTTTTATTAACCAGAAGAACATCATTTGTTATGCGCTAGAGGTGCAAGACAGAGTCCTTGAATGTGCTCTGTCTTCCCACGTGGGGGAAATTAAAAAGATTGGAGTCCATTAATGATACGGTGAGATGTCTATCTTTTATAAGGCAAAGATTTGGGAACATCCTTCGACTACTACTAATAGTCGCCGAGGGAAAATAAAAAATAAATAATAGAAAATAATCATAAACAAATGTGAAATGGCGTCGCCTACATTTAATCTAAATCCGACGGATGTACGAAATAAGCTTGCCTTGTTTTTTTTTTTTTTTTTTGCGCAGTTAGATCTATATTTTAGACAGAAAGCTATATCCGAGCAGGCAGATAAGTTTTGTGACATGGCAGCTATCTTACCTCAAGACGTTATATCTGAGGTGAGAGAAATAATAATATTCCCTCTCATGGACAAACCATATGACATCCTCCGGGAAAGAGTTACAACGGCTTTGACAGTTTCTGTGCACAGGCGGATTTCACGGCTATTAGAGCAGGAAACTCTGAGGGAGAGCACGCCGCCACAGTTTTTAAAACACCTGCAGAAGTTAGCTGAGGAGGAGATGGATAAAAGCATTGTCAAGCACATCTTCCTTCAGTACATACCAAGAGAATATAAGGTGGCAATTGCTGCACAAGATGAGTCCACGCCAGTCCAATGGTTGGCCGAAATAGCTGACCACATAGCTGACATAATGTCTACAAAGTCGTCAATGGCGGCTGGTGTTCAGACGTCAGAGAAGGACGAGCTGCTATCAAAACTAATGGAGGGGCAGAAGATATTGGAATCTCGCATGGATAAAATGGTGGAGGACATTGCATGGCTTACCATAAAAGATAAAGCAAATTCCTGTATCCCACCTGGTAGCTATAAGAGTCCGAGAAATGCCTAAACCTACAGAAGACTGCAGCACCAGCTGTCGGTGCATTTCGCTCTGGCCGCCTATTGTGGTAGACAAAAATTCGGGAACGTCCTTTTTAGTGGACAGCGAGACACAGGTGTCTCTCATTACCGCGACTGCAACCGACAAGAAATCGCCTTGTAAGTTCACACTATGAACCGTAAATGGTTCGTTAATACGCACATATGGGGAGAGGTGTATGGACCCCAATTTGGGCTTGCATAGAACATTTATCCACATTTTGATGGTTGATGTAGACAGTTCTATTTTAGGTACTGATTTCTTGCAAACATTCGGCTTGGTTGTTGATATAACAGGCCAGTGTTTAACAGATCTTCCAGCATGTAGTATAGTCAGGGCTGATGCTCCATTATGTCCAGCATAGGCGCGTGCAAATAAGGACAGTTATTTCCTGTTGAAGGAATACCCTTCAATTTCTGTACCCTCCTTTCATAGGAAAGTTTTGCCACACGCCACACACTATATCGAAACGAAAGGTTCACCTGTTTATAACAAAGCTAGGCACCTGTTTATAACAAAGCTAGGCACCTGTTTATAACAAAGCTAGGCACCTGTTTATAACAAAGCTAGGCACTTAGCACCGGAAAAGATAGCCACTGCTAGGGCTGAATTTTCAGCATAGTTCGCCCTTTCAGAGCGAATGGATTTGACCGTTTCATGTAGTCTGAAAAATACCTAACACACATGTGGGGACTACAGAGCACTAACTGCTGTTACTTAACTAAATAGGTAACCAGTACCAAACATCCAGGACATAGCAGCATTGGCTCAAAATATATATTTTTTTTTACAAAATTGGATGTAATCCGAACATATCACTAAATACATGTGGAGCCCGAACACATTCCCAAAATGGCTATCATCACACCATTCGGAATATTCAAGTTTTTGCAATTTCTTTTTGGCCTGCTAATGCAGCACAAACATTTCAACGGTTCATAGAGCAGGTTTTGCCGAATTTGCCATTTGTGCATGTATAGACGACGTACTCATTGCTAGCCAAAATAGACAGGATCGCATGGATCACGTGCGACAAGTATTTGAACGCCTGAGGCACTATGGAGTAGTTCTAAACCCATTAAAATGTGTTTTTGGTCAATCTGAAGTCATATTTTTGGGACACCATATCTCAGAGGAGGAAATTTCCTCATCACCGGAAACAGCCGTCCATTCAGGATTTTCCGATTCCTGCTACCATGAGACAACTGCACCAATTCTTAAGGCTAGTAAATTTTTACTGTAGCTTCCTACCCCACTGTGCACAAGTACTTTTGCCATTGACAAACTTGTTGACAAATGTGAAGAACTGTGACATTGCACTTTCAGAGCATGCAGTAGGAACGGTCAATGAGATCAAGTCTATATTGCAGGAGACTGTCAAATTGTCTCACATCCAACCCAACCATGAACTATGCCTTGCAGTGAATGTGTCTGCAATTGGAATTGGTCCTACAACAAAAATGTAATATGGACTGGGAACCGATTTCCTTCTTCTCCAGGAAATTAACAGAGACAGAAAAACGCTACAGCGTGTTTTTCATAGCGTTATTGGCTGCATTCTCTGCAATACGTAATTTCTGTTAACTCCTGGAAGGTCAACAGTTCCATATCTTCAAGTACCACAAACCTCTTAGGCGCCTTGTAGTCTTCCTCAGACAAATATTCTTCCAGAGAGATTCGCCAGATGGACTATCTTTCAATTTACATTGGATATCTGGCATATCAAGGGAGCAGACAACATCCCAGCTGACACCTTATCGTGAAGAATTAATTCCTTCCGTTGATGGCGACACCTTGTCTGACGAACAACAGAAGAATGAGCACTTGCAAAATCTCCTGCAGAACAATGCAACTTCATTGCATCTGGTGACGATTAACAACGCTACCAGCAACAAAAAAGTCGTTTGTGACACAAGCACAAACAAACTGCATCCATACATTCCGGCATCTTTATGCAAAGACATATTCAGTGCAGTGCCTATCGCATCCGGGAGCCAATGCATCAGTAAGGCTACTAACTGACCGATATGTCTGGCCGCGGATCAAAGCAGATGTAAGAGCGGGGATGAAAACGTGTGAAGTGCCAAAAACCCATGGTCGGTCATCATACTCAACCTCCTCTAGGTACGTTCCCGGTTCCAGATGAGAGATTTAAGCACATACACATCGACATCACTGGACCATTTCTTACATGTGAAGGTCAGTACTATCTGCTGACATGTATCGACAGATTCTCTCGATGGTCCGAAGCTCTACTTATGCCATACATAACGACATGCACAACTGCCAGGACATTCCTTGCCGCTGGATGGCAAGATTTGGTGTCCCTGAAAATATAATGACAGACAGAGGCCAACAGTTTGAGTCAGACCTATTCCACAAACTATCAAAACTTTTGGGCATCAGACACATCCAAACTACGACTTATCACCCCAGGCAAACGGCATGGTCGAGCGAGTATATCCCAGCTTAAAAGCCTCCTTACAGATGCAACTTACTAACAATGGAACTGCACACAACAGTAAAGAGGGATATGCAGTGCTCAAAAGCAGAAGCATTGGATGGAATCAGGGCAATATTTTTTGAAGCCCTGAAAAAAGGTCTGGTATGTGACAGCGTTTGTCGACAGACTAACAACAAAAATGGCCAAGATGTTATATTCTACGTCGAGCTTAAATAAAACCACAAGCACATATGTACCTAAGGGGTTGGAAACTTGCAGTCACGTCTTTATCTACGGCTAGGGTACATTCTCTGCAACCACCGTATCGTGGTTCCTATAAAGTTTTTTTTTCAGGTACTCCGTATTTTTTTTTGGGGGGGGGGGAGGGGGAGTACTGTAGAGGAATATAGGCAAAGCACTGGAGAGTGACTTTGCTTGAGGAACCCACATAGAGCGAGTCTTGACCTTGACAAGGGAAGGTATGTTCTTACCCCTCGTGGGAACTATGCCCACTTGAGAGATTAAGTAGAACTCTAACCACTTCTAAATTGAGCACCGAATCATTGTTGTCTCTAATGTGATGTTACTTTATTCTTGACGTTTGTCAATTTGTAATAAATGTGTATTTATGTACTTGTGAACTATTTGTGTTTGTTAAGTATTTTAGTTCCAGTGAATTATGAACTATCAACTATGAGATCCCTAATAATTCATTCATTGTTGCTTGCGTTAGCTTCCTTAATGAGAAATAGAATATTTCGTCTGTTTGCAGTTTTTATCCGACACCATCCATCCATGCCGATTTGTGTACTAACAGTTGAGTACATATGATAATAATTTCGAGCCGGTAATCATTCTGCAAAAGACTGTCTGAAGCTTGGTGAATCATTGCTGGGGCTTGCGGAACGGCTGTCTGAATTTAGTAGTCCTTAAACATCCTTCGGAGTTAGACTCCAGTGACATTACAAACGGCGATGATATTGTCTTGAGAAAACTCCGTTGGGTCTTTGGCATTCTTGGCGATGCTGTTTAACATCTATGGAGTCTGGCATATGTGATAACCCCGTGTGGCATTAATTGTGACTGCGAAAATGCTGTTTGGACTTGGTGTGGCTTAACATCCTTCAGACGGAGTGAGACGAGCGACATCACCGGGGGGAGGGGGGCAATGTGGTGACTTGAGAAACACTAAACTGTTTCAATTTTGGCGCGTTAATCTTTATATACCGGCTTTCTTGAATGTTCTAACCTGTCCACTGTATTCCTACGCGAAGAGATAAAAATGTAGTCTCATGAGTTTGTGTGTCAAGGTGACGCATTACAACGCGTTTCCTTGCGCAATACAGATTTGCGTGGGTGTTTGGCGACACAATCAAAATCCATGCAATGAATAGATTCTGGCCGTATGAATTCTTTTGTTAATGTGACATGCGACTTGGGTGAGCTGGTCACTACAACAGAAAAATGAAAGAATTGTTGTCCAGGATCCACGGCAACGCCGGGTAACCATGTCAATTATAAATAGAATAAAAGAAACAAATAAAACAAAACAAAAAGCACTACACTATGCCTGCCTGTCTCTCTCTCTCTCTCTTTCTTTCTTTCTTCCTATATCTGTCTGTCTCTCCCTCTTGTGATGTCGTTCTCTCTCTCTCTCTCTCTCTCTCTCTCTCTCTCTCTCTCTCTCTACCTGTCTGTATTTTCGTCCCTCTCTTCTCCTATCTATGCCTATCTGTCTCTGCCTGGTCTGTCAGCCTATTTCCTTCTTACTGTGTCTCTATCCGTCTTCCTTTCCCTGCCCCCGTTTCTGTCTGTCTGTCTCGTTCCTCTTCAGCTCTCTCCATTCCCCCTTTTACTGTATGTCTATATCTGCCTTCCCCTATCTTTGCATGTCTGTATCTCCCCATTATCCCCCTCCAGACGCGCGCGCGCACACACACAAACACGCGCACACACATACATACATACATACATACATACATACATACATACATACATACGCACACACATACATACATACATACATACATACACACACACACACGCACACACACACACACAAACACACACACATACATAGATACATACATACACACATACACACACAGCAAACTAGGTTCGTCTAAAATTAATTGCTTTGCGTCAAAATGGAGAGAAGCAAATAACAAAAAATCCCTTTTGATAATCGACTCAAAGCGGCGTTCAATAAATGTAATTTCCCCAAAGAAAATACAATTATCAATTCTCGATATGTTTATCACTTTGAAAGGCTCCCATTACTGCGGCTCGCCTTTGCGTTTTTATGCTTACGTCGTCTTTTACGCTTTAGAACACTTCGTGAGACCATGACAAACAGGATGTCGTCTGCAATATTATCGAATGACACGATGACAGTCTTTCTCTCTCTTTCTCTCTGTCTCTCTCTCTCTTTCTCTTTCTCTCTCTCTTTCTCTCTCTCTCTCTCTCTCTCTCTCTCTCTAATATTATCGAATGACACGATGACAGCCTATCCATGCAAAAAATTTTTTTTTATCGAACAACTCGTTAAGACGATAAAGTTCATGAAGAATAAAAGTTCAAACGCTGTACAATAACAACCAACGTTCATTTTAACAAACAAAAAAACTTTAATGATTGTCTTCGTTTGTATGAATTGTGTAAAAGGCGATGAGTCGTGGAAGTATTAGTCCATTAGTATTGGGTTATGTTGTACGGGGCTTAATCTCTCTCTCTCTCTCTCTCTCTCTCTCTCTTTCTCTCTATCTCTCTTTCTTTCTCTCTCTTTCTCTCTCTTTCTCTCTCTTTCTCTTTCTCTCTTTCTCTCTCTCTTTCTCTCTTTCTCTCTCTCGTTCTCTCTCTCTTTCTCTCTTCCTCTCTCTCTCTCTCTCTCTCTCTCTCTCTCTCTCTCTCTCTCTCTCTCTCTCTCTCTAATATTATCGAATGAGACGATGACAGCCTATCCAGTCAAAAATTATTTTTTTATCGAACAACTCGTTAAGATGATAAAGTTCATGAAGAATAAAAGTCCAAACGCTATACAATAACATCTATGTATATATATATATATATATATATATATATTTATTCAATTTTCACCCCAAACAAGGCACAGTGCCACTTTGAAGCAGGGGGCTACTATTAGGGAATTAATTAGCGGGGTCATTATGAAGGGAGAAGAGTAGAAAGATGTTTGTTAACATTACACTTGAACTTCTGCATATCATTGCAGTTGGGAAAGCAGAATCCCGGAAGGGAGTTCCAAAGACCCGCAGTTCTGGGGAAGAAACTATTGGAGTAAAAGGCTTTCTTGCACCTAGGGATCTCCACTGTAAAGGGATGAGACTTAGTAGCTTGTCGGGTTTGTCGGGGGTAGTTACGTCGGGGAGGTACAAGTGTTTGCAGTTCATCAGAGCATTCACCATTGAAGTATTTGTAGAACAGGCAGAGGGATGCAACATCTCGTCGATGGGACAGAGGTTGAAGCCTAGATGACAGTTCAGGACCTATCAGGTTTGCGACTCTTTTTTGAACCCTGTCCAGGAGCGAGAGACAAGCAGCAGATGCACCAGCCCAGATGTGACAACAGTACTCCATACATGGGCGAATGGTTGCCTTATAGAGGTATAGGATACTGGCAGGCGTAAGTAGTTTTCTAGCACGGTAGAGGGAGCCAACCTTCCTTGCAGCAGCCTTGGCAATGCTCTCAATGTATCTATTCCAGTTCATATTCCCTGTAAACGTTAGGCCGAGGAGTTTAAAAGAAGTACTTTCAGGCAATGTGTTCTTGGCCATTGCTATTGGTGGTAGAGAAGGTTTCTTGTAGTTATTGAAGGAAACAAGCTTAGTCTTAGCAGCATTGAATGAGACCAACCATTTTTGTCCCCATTCCACTACGGATTGGAGGTCATCCTCTAGTGTTTCTGCCATTTTCTTGGATATGTGTTCATTTGTTTTCCCCTCATATCTGTTATAGAGAGTGGTGTCATCGGCAAATATACCCATCTCCGAAACAATGTTATCAGGGAGGTCGTTTATGAATATCAGGAATAATAGAGGTCCAAGGATAGACCCCTGAGGCACTCCCGCATTTATGTCATATTGTTTGGATGTACGTCCGTCGAGGACAACTTTGATTTTTCTATTACTTAAGAAGGATTTAATTACGTTATGAATTCTTCCAGTGATTCCATATGATCTAATTTTCCTTAGAAGACCATCGTGCCATACCCTGTCAAAAGCCTTAGATATATCAAGGGCCACCGCTCTACCCTCCCCTGTTTTATCCAATGAACGGTATATACGTTCAGAAACTACAGTTAAGATATCTGCTGTTGAACGGGCTTGCCTGAATCCATATTGTTTGTCAGTCAAGAGTTTAGCAGCTGTTAGGTGCTGGACTAGGGCTTTATTAACTAAGGACTCAAATATTTTGGCGAAAAGCGGGAGGAGGCTAATGGGGCGATAATTTAGTGGGTCAGTTCTTTCACCAGAATTCTTGAAGACTGGTACCACAGAGGCGGTTTTCCAGCAGTCGGGAAAACAAGATTCGTTAAGGCATTTATTGTAAAGTTTGGACAGAACTGGAGCAACCTCGGCAGAGCATTTTTTTAATAGCACAGCCGGGATGAGATCTGGTCCACATGCTTTAGAGGTGTCTAGGTTTTTTATAATAGCATGTACCTGAGAAGGGGTGATTTTCAAGTCGTCAAGTGTGGCGTCTGTTCGCAGAGGAAAATCAGGGAGTGAGTGGTGTACCGAGTTCAGTGTGGAGTTTGAGGCAAACCGACTGGCAAGCAGATTAGCCTTGTCAGTTGCCGTGCAAGCAACCTCATGATTGTTTGTTAGTGGGGGAATAATTGACTGTCCATTATTAACTACGCTGTTGTAGATTTTCCAAAAATCCCGGGTTCCTAATTTCTGTGCTTCGATGCGCTTTCTGGTGGTTTCAGAGTAATCTGACTTAGCTGTGTCTATCACTCTCTTACAATTATTTCTAGCTTCTATAAACTTCTGTTTATTTGAGCTGGACTTATGTCGGTTGAATCTGCGGAACGCATGCTGCCTTTGACAAATGGCAGCTGCACAAGCAGAAGTAAACCATTGGGGGGAGTGGGGCTTGCTATAGTATTTCCGTGCGGGAACATGTGCTTCAATAGCAGTTTTGAACCATTCAGTTGTCTCATTTGCACACTGTTCCGCTGGAAGAGTAAAGATATTTTGCCATGGGGCATCTCTGATGAGCTCCCTGATGGCTTCCCAATCAGCCTTTTTGTAATACCTCGTTGTTTTGAGTAGTGGGTCTTCAGTTTTAGGGCGAGAATTTAGGCTGATTTCTACCATTATCACAGCGTGATCAGCATTCCCGAGTGGGCTATGGGCATTTGTTGTACAGTCATTGGGAACTGTTGTCAGAAAGAGATCTAGAAGTGAGGCATGTTGATCGTGCTGGTCTGGGAAACGTGTCGGAAATGTAACCATCTGAGATAGGGAATGAGATATAGAGAAGCTATATGTGGCGCTACCAGCTACGTCTGTGTGATTTGAGAATCCTAGCCAGTTACTGTGGTGGACATTGAAGTCACCAAATATATGTATTTGTGCGCTAGTATCGAGGGAGAGTGCTATATCTATGCTGTCTGAGACTTTGTTTATTAGGGTACAGTCTTGGTTTGAGGGAGAGCGGTAGAGAAAACATAAGTAGCTAATATTGTGTTGCATATTTAGTCTGAACCACATAAAGGCCTGGCCCTCTGATTCTAGATTTATTTCTCTAGTTAGGGGGAGGGTGTTTCGAATATAGACTCCAAGTCCATGCATATGTCTGTCCGAGTCCTTACGGTAGAGTGGGAGATAACCAGGCATGTTAAAGTGGTTAGAGGGTATGGAGGAGTGAAGGTTAGTTTCACTTAATGCTAAGATATCCGGGGTGTTTACAAGGAGAAATGACTCAACATCATCTAAGTTAGTTCTAAGCCCGCGGATATTAGTAAATGCAAGCCTCAAGGGAGGAGGCAGGTTGGTTTTCTTTGAGTTTATATATATATATATATATATATATATATATATATATATATATATATATATGTATATATATGGGTGTGTGTGTATGTGTGTGTGTATACAAATATAAATATTTCTTTACATATATGTGTGTATATATATGTGTATATATATGTAATTATATATGTATATATATATGTGTGTGTGTGTATATATATATATATATATATATATATATATATATATATATATATATATATATTATTCAATTTTCACCCCAAACAAGGCACAGTGCCACTTTGAAGCAGGGGGCTACTATCAGGGACTTAATTAGCGGGGTCATTATGAAGGGAGATGAGTAGAAAGATGTTTGTTAACATTACACTTGAACTTCTGCATATCATTGCAGTTGAGAAAGCAGAATCCCGGAAGGGAGTTCCAAAGACCCGCAGTTCTGGGGAAGAAACTATTGGAGTAAAAGGCTTTCTTGCACCTAGGGATCTCTACTGTAAAGGGATGAGACTTAGTAGCTTGTCGGGTTTGTCGGGGGTAGTTACGTCGGGGAGGTTTGAAGTTCGTCAGAGCATTCACCATTGAAGTATTTGTAGAACAGGCAGAGGGATGCAACATCTCGTCGATGGGACAGAGGCTGAAGCCTAGATGACAGTTCAGGACCTATCAGGTTGGCGACTCTCTTTTGAACCCTGTCCAGGAGCGAGAGACAAGAAGCAGATGCACCAGCCCAGATGTGACAACAGTACTCCATACATGGGCGAATGGTTGCCTTATAGAGGTATAGGATACTGTCAGGCGTAAGTAGTTTTCTAGCACGGTAGAGGGAGCCAACCTTCCTTGCAGCAGCCTTGACAATGCTCTCAATGTATCTATTCCAGTTCATATAAACGTAAACGTTAGGCCGAGGAGTTTAAAAGAAGTACTTTCAGGTAATGTGTTCTTGGCCATTGCTATTGGTGGTAGAGAAGGTTTCTTGTAGTTATTGAAGGAAACAAGCTTAGTCTTAGCAGCATTGAATGTGACCAACCATTTTTGTCCCCATTCCACTACGGATTTGAGGTCATCCACTTGTGTTTCTGCCATTTCCTTGGATATGTGTTCATTTGTTTTCCCCTCATATCTGTTATAGAGAGTGGTGTCATCGGCAAATATGTGCATATATATAGATATATACCTGCGCATATATATGTGTATGTATATAGGTACGACATAATCACGTTGACACACAGGTTCTATGCAGATCACCTAAATTAAGCAATGTTAAGCCTTTCCAGTACCTGATGAGTGACCATTTGGGAGGGTGAGGCCTTGTGTGCTTTCCGCTCATCTCGACAATGTCGACTGCCACAAAAAAATTTCACGTGCAGGCACTCTTACAGTGGGTATCCATAGTCTGTCAAGACTGAAGGAAGCCTATATGTAAATATATATATAGATTTATGTAGATATATGTGTGTGTATATATATATATATATAGAGAGAGAGAGAGAGATATACAAATGCATAATATATATATGTATATTCATGTATATATAAAGATATATATATGTATATATATGTATATATATGTGTGCGTGTATATATGTGTTTGTATGTTTATATATGTGTATATATATGTGTGTATAAGTGTGAATATATATGTGTGTATAAATATATATGTGTATGTATATATGTATGCAGATGTATGTGTATATATATGTATGAATATATATGTGCGTATATATATGTGTATTATATATATGTATATATATATACTTATGTATATAAGTATATGTATATATATGTATATATATGTTTATGTATATATATATTTATATATGTATGTATATATGTGTTTATATATGTGTATATATACACGTTATATATATCTGTGTATACGCATATATATGTGTATATATATGTATATATATGTGTGTTAGTATATATATATATATGTGTGTGTAGATATATTTATATACATAGGTGTAAACATATATATATGTTTATATATATGCATATATATGTGTATACATATATATATATATATATATATATCTGTGTATGTATTTATGTATATATATATATATGTATGTATGTATGCATATATATGTATATATGCGCATGTATATATATGTACATATGCGTGTATATATATACATATATATGTACATCTATATGTGTATATATATATGTGTATATATAGTGTATATATGTGCATATATATGTATTAATTTTTGTATATATTTGTATATATATGTGTATATATATGCATATATATGTATAAATATACATATGTGTTAACATATATATATGTGTGTGTGTATATATATGAGTATGTATATATGCATATATATATATATATATAAATATATGTGTATATACGTGTATAATAATGTGTGTATATACATTTAGCATAATATCTTCTGTTTCTGTTAATATGGACAGTCATCGCTTATAGGACTTTTTTCTTTTTTCTTTTTTTGACAAATGTCTGTACAAAGATATTATTACAGATATTTAGCTTTGTACGACAGCTAGTCTCTCTCTCGGTTCAAAATGTTGATATCCAGCAACAATCAAGAGCAAGATAGCCAGCAACAAATCGAACTGCAGACCAGCTTAATGATGGTACTGGTCTTCCACTTTATGTTTTTTTAAATTAGAGATTTACTTCTCCTAGAAAGGTGGCCTTTACCGTGGCTTTTTGGAGCCCTCTCCACGCCAGATAAAACAAATCCAACACATGCAACATGTAAAACAAAGCAGTCATGAATCTCGGTGTTTTTCTGTTTTTTTTTAATTGAGAAGCGTTTAAAAAAAATAGAATTTCTCAATGGTCATGACGACAGTGATGATGTTTACAATTAAAATGAATCCAAACGATGAATAAAAATAAAAACAAATCCGACACATGCAACATGTAAAACAAAGCAGTCACACACACACACACATATATATATATATATATATATATATATATATATATATATATATATATATATATATATAAATATATATACTAGCATGGGTTCCCGGCGTTGCCTGCGTTGACATGAAGTTCTGTTTGACCACACCGAAGGATATTAATCATTTTCATCATGGCCAACAATTTAGAAAATGAAAGAACGGATAAAAACATGTAAATGTAATCGTCCAAAAAAGAAGTATATGATACCCTATTTAGGCAGAAAGGATACAAAGAAAAGAAACTCTTCTCCGGATATTGAGCACTTTTTTTCTCCTTGCGTTAAAGAAATATAACAACTTTTGTTTCAATAAAAATAGCAGCGATTGTCTATAACGACTGAAAAATAAAAATGAGCCAAACGTGTTTTTTTTTTTTAAATTTTTTAAATTCTTTTAAAGACGCTATTTTACTGGCTTTTTTTTTTTTCGGAAATAAAGGAAATTTTCGATTTGCTTTTTATAGGGACTGGGGGGGGGCTTTGTCGATTTGCGTTTTTTTGAGTCGGGGAGTTTTTTTGTTTCTAAAGGTGTGGCTGAAGTTTGAATTCGCAGCGGTCAAAGTTTCTGTATAGCCATTTCCAGAGTATTAAAAACAAACAAATGAATTTTTTTCAGTTTATTCACAAGTGATTTTTTTTAATATTTAAAAAAAAAAAAAAAAAAAAAAATCTGTTTATACGGAATTATTTTTTAAAGCTAGAAACTTATTGAGTTTATCAAATTATTTTATTTGGTGAAAAGTTTATTATGTTTTGAAGTTCATAGGGGGTGATAACTCTACGTCTTAAAAAAAAAGTTGATGCCGGAAATAATTCCAAATAAATTAAATTAAATATATTATCAATTAAATTCTTATTTAAAGTTTATTAAATAATAATTTTAAACAGAACACTTAAAACTATTCTTTCGCTAGAAACATTAACTAACATACCGCTATTTAATAAAATCGATTTTCCTTAATGCAATATGCAAATGAGATGACCTCTTAATTGTATATCTTGCAAGAATCATACTATATATTGAAATAAATGAAAGAGTAAAGTAAGGAACCTTTTGTATATATTAATCAAATTGTGAACAAATAAACAAACAAACAGACACGAATTTAAATTTATATATGTGTCTGTATATATATATATATATATATATATATATATATGTGTGTGTGTGTAGGTGTATATATATAAATATATCTATATATAGTCAACCACATATAGTACTGTTTTGTTGTTTCTCAACTCATCAGTGCAGCTAGACTAGCAAGGTTCCCTACCCAGGGATCTAGTCTACAACTATCATATTAATACTCGGCAGTTCTACCCTCCGACCATGGGATCAGTGCTCGCAAATGACCTCAATAAATGTCCATTTAAATAAAGGCTCGCTGTTTGTTTGTAAATAAGCAAACAGCTCGAGCACTGTAAAAACGGCGAGTGTCTATTTAATTAGATATTTGATGAGGTCGTTTGTGAGCACCGATTCCAAGGGCCAGAAGTAAGAATGCCAACTATTAACTTGATGGTTTTAAGTTCAATCTCTGGCTAGGAAAAGATGCTGGTTTAGCGGCACTGATGAGCTGTGATACAGCGAAACAGTACTGTATGTACATGACTACATTCCATATACATATATATATATACATATATATATATATATATATATATATATATATATATATATATATATTATAAGGTAAAATTAAAAGCCAAGTACAATCTACTTAATATATATATATATATATATATATATATATATATATATATATATATATATAAGTAATGTGATTTATAATTTAAAATTTAAAAATCAGATAAGATAAAAAGCTATAGTAAACATCTAAATGACTACTTTAACCACAGTTCCTGATTTCAAAAAAAGAAAAATTAAAAGATTCATCTGCCTTACTTTTAATGCTAGGTTTATTTATGGTGTCTTTTAAATTCAATAAAAACCCTCCAAAATTTGCTGATGAGGAGACCTTGCTTACCAAAAAACTATATATAATTATTCTACATAACTTGATGTATACGACAATAAAAAGTATTGTTTTCCGAAACGATCGTACAGATAATTGATTTTGTTGTTGTTCCTTCTTATGAAACGGATTTTTAATTTAATTAAAATTTGATTTTTAAATTTTAAATTATAAATCACATTACTTAATATTGAATTAGCTCTAGGACATTTAACTATCGAGCTTATTATATATCTAAATTACAACGAGCACTTTCTATTTCCTGTATTTTAATTAAACTTGTAATTTCACTGTTACATTAAAATACACTCAGCTCTTTAGACTATTGTTCTTATCTCCTTTAAATTATATATATATATACATACATATATACATATATATATATATACATACATACATATATACATACATACATATATACATATATATATATATATATATATATATGATGATTGCAACGTCTTGTCAGACGAGTGCCACTCCCTCAGACATTTAAAATCCATGAGCCCAAATCCCTGAGGGAGTATCTATACACAGATGATGTTACAGAGTCTTAGCTTTGTACGACAGCTAAGTCTCTCTCGGTTTAAAATGTTGAGATCCAGCAACAAGCAAGAGCAAGATAGCCAGCAAAAAATTATACTGCAGACCAGCTTAATGCGGGTAATGGTCTTCCGCTTCATGGTTTTTTAAATCAGAGATTTGCTTCTCCTAGAAAGGTTGCCTTCACCACGGCTTACGGGAGTCCTCTCCACCCCAATACACATATACACACACACAAATATACACGGTGCTAGTTGGCCGTTGACCCAGAAAATATACATATATACATATATATACATATATACATATATATATATATATATATATATATATATACATACATATATACATATATATATATATATATATATATATATATACATACATATATACATATATATATATATATATATATATATATATATATATATACATACATATATACATATATATATATATATATATATATATACATACATATATACATATATATATATATATATATATATATACATACATATATACATATATATATATATATATATATACATACATATATACATATATATATATATATATATATATATACATACATATATACATATATATATATATATATATATATATACATACATATATACATATATATATATATATATATATACATACATATATACATATATATATATATATATATATATACATACATATATACATATATATATATATATATACATACATATATACATATATATATATATATATATATATATATATATATACATACATATATACATATATAGGTATTTCACTCCTGATGCAATTCTCTATCTATATAAAAACCAGGTACGGCCAACAATGGAGTACTGTGCAGGAGTTGCTAGAAGTAGCTTATCCTAACACGGCTTCGGATTCTTATCATTCTCATCACGAGCTGGAAATAAATGTTTTCATATTGTTTGTAAGCCTTTATTTGTCATCAACCACAAGGTAATGTGTTTTTGTCTTCACCATTTTATATAATGAACTTTATATGAAACCCTTTCCAAAGTGTTAACTGTATCCCCTCATCAATAATGTATCCCCCTACGTGTTTAAAGAACTGCTCATTAACACAAGTCTCTTCACATATCTCAGCCTCCTATTATAGATGTTGTCCCTGTTATGACCCCCCCCCCCGCTATGCAACATCTTTTCTTGCTGCACTGATGAGCTGTGATACAGCGAAACAGTTCTGTATGCGAATGACTAATAAATGCTATCTTGAGTTGAGCAAATGTGGAAGTGAAAAACAAACTGTAAACAAATGGAGCTTAAGTGTTTGGATATTGTTAATTCGCATACTCATCTCAGTAGCAGTTAAATAGCATAACTGTTAGAAGCACCGACTATCATTAGAACGGTTGAATTCAAAACCTGCTTTGAGGAAGTTGCTTGGCTAGCTGCACTAATAAGCTGTGATACAGTGAAACAGTACTGTATGTGGATGACAGTATATATATACATATATGATGATTGCAACGTCTTGTCAGACGAGTGCCACTCCCTCAGACATTTAAAATCCATGAGCCCAAATGCCTGAGGGAGTATCTATACAAATATGATGTTACAGAGTCTTAGCTTTGTACGACAGCTAAGTCTCTCTCTCGGTTCAAAATGTTGAGATCCAGCAACAAGCAAGAGCAAGATAGCCAGCAACAAATTAAACTGCAGACCAGCTATATATATATGTATGTTTGTGTGTATCTACACACACACACACACACACACACACACACACACACACATATATCAGCATGTATGACCTGCTCATCCGGAAAAACCTGAGATGGGCCGGGCACGTAAACAGAATGGAGATCTCCCGACTACCAAAACAGATACTGTTTTCACAACCAGAGGATGGGGTACGAGGCATAAGCAGACCTAAGCTCAGGTTTTGTGACACCGTCAAACGAAATCTAAAGGACAGGTTGTTCCCTACTGGAAGCTTGCAGACCCTCAGTCGTGACCGTGACAAGTGGAGGATGATGGTTCACAGGAAGTCGTCTTCGGACACGAAGGACAGCACATGATGATGATGATATATGTGTGGTGTGTGTATATATAAAAATGAAACGTTTGGTTCGTTCAGCTTAAATAAACTATACCTCTTCTAGTTCAAAATTGGAGTAGTTCAATTCCAAATGGGAATAGTTCATTTCAAAATAGGAAGAGTTCAGTTCAGAATGGAAAAATTATTGTAAGTATAAATATAAAAATATTTTATAAATTATAAAATTATAAAAATTGTTAGCATTTTATGATATAAAATAAAATTCTTTAAGTCATTTATTAGAACACAACATCTAATTCTACAGCTGCAGGAATTTTAGATTAGATTCAAGCTATGAAACGACTGCATACTTCTGGTGTAACCCTTCCCGATTCTTCCTCAATTAATGAAGTCAAAGCTCTTGTCCTTTGTTCAGGAACTGACAAGCCATCTCTTCTCTCCATTGCAAGAATACTCACAATTTTAGCAGCCAATTCCTGCTTAACGTAAGCTTTGATTAACGAGCATACTTGTTCAATTGGATTAAACATTGGACTATATAGCCCCAACCTAAGCACTTTACATCCTAGAAATTCTTCTTCACTAAAAAATTCTTCAATGTTTGAGTGACATGGGTGGGGCATTGTCAACAACCATCACAACTGGACCCCCATATTGTCTATTTGCATCTCTCAAACATTCTCGCATCCAGGACTGTGTGCTTTCCTTTCGAAAAGATCATCTTTGAATTTCATGGTACACGAGGCCATGGGGACATCTAATAACGTGAATATTGGCACCCTGAGTACCAGCCTAAACTACGTTACATCCCCTACCCTTTAGAGAACGCCCATCTCTCCTGGAAATATGAACATTAAAGTTCGTTTCATTCATAAATAAAATGGGTTTTCCAGTTGATTAGTAATTCAATAATTTTGAACAAAATAAACTGCGTTTATTTTTATTCTCAATTGAATTTGCACTCTCGGGCACAAATCTTACAGCTTTAAGCGTATAAGTCATCACATCTAGATGCTTCGCTACTGTAGATTTAGACAATTTGAACCCAAACTGGGCTTCAATCCTTTCAAAGATCACATTTAATGTGACACTAAGATTTTCATCCACTAGTGCTTGAATAAAATCTAAATCTTACAATTTCTAGGCCCTCCTCTTGTATCAGTTGATTTTCCTTACTAATCCAGCGATAGAGGGTGGTTTTCAGAATAGAAAGATTTTCCGATAGGGTTTTTCAATTTCCATCCATCTCTTATACCTCCAAGATACATGTTTTCGCACTTCTCCTGTTATTACAGTTTTCAGCTGAGCTAGCCATTAAGCTAAAAAATTTAACAAATCAATGCATTGTTGTAGCACCAAAGATATTTATAAATTTAACTTTTTTTTATTTTAAATTTCTTATTTTGAACTGAATTATTCCCATTTTGAATTGGAAAAGGTATAGAAAACTACAGGCCCGTTTTCTGTCATATTCTGCGATAGTGATTGTATCTAACCATATTAAAAAAACTTTTTTTTCAACATCGTTTCTTTTTGTTCCAAGTTCAGCCGAGGCTACTTACCGGAAATACTTCCGGTTTATATTGAATCTCCTTTCATTATTCCATTTTCCAGAACCATTCAGCGACTTTTCATATCAATAAGTATACCATTCATCCTGTTTTTTATTGAATTAATTTTTTTTTCTTCCTGCTTTTTCTTTACAGATTTTTTTTGTCTATTTTGTTCATCCGTTTTTTTTTCCATAAACAAAAACGGAATTCATTTGTTTTTCTACATACTTCTCCCCATAAACAATAACTTCAAATGAAACACGAACAATGTTTCCACTGCTTTCTTTTGTTTTTTGTTTTAATAAAAAAAATGAATTAATTTGTTGTTTTACTTCTGTGACCCAACGGGGCACCAGGCAACAATGGAGAGCCTTGCTAATGGATCGAGAGGCAGTCGGTCTCTGGGGTGGTCCTTTTAACATGAGTTCAGGAGATTTCACATTGTTGAATCTAACAGTGATGATGATGAAGATGATGGGGAGGATGATGATGATGATGATGATGATGATGATAATGATGGAAGAAAAGGAATATGTGTTCTTAACAGATAATCAAAATGATTCCTCCTGCCCTCACAAGATGGATAGTTGAAGGATCTAAATGGAAGTCAAAAATATATTTCCCAAGCAGTGAAAATTTAGCACTTATCTTTTATTTGAGAGACCACCAGAGAACCAAGTCAAGTGGTCAGTTAATTGGTAATTGACTGTGAAACCCCTTTAGGAAGAGCATCCCACGACTAATGATAAATTAAAGATGAAAGAGAAAATGTTTATTTCAAGATAGACTGGTTCTCATAAAATTGGACGTTAAAGGAATATGACAGCTGATAGTAAGTCATAAAATCGCCATCCACAGGCGCTTGGATATTTATTGCTTTTACTGATATAGTAATTCAGTTACGAATTCAAATAAGGGGGAGGAGGGGGGGGGCTTGTTCAAACTTAAAACCCTTTTTCTCTTCAATAATTTCAAAGGTCGTTTTTTTTTTAATCTTTTTTTTTTTCTTTCAAACCGGTTCGGCAGTTGGTGGGGGGTGGTATTGCTGAGATTTTTGTTGGGAAGCGAAGAGGTTGGCTCCGATTGGCTGGTGACCATTTTGGACCTGTATCGAGAAGGCAGAGTTACAGTCAATCGTTTCCAATGAGGCATTAAAAATTTGTGCTTAAAAATTGCAAACAAAGTTCAATTGGAAATGACCTCACCGACTCAATCCGCTGCGACCTTACAACACAGATAATCTTTTGTTTACATTCATTCAAATATTAAAAAACTAACTCCTGAGCAAAAAGACATTTACAACAAAGTAATGCAGACTCTCAATAATGGGGCGGGAGAAATTTTTTTCTTAGATGCGTCATGAGGAACTGGTAAAACCTTAAATTAATTTTGGCAACCATTCGATCACATTCTGACATAGCCTTAGCTCTTACATCATCTGGAATAGCTGCAACATTACTGCCAGGTGGAAGAACTGCTCATTCGGCTTTAAAATCACCATTAAATATGCAATTTATGGAAACTCCCATGTGCAACATTTTCAAAACATCGAGTATGGGAAAGTTATTGCAGAAATGTAAACTTATTTTTTGGGATAAATGCACAATGGCACACAAAAAGAAAATCACTGGAGGTTCTTGATCGATCATTGTAAGATTTGCGTGGAAATGACCGACTCTTTGGGAATGCAGTAATATTGCCTATAGTTCCTCGATCAACACCAGCAGATGAAATAAATGTTTGCCTCAAATATTCCACTTTTTCACGACATGCGAGAACATTACATTTGACTAGAAATATGCGTGTCAAGCAGCAAAATGACCAATCAGCAGAGTTATTTTCAAATCAATTACTGAAAATTGGGAATGGAAAAGTGCCGGCTAATCTTACCTCAGGGTAAATTTCATTGCCACAAAACTTCTGTAATTTAGTGACAACAAAAGAAGAATTAATTAAAAAGTTTTTTCCAGACATCCAAATTAACTACAAGAATGCTAGTTGGCTGAGTTATTGAACTCAACAATACTATTCAGTTGAACATTCCTGGCGAGTTAGTCACATACAACTCCGTCGACACTGTTCTTGAAGAAGACGAAGCAGTCAACTATCCAACAGAATTTTTTAATTCGCTAGATTTGCCAGGGATGCCACCTCATGTACTGCAATTGAAAATTGGCGTGCCAATCATCCTGTTGCGAAATATTAACCAGCCCAAGCTTTGTAATGGTACACATCTTTCAATAAAAAAATTAATGACTAACCTAATAGAAGCCACAATTTCAAGGGGGCTTTCCACAGGTGAGGATGTCCTGGTTCTGCACATTCCTATGATTCCTACAGACATTCCATTTCAATTCAAGAAATTGCAATTTCCAATTAGACTAGCATTTGCTATCACAATCAACAAAGCACAGGGACAATCTTTAGAATTGTGCGGCTTATATTTACATACTGATTGCTTCTCACATGGGCAATTATATGTTGCATGTTTGGAGTCAGCAAACCAGGCAATCTCTTCAGTTGCACTGAATCTGGAACCACCAAGAATATTGTGTATCCACAAGTATTGGAAAATTAAACATATTAGACACATACATTTTTCATTCGATTTACACCATTTGAGCCACAGCAATGCGTGACAGGGTACAGCTAGTATATGTATATACAGATGTGTGTGTGTACATGTGTGTATAAGTGTATGCGTATGTGTGTGCTCATGTGTAGTGCATTAGAAAAGGTATTTTTGTTTTCTGGAAAAACAAAAAACAAAAAAATGTCAGACAAAGTTTCTTTAATTTTCAGATTTTACATTTACTTCAATTAGAAATTGCAAATTTGAAAATGTTACTGAAATTTAAGTAAAATCGAAAACAATGCCATCAAAAGAGAATAAAATGTGATATCATTAAGACAATAAAATGTGATATCATTAAGAGAATAAAATGTGATATCATTAAGACAATAAAATGTGATATCATTAAGAGAATAAAATGTGATATCATTAAGAGAACAGTTAAATCCCACAATAGTCTTCATTAGATATCATAATTTGATTGATTTAAAACCAGTTTTGTCTCACAGTAACATTTTGCAGTATCGGCGATTCAAGTGTTCTCCTAGCAACAGTTGCAACTGTACTCCAATCCGAGACCGAATGTAGCATATTGCATGATGGATTTGCTGGATCGATCAAATGAGGCCTGCAAAAAGATGTTAAAAGAGGGAAGAAATTTAGGAAACAAAAATACAGTCTGTTTGATATATTTTTAGTAGGGGAGGGGGTGTAGTCCGGTCGTTAAATCCGGTTAAAAAAAAAAATAATAAAATCGGACTTGGATGCCACCTTATTGTGTTATTATTAAAAAAAAAAATGCTGTGCGCTGGGCACAAACTTGCAAAACTTAAGGACCAAGACATCACCAATGTTATTATGTTGCAAATTCAGCTTTTAAAATGAAAAAAACAAAAAAACAATTAGCCATTAGCGCATGCACAATTAAAAAGCAGATTTTTACCTGACCCCCCCCCCCTTCAAACAAACCATTTCTACATGAAATAATTGATAGTTAAAAAAAATTTTTTTGTTATTATGTGTCTGAGAGATTGCTCTTTCTAACGATACCAGGTTCATGCTGATGACAAAAATATATGGTGGACAAGGTACATAAAAGAAAGCTTAAATAGGATTGTTAATCAAGGTGTGACAGTGATCGGGACAAAGGACCAGATAACAGAGGTGAATATATTTAGAGTTAGTTTACAGACAGTTTTAGGAATGGTAATGAATATAGCGACAATTGAGGGACAGCTGAGAATAAGTTTGGGGCAGTTAGCGGCTCAGAGCTTTCTTGAAAGAGATTGGAGAGTCAAAAACACGTGAGAATAGATTAGTTTGAGAAGACATATTGCTAGGGATTGATGTGACCAGACAGCTAGGGGGGGGGTCCTTTTTCTACACTATATGACGATATGACACAAACACCCACCCAAAGCTTAACTAATTTACATCAAGTATTTGCAATGTTTTATTGTGTAGGACTGACCTGTCACCCCTAAAAACCAAGAATTAGTACGAAAATAATACAATTCCCCAAGAAATAATAGTTTCTTAGCCCCTCTCTTTCTCTTTCCCATAAACCGGACACAAACAAGGAACTGCTATCCAGAGTCCCTCATCATCTCCCTCTCCCTCTCTCTCCTTAACCAATCCCTAGCCAGCATGACAGGCGAGTAGGCAGTACACTCTTAGCCCTGAAACCAACAAGACATATGAACATTATTAACAAGAGAATTACTTACTCCCAAATGTAAAAAGGCAAATAAAGTTCTTTCCTTTTAAAGGTTAACATTTGTATTACTTTTATTGTTCCAACAACAACTAATGAAGACAAGTGCCAGCAAGCGTTACAATGGTGACCCTAGAAAAGAACAACTCGACAAGAAAAGAACAAATATTTCTATACTGTAATGCAACCGTAAAGGTGACCATCATGTCACAAAAGATAAAAGTTTTTTATTTTATTTAGAAAGCCAAATACTGATGGAAGAAAAAAAAAAAAAACGCAGTCTAGTTCGAATTTTTGTTTAGAAGGAAGGCTGTCTACATTTCAGACGGTGACTTGCTTTTTGCTTTCCAATGTAAATCTTTCTAATGCTGTTTTTATTCGCGTGCAAGCGACTCTATAAGTCACTCCGTCGGTCGGTCTGTCGGTAACACTTTTGTGCTTGGCCTTTTTGGTTAAGATCAAAGGTTTGTTGTTATCTTCTCACCCCTCACTCTAAATTTCACCCATCTTGGAGAGAAAGAAATCAATCACTAACTCTCCATCCCTCACCCACAAAATTTTCTTTTCTCCATTTCGTCCCATCTATAGAGCATCCCCACTTAGAGACCGGCCTGCAGGAGCTCAGGTTCCTTTACAAACCAAGTGAAACAGACGGTCTATCAACTAGATGAGGTTGGGAGGGTCCTACTAACCACTTTTCTTTTCCCCCCGCCCTCGACACAAATGAATTATCGTATCATCATTGTTATCTTTTTTGTTTTTACACGGAAATAAAAAATATTTTAAACAATTGGGTGCCAAGTAGGATGTCCCTAAGTACCAAAGGGCGAATGCGGTATTATGGTGAAAGAAGATTCTAGCTAAGAGAAACTTTTGATAATTCTAGAGTAACAAGGATGACCAACGACCCCCATCTGCCCCTCATTTTGAGTTGGCCTTGTGCTTAAGTTTTTTGTTCATGTTCTTTTTTTGCCTGAATAAAAGATTTAATATCTCAAAGTGTAGTATCTGTTCCGGCAGATATTGCAAGTAAAGACCGTATGTGGGGGCGACCCCACATATAAGACCTTGGTCAATTGAAGGGCAACCCTTCATACAAATTGTCACTATCCAACTTCCCCATTTCGCCTTCACTCCGTACATTAAAAATCAGCCTTGTGCCTAATTTGCTCAATGGGGGAGCAAATAAATACCCTTTGTTCTGGGTCTTTTGGCCAAGATTAAAAGGTAGTATCTGTTCCGGCAGATACTGCAAACAAAGACTATATGTGGGGGAAACCCCACATATAAGACCTTGGTCAATGTAGGGGCAACCCTTCATACAAATTGTCACTATCCAGCTCCCCTACTCCCCGGGGAGTTGGTCCCCATTTCCCCGTCACTCCTCACTTAAAAATTGGCCTTGTGCCTAATTTGCTCGGTGGGGGAGCAAATAAATACCCTTTTCTTGGCCTTTTGGCAGCCAAGATCAAAGTGTAGTATCTGTTCTTACTACATGCTGTACTTATTGTGATATAAAGTAGGGGATCACTTTTCTGTATTAATTTAATGTAAAATGATCACCCACTTTACAACCAGTCAGTCTCAAAGTCATTCAAGTCATTCTCCAAATCATTCGAGTTGTTTTTGAAGGATTCCAGTTATTTTTTTAAGCATTCAAGTCATTCTTAAGGTCATTCAATTCATCCTTAAGGTCATTAAAGTCATTCTAAGTCATTTACTTTTTATTTAAGTCATTTCAGCCCATTTTTCGGTCATTTTAGTTTATCTTTAAGAATTTCATGTCAATCCTACATTCACGCATTCATTTATTACACGAGAGCACGCGACTAATGGCTATCAGCCTTGTTTTTTTTTTTCAGTTGGATAGGACTGGACTATCGTTAGCTGTAAAAAAAAAATATTCATTTTTGAAGACTAAAAGAGAAAAAAAAAAAAAAACACTGACCGTTAAGTTTTCTCTTCTTTCATTTTAAAAAAAATATTTCTTTGATTGTTGTTATAGAGGTAAAAAGGGCTAGACAAAAAGAAAAGGCTAGACAAAAAAAAGGGCTAGATAAAAAAATAGTCTCGACAAAAAAAGGGGGCTAGATAAAAAAGTCTAGACAAAAAAAAGGGATAGATAAAAAAAATAGTCTAGACAAAAAAAAAGGGGCTAGATAAAAAAATAGACAAAAAAGGGGGCTAGATAAAAAAAGGCTAGACAAAAAAAGGGGCTAGATAAAAAAATAGGCTAGACAAAAAAAGGGGGCTAGATAAAAAATAGGCTAGACAAAAAAAGGGGGCTAGATAGTCTAGACAAAAAAAGGGCTAGATAAAAAAATAGGCTAAACAAAAAAGGGGGCTAGATAAGAAAATAGTCTAGACAAAAAAAGGGGGCTAGATAAAAAAATAGTCTAGACAAAAAAAAGGGCTAGATAAAAAATTAGTCTAGACAAAAAAAAGGGCTAGATAAAAAATAGTCTAGACAAAAAAAGGGGGCTAGATAAAAAAATAGTCTAGACAAAAAAAAGGGCTAGATATAAAAATAGTCTAGACAAAAAAAAGGGCTAGATAAAAAAAGTCTAGACAAAAAAAGGGGGCTAGATAAAAAAAAGGGGCTAGACAAAAAAATAGGCTAGACAAAAAAAAGGGCTAGATAAAAAAATAGGCTAGACAAAAAAAGGGGGCTAGATAAAAAAATAGGCTAGACAAAAAAAGGGGGCTAGATAAAAAAAAGGCTAGACAAAAAAAATAGGCTAGACAAAAAAAAGGGCTAGATAAAAAAATAGGCTAGACAAAAAAAGGGGCTAGATAAAAATAGACTAGACAAAAAAGGCGATAAAAAAATAGGCTAGACAAAAAAGGCTAGATAAAAAAAATAGGTTAGACAAAAAGGGGATAGATAAAAAAAGGCTATATAAAAAAGGCTAGACGAAAAGGGGGGCTAGATAAAAAAGGCTAGACAAAAAAGCTAGAAAAAAAATATGAGGGGCTAGTTAAAAAAAAAGGCTAGACAAAAAAATAGAGGGGCTAGATAAAAAAAAAGGCTACAAAAAAAAAGGCTAGACAAAAAAAAGACTAGACAAAAAAATAGAGGGGCTAGATAAAAAAAAAAGGCTACAAAAAAAAAGGCTAGACAAAAAAAAAGACTAGACAAAAAAGGGCTAGACAAAAAAAGGCTAGACAAAAAAAAATGGCGGTATTAAACACATCAAAGACTTTCACTGTTAAAAATGAAATGGAAAAAAAAAACAATCAAAACTGACTCAACCCATTAACTTCCAGGGGTGGGTAGGGTTAGGGGGGGTTGTCTAAATGTTTTACTATTGAGTTAAAACTGTGTAATAACTAAAAATACACAAATAGAAAAGAAAAAAGTTATCTTATTTTGATAATGAAATATTGATTATTCTATAAATAAGACGCTGGGTACATGTGATATATTTATACATTAAAAATGAAATGATTGAGTTTTTCAGAACATGATTGAGTTTTTCAAAATGAAAAGAAAAAGGAAAAAAGAAATATCATCTATATTTGATACATTTTTGTTCAGGAAGCGGGTACCTTCAGACAGCCTGATCTGGTAGCACTAGATGCCCTAACAGTTATTACTACTACGGACCAGAGTGGACCTGGGAACAATACGATATTCATATGACTTGGGTGCACTAGCTTGAATCGAAACCGAAATAAAAACTTATGAAAAAAATGTATAAGTTGAGTTCTTTCAGCCATAATCGAAACCGAAACTAAAATTTATGAAGAATTCTTGGTAAAATTATTTATATAAAAAAAAATCATTGATGATTTAAATGTCATTAGCTATAATCAAAACTAAAACCAAAACTTATGAAGAATTCTTGATAAAATTATTTATGACAAGAAATAGAAGAACATAACAATTAAACAACCCGGATGTAAGTGTGACACACGAAAGAACACACACGCAATCATATTAATATATAGATTGTTATAGAAAAAGAAATTATTTGGTGCCATTTATAGGATAGTGGGACTTAATGGATCAAGTATTCAAGTTTTATTTTTGGATCCTGAATGAAGATTATTATTTGCACAGAATTCTTCTAGGTCAGGGGATTTGGAAGCAGGTAGTGTTACTACAGAGAATTTTGAATAGTGTTGGGATGATTAATAGAATCGAAATCTAAAAAATTTGTGCCTATTTTCCAATGCCAAAAACGATTCTTTTATTTTTCTCCTTTGTTTTTGTTTGAAATTATAAATGTCTATTGGTTTTAAACTATGGGCAAAATCTATAGATCATGCCCACCCCACCCCACCCCTGCTCCAACAAGCATATTTTTTTACCAGTGTTGGGACGATTAATCAGAATCAAAATTCAGAAAAATTGGAACTTTTTGGGGCATCAGAATTGGAAATAGTTTTGTGCCTATTTTCCGATGCCAAAAACAATTCTTTTTATTATTATTATTTTTTTTTTTTTTATATGATTTTGTTTAAAACAAAATCTTCTGCTGTTGGTATCAATAATAAATCAATAAATATATATTGATTTTAAACTGCCAAAAGTTAAAATCTATAGATACCCTTCACCCAACAAAGGTATTTTTATGTTTGAGAAAATAGCTGCGCATTTAACATATGGTTTTATGGTAATTTTGGAAAAATAACAACTTTATAGTTAACTATTTAGAGATTTATAAACAATCAGAATCGGCAATTGTATCGGAATCAACCCACCACTAATTTTTACATTTGCATATATGCGTTTTATTGGAAATAGAATATAAAAAAATAAAAATACAAATATTTTAGACTTTATAAAAGAATCAGAATTATATTGGAATCAAGAATTTAGAACAGAATCGGTAATTGTTTTGAAATTGAGAAAAATACAGAGTGGAACGATAAAATTGTCTCCTTAGAAAAGATGACATGATTCCATTTCCGTTTGAGGAAAATTGTTTTTTTTTTCTTACAGACCATCTACTAGTTGGCCAGTTGTGTACAAATCCCAAGAGTGATAGGAGCCTTCTACAACTTATGTTCTCTACCAATCCAAATTATGCCAACGGGACCATTGCCAACACCCTCAAAATGCAAATCTGGATGGTTTAACGCTTGAGGGTATAGCTTAATAAGGTTTCCAGTCATAGTTATGGTCTTTAGAGTGGTTTCGAGTGAGGCTACATCATGTCACTTCACATCTTCAAAGTCGGCTTGAAAGTCAACACCGAAGTGTACCTGGATGTGCTGAAGAGTGTGGTGATCCCTTGGTGCAATTAGGTGGCTTCTGGCAGACCCTGGGCGTGGCAGCAGGACTCGGCACTGGCCCACAAGTCCAAAGAGACCCAGGCTTGGCTTCAGGAAGAATGCTACAACTTTGTACCTTCTCTCACTGTCCAGTCATCGTCTCTTAACCTGAATCCACAGGACTACTTCTTTGGTCATACATTGAAAACATCACCAACATGACCTCCTACAAACCAAAGCCAGCCTGGTCACTGCCATCTGCCAGCCTGATCACGGAGCTCCTGCCAGCACTCGTGGAATAGGCATGCTCCAGTTCCGGACCTGTATTGAGGTGGTGATTGAGGCTGAAGGCGGCTACATTGAATAGATGTCAGCTCTACTACATAATCAAGTTATCTGAATTGATTTTTTTCAATAAAAGTTTTAAAATAAAGCTGTAGTGTTGTTTTCTTTAGGGTGACAACTTTATCGTTCCACCCTTTATTGGAACTGATCTATCACAATTTTGAAGAACAAAAAAGAAAAATTCTTACCCTGGAGGAATCCCAAAGAGGCGCAAAATACTCAAATCATAATTCACCTCCCAAACTCTTCGAATGCTCCCGTACTCAGTCAAAGTTTGGAGGACAGCCTTAAATCCAGCTTCTATATTAAAAACCGCAGGACTACCATATTTCTCCCAAGTGTGAATGACAATTAGAGTCATCAAATAAGAAGGAAACTTTTGTAAACTCTGAAAGAAAATAAATGTATAAATAATATTATCATAGGAGAACAGTTTCAGATGTCAAACAAATCAAGTATTGAAAATAAAAAGGGTCACATCTATTAATACGATAGCATGTGTTATTTTCTTTTTTTTCTTCCGAGTGATTGTCATTTAATAGTTATGACCTTCCGTTTCTTTTACCAAGAATTCTTCATTAGTTTTGGTTTCGGTTCTGATTATAGCTGATATCACTTGTAGCAGAAACAAATAGAACTCTTTTCTTGTGCGTCAGTGCCTCCCCTGACTGTGCGATATGGCACATACTGACCAATCAGAGGCATAGCACAGGGATCTTCCTTACCCCCTTAAGGAACTATAACTGCTTCCATCCCGGGCAAGAAAAACTCTTCCTTTTTCCAGCAAGACGTCAAAGAGAGCTGACCTGTTTCCTCACTCTCTCTCTCTCTCTCTCTCTCTCTCTCTCTCTCTCTCTCTCTCTGCCTACATCGGTATCGACTGTCCCCACTAATTTATTACTTATTTATTTATTTATTTTTATTTTCCTTTTAGTGGCGTTTAACAACTCTTGTTGACATTTTTTTAAGTGATGACTTGTACATTTAAGTTGACCTATATTATTTTGCCCTATATATTTTTTCGCGCCTTTAACATTTCCTGTCTGGGTCATTTTGACTTTTGTTTCCCTTTATTTTATATTTAACTTTATCATTTTTTTCTCTTCTTTCTCTTCGCAGATCTTTCTTAATCGCCATATATATTTGATAAATTACTATATATATATATATATATATATATATATATATATATATATATATATATATATGTATGTATGTATGTATGTATATATATATTCTCTTCCCAGATCTTTCTTATTTATATTTATGTCTCGGAAGTAAAGTGAAAAGCACATCTTATTTTTCTTTTATTAATATTATTGGAATCTTTTCTTTTTTTCCTTTTTTTTTTTTTTTTTTTACACAGTGATCACCACTTATCAAGGCCCGGAAGCCACTCAGGGATAAGGGTTATTGTAAGTACATCACGTTAGTGAGGAGATTTTATGAAGTGTTTAATTAGGGGGGGGGCGGTTCATTAGGAATTTGTTAACATTAGACTTGAAGACATCCAAGTTGTAGTCCGGAGGGAAGCAGGCAGACGGAACAGAGTTCCACAGGCGTGCAGTTCTAAGAAAGAAGCTTTGCTCATGAAATCCGCGTTTTGATTTAGGCACAGATATAGAGTGGCGGAAATTTTTCACAGTGGATTCAGCTAGACGGGTGTTTTTCGTGAAAGATTGGCGAGGGGGGACCAGAGATTGGAGTTCAGACGAGCACCTGCCATGAAAATAACGATAAAACAAGGATAGGCTCGCAACGTCTCTTCTGTGGGAGAGGGGTTGCAGGGTAGAGAAAAGGGCATCCCCCACTAAACCACGAAGTCTATTTTGTACTCTGTCAAGGCATGATAGGCTGTTTTTGGCAGCTCCTGCCCAGATATGGCAACAGTATTCCATCCTTGGCCGTACTTGGCTTTTATATAGATAGAGAATTGCATCAGTAGTGAGATATCTTCTGGAGCGGTAGAAGGATCCCACCATCTTTCCTGCGACCTTGGCCACAGACTTGATGTACGTGTTCCAT
The DNA here is from genome assembly GCF_053919585.1 of Euprymna scolopes. Lineage (NCBI taxonomy): Eukaryota > Metazoa > Mollusca > Cephalopoda > Sepiida > Sepiolidae > Euprymna > Euprymna scolopes. Next base: position 73,889,581 of record NC_136520.1, read on the forward strand.
TTCAGATCAGGAGTAAAGGTCAAACCCAGAAGCTTGTCAAAACACGGGGCCTCACCCAGACGAGAGCCATCCATCACAATTGATGCCAGCTGGGGATCAGAGCGTTGATGATGTAAGGATAGGAGTTTGGTTTTGGATGCATTAAAGGTAACTAGCCACATCTTCCCCCACTGAACCACGCGCTCGAGATCAGAGGAGAGAGAATCCGAGAGAACTTCGTCATTTACAGCCTTTGATGTGTTGCCGTAGATGGTCGTGTCATCAGCATAGATGTCAACGAATGATTTAAGTATGTGTTTAGGGAGGTCATTGATGTAGATCAGGAAGAGAGTTGGGCCCAGGATTGACCCCTGAGGGACTCCAGCATTTATATTGCAGGCCTCCGATTTTTGTCCATCTACCACTACTCTTATGAGCCTATCAGAGAGAAATGATTTAATGATTGAGAAAACATTTCCAGTTATACCGTAGCTGGAAATCTTGTGAAGTCCTTGTACACATTTTTGTGAATTATTCCATGGATTTCTGCCTTTGGATTATTATGGACTATCTTCTTCCAATTACGGGATCTCCTTAGATTTTACTTGTACAAATGGAAATTCTTTTAACTTTTTTGAAGTTTTACATTTGGATTTTACCGTCACTGGATTTTTTATCTTCCACCGGACTATCCATTCATGTGTAATCACCTTTTTCTTCACCATATTCCCTCTGCTTCACTTTTTTGTTTTCAAGTAAGATCTTTGACTTACTTGTTGTTTCATCAAATACTTCTGCATGAAAAATCCAATCCCGCATTTTGCTAATTCCTACCCTCTAATGAGAAGGAAAGTATTTCTTCGAAACTCCGTGGATTAAGGACTATCCATTTATCTAGTGTTTCCTTTTCAGATTAAATATGTTTTTAACTCATTTCAAAGTGTTTTTTAACATATTTTATTAATTGTTTGCTCGTATTATAAGCTATTTGGTTTTATCGAGCTTTTTTATCTGGCAGAGATAATTTTATAAATATTAATTCTTTAATATTTATAATATACTTTAATATTACCATCTTGGATCATTTTGGTAAATTCAATTGTAATTTTCATTTTATATATATATATATATATATATATATATATATATATATATATATATATATATATACCCATATGGCATAAGCCTGAAGAGTCCTAGAGTGGATGAAACGCGGAATATTCAGTGTAGCTTAATCGCCATATACATTTTTTAACTTACTAACTAGCTCTACCTACGTATTGAGCACTTTTGAAGTAAATACTTAAAGTTTCGTATATTAATTTTATGTGAGTAAATTAAGTAGTTATATTTATATATATATATATATATACCCGTTCACATACACCTTTCACGATATATATATATATATATATATATATATATATATATATATATATATATATATATATATATATATATATATATAATAGTATGTGATCAATTTAAGTGATTTTTGGAATATGGCAATTTCGTTCTGGGGCAGGTATGTACATCATAAAGATTTTTCTGTATTTTTTGTTCAATGATGTTTTTGAATACAGCATTAAAAAGACCCCCCAAATCTACCCACCTCCCCCCGCCCCCGACCCCAATCCTCTTCGCATATCATAGTAATTCTAAAAATGACACACCAGTTTAATTTCATCGAACGACATTATTGAAATAAGTGCGTTCTTGGACCAGAAAACTAACGTACATTTTAAAACACAATCGAAAAAATAAAAATTTACAAGTGAAATCAATATTGTTTTTTTGAAAAAGAACATTTCATTAATTAATTATTATTTGTTAGCGTGTTTTTTTTTTTTTAATTAAATGATGATTTTAATTCTAATAGTTCTGTTTTGCAATTTTTTTTTCCTAGACAAATATATACCATTTATGATAAATGGTTTCCAACAACTGATCTATTTGAAAATCGCAAGGTAAAATGCAAATTAAGTTCTTTCTTAATGTCCATATTTAAAAGATAAATTTTCATCGAAATTACTAAATTATTAATAGTAATAAATAAGGATGAGACAACTCAATTCGAATTACTGAGATAAAAATAAACCTTACTAGTTAAAATCGCTAAAAATCATACATGAAAATTACTACTAGAAAACTTTACGGGATTTTTGGAATATGACATTTGAGTTGTGTAGCAAGTATGTACATCATACAGATTTTTCTGTATTTAAATTTTTTTTTAATTAGGTTGAATCCTGGATAAGAACTATACAATCTATTCAAATTGAAAAATGAACTATTTACATTAACAATTCTTTCTTAGATAAAGGGAGGTAATTCTTGAATAGGTTATCCCCCCATAGTTTGTTTTCTTGATTTTAAGATCACATTATCAAGGGAGATAACTCTAGAATAAGATATCCCTCATTCCTTCTGGCAAATATACAAGGCCCTCAAAGTTTTGATACTATATTAGTTTTTCTGAATTCTCCTTAAAAAAAAAAAAAAATAAATAAAAATGTCTATATCAAAATATTAGGCTGACAAGAAAGTTCTTGCGGTTTTTAATGTTTGACTTTAGATGACCATATCTCGGCTTAGGCAAAAGTTGTTTTGATTGGAATAAGCACCATTTAAACCAACACACTTTTGAAAACGCAAACAAAATGTATGTGAAAGTAACGTAAAAATCCTGCGATCCCATGCTGATGAAATCACTGAAAGCGTTTTTGATATTGATTAGGTTTTTGAAGCATTTCTCATGCAGAAAGGTGTCAAGATGTTTGAAAAAGTCACTATGTGAGAGATCTGGAGAGTATGGCGGATGAGGTAGAGTTTCAAAGCTCAATTCGTTCAACTTCTGTAGGGTTTGTTAAATAATGTGTAATCGGATATTTCTTTTTTCTATTAAGTAATGCTGGGTGTTGTTGATTTCATCCATTTGTTGATAACACTTCTTTGCCATAATGATTTCGCCTGCATTCTAACAACTGTAAAGGATGAGACTGGTCACAGACTACTAAACAGTCAGCATGACCTTCTTTTGGTGCAACTCTGGCTTTGGGAAGTGTCATCGGCGTCTAACCACTGAGCTGAGAGTTGTTGATTATCGTAAAGACCCCACTTTTCATCGCAAGTAACAACCCGGTTGAGAAACAAGTTTTTCTTGTTGCGGAAAAGAAGAGAAGATGATAATTCATAACAGCATTTCTTTTGGTTGTCGTTCAATTCGATAAGCACCCATTTATCAAGATTTTTGCCTTTCCAGTCTCTCAAGTAGTTGGAAATCGTTGTATACGTCTAATTCAGAATCAATTTTTTGAACAGTTGTGCGTGGATTGACCTCAACTAAGACTCTTAATTGATCGTTGTCAACATCCGATGGCCGACTACTCTGCTCATCATCTTTAAGACTCTCCTTGTCGCAATGAAATTTCTTAAACCACCAATGTGCTGTGCATTCTGTAGTGATTCCTTCGCTTCATTGATATTGCGAGCTGTTTCAGTAGCTTTTTAGTCTAATTTGAATTGAAATAAAGAAAATTGTGCGAATTTGCTTTTTTTCATCCTGTATACAATATTCTGAAAACAAGACATAATTGTTTCAAAACGATTGTAATTAAAATGTAATGATCTTTAAAATTATATATAAAATGGATTATTATTATTACGAAAATTTATATATATATATATATATATATATATATATATATATATATATATATATATATTTTGTATTGTATTGGATGGGTATGGAAATAAAGTTTGATTAGGGTTTGGAAATAAAGTTTGATTAGGGTTTGAAAATAAATTTTGATTAGGGTTTGGAAATAAAGCTTGATGAGGGGTTGAACTTCCTCAACTCTATTCAATGTAGCCGCCTTCAGCCCGAATCACTACTTCAATACGGGTTCGGAACTCGATCATGCCTTTTCCATAAGCACTGGGGGGAGCTTAATGAATACTCATCATGTGGCGGTGATCAGGATAGCTTTGATGTTGTGGGAGGTCATGTTGGTGATGTTCTCAACGTATGACCAAATGAAGTAGTCCAACAAGTTCAGGTCAGGGGGCCAGTGAAAGGAGGGTACAAAGTTGTACCACTGCTTCTTTAGTCAAGCCTGGGTCTCTTTGGATTGTGGGCTGGTGCCGAGTCCTGCTGCCACACCCAGGGTTTGCCAGCAGCCACTTGATTGCACCAGGGGATTAGCACGCTCTTCAGCACATCCAGGTACACATTGGTCTTGACTTTCAAGCTGACTTCAAAGATGTCAGGTGGCATGATGTGGCTTTACTTTAAACCACACTAAAGACCATAACTGTGGGTCGTCCGATGCATTGAGCGGTGCCCTCAAGTGTTGAAACATCCAGATTTGCATTTTGAGGGTGCTGGCAATGGTCCTGTTGTCATAACTTGAATCAGTAGAGAGCATGAGTTGTACAGCGACGCATCTCCAATCTCGCTCGTTGTGTCACTTTCAGACATGATAGAAGACTCCTATCGCTCTTGGGAATTGTATACAACTGGCCAAGTAGTAGATAGTCTGCAACAACAAAAAGAAAACCGGTTTTCATCAAATAGAAATGGAATCATGTTGTCTTTTCTAGGGCGAAAATTCTATACTTCCAACCTGTATAAAAAATAAAAACTTACATATTTCTTCAAGTCAACTTTAATCCAATATTTCATAAGTTGAAATAAAGTCTTCAGTTTTGTTTCTCTTGTCTGGATAAAGGCTTTCTGTTGCTTGGCAAATGAAACAGAATAATGCTCGCGGATACGACCAGGTTCACAGCTGAACTTCCGGTACGTTTGATAGAGATCACCTGAAACTATTAAAAAGGATGATTACACCACATTATTTCTTCAGACTGCATACTTTGGAAGCTAATGTTCTAATTTATTAGAATTGACCAAAAAATCAACAGAAACGATTTTTATCTGAAAATTCTATTTATCGACCACAAAATCTACCGTCAGACAATATATGAAGTACTGTTGTCATATTTGGACAGGTGAATTTCTGCTCTATTGGAAGATTCTTGATAAAATGCAGAAACGTATCTGTAATTTGATTGGCCGCACCCATTTTTTCTTCACAGCACCCCCCTCTCTCTCTCTTTCTCTCTCATAGAGGTGATGTTGCTAGTCCTAGTCTTTTTCATAAATACTATTATGACATGTGTTCTTCAGAATTGTCTAATCTATTCCCTGCTTCCTTTGTTTCAGCTCTTTCGACTTGTTGGTCTAGTAGTTTCCATTAGTTCACTGTTCTGATACTTATACTGTTCTTATTGTGAGTGTTACGTGTGTCACAATGTTTGTAATTTCTTGTGAGTGTTACGTGTGTCACAATGTTTATAATTTCTTGTGAGTGTTACGTGTGTCACAATGTTTGTAATTTCTTGTGAGTGTTACGTGTGTCACAATGTTTGTAATTTCTTGTGAGTGTTACGTGTGTCACAATGTTTGTAATTTCTTGTGAGTGTTATGTGTGTCACAATGTTTGTAATTTCTTGTGAGTGTTACGTGTGTCACAATGTTTGTAATTTCTTGTGAGTGTTACGTGTGTCAGAATGTTTGTAATTTCTTGTGAGTGTTACGTGTGTCACAATGTTTGTAATTTCTTGTGAGTGTTACGTGTGTCACAATGTTTGTAATTTCTGACCTTCTCCAGGTATATCTTGTTGAACTCTGGAATTTTTCTGTCAAACTTGGAGAATCTGCACGGAATTTTAAACTTAATTTAATCTTGTTCCATCAGCTATGACAGGGTAGGAGTCCTAAGTTTTTGTTTCTTTTTACTTGGGAGTAACCATTTATCAATGGCCAAAGGCCACTCGAGTATAAGGTTTAATGAACTTAAAGAGGTATGAATTGAGTAGAATTTGATTATTTATGGGGACGGTTCAACAAGAATTTGCTTACATTGGATTTGAAGGCTACCATGTTGTATCGATCCAGGAAGCAGGACAGCGGAACAGTGTTCCACAGGCGGGAATTTCTGGGAAAGAAGCTTTATTCATGGAATCTGCATTTAGATTTAGGCACAGATACAGAGTGGAGTAAATCGTTTATAGTGGTTATAGCTAGTCGAATGTTTTTTTTTTGTGTAAGTTTGGTATGGAGGGATGATGGAGCACTAACGAACACCTGTCATGAAAATAATGATAGAGCAGAAACAGGATTGCAATGTCTCTTGTGTGGGAAAGAGATGAAAGGAAGAGAAAAAGACATCACCTACTAGATTATGAAGCCAGTTTTAAACTCTATCAAGGCTAGATAGGACATATTGAGCAACTTCTGTCCAGATGCGGCATACTCCATTTTAGGGCATACCTGGCTCTCAGTAATTTGCAATTGTATTTCAGATAAACATATCTCGACTTAAACAAAAATTTATTGATCGAAATAATTTATTGATCGCAAATAATGTAAAAATCTTGCATTCTGGTGGTGATAAAGTCCCTAAAGGCGCTTTTGATATTGCTTAGGTTTTTGAATCATTTCCCATGCAGAACATTTTCGAGATGCTTGAAAAAGTGGTAATTAGTAGGTGAGAGGTCTAAAGAGTATGGTAGAGTTTTGTAGCTCAATTCATTCAACTTCTGCTGAGTGGGTTTAACAACGTGCAGTCATGGAGGAGAATTGAGCCTTTTCTGTTGACTAATGCTGGGTGTTGTTGTCGAAGTTTCTGATGCATTTCATCCGTTTGTTGACAACACTTTTCTGCCATAATGGTTTCACATATTATCGGTCATCTCCCTCTCAGTACAGGGCAACAAGTTTCCTGTGCATCATGAGTAAGTTACTGGAATCTGTGTTACATAGAAAAGTACTAAAACACCTCAGCAAAAATAACCTTCTTAGTGACATGCAATATGGTTTACGTTCTGTTAGATCTACAGCAGATGTGCTAACAGTTATTTCTCATAGGATTAGCAAATCTCTTGACAGACGCTTCCTTTCTAGGGCAATTGCTCTTGACATATCAGAGGCCTTTGATAGTGTATGGCATAAAGGTCTACTTCACAAGATCTCCAGCTATGGTATAGCTGGAAATGTCTTATCAATTATTAAATTATTTTTCTCTGATAGGTTCATAAGAGTAGTGGTTGATGGGCAGAAATCAAAAGCTCATAGTATTAATGCTGAAGTCCCTCAGGGGTCCATCTTTGGTTCTACTCTCTTTCTGATCTACATCAATGATCTTCCAAATCACATCCTTAGATCATTCATAGACATTTATGCTGATTACACTACCATCTATGGCAGCACATCAAAGCTGTAAATGATCAAGTTCTCTCGGATTCTCTGATCTTGAGCACATGGTACAATGGGGAAAGAAGTGGCTGGTTGCTTGTGATGCATCTAAAACTAAGCTTCTGTCGTTACATCATCAATGCTCTGATCCCTGGCATCAACTGAAATGAACAGTTCTCATCTTGGGAAGGCTCTATGTTTTGACAAGTTTTTGAGCTTGACCTTTACTTTTGATCTGAAATTGAACCAGGATATTAATAGTTTTGTGGAATATCCATTATGAATTATTCACTAAATGAATTGCTGGATTTACCTGTTGATGAGGGGGATAAATTCAAAGACAAATGAGCATTTTTTTCGACAAAATTACAAAGATGGCAGTCTTATATTAAAGTCATAGGCAATTTTGTTCTTAAAAAAATAAATTTTCCACTTCTCATATATTCCTTCAGCTATATATCTATTTGAAATGGAATACATACATCAAATCTGTTGCCAAGGTCGCTGGAAAAATGGTAGGATCATTCTACTGTTCCAGTAGATATCTCATTGCTGATGCAGTTCTCTATTTGTATAAAAGCCAGGTACGTCCAAGGATGGAGCACTGTTGCCACATCTGGGCAGGAGCTGCTAGAAAGGACTTGTTCTGCCTTGACAGAGTTCAAAATAGACTTTGTAGCCTCGTAGCTGGGGATGCCCTTTTCTCTTCCCTGCAATCTGTTTCCCCACAGACGTTGCAAGCCTGTCTCTGCTTTATTGTTATTTTCATGGCAAGTGCTCGTCTGAGCTCCAATCTCCAAACTTTCACGAAAAATACTCGTCTAGCTGAAACCACTATCAATAATCTTCCCCACTCTTTATCTGTGTCTAAACCTAAACATAGTTTCCATGAACAAAACTTCTTTCTTAGAGCTGCACGCCCATGGAACTCTTTTCTGTTTGCCTGCTTTCCAGCTGACTACAACTAGGTTGTCTTCAAATTTAACGTAAACAAGTTCTTAATGAGCCGTCCGCTTAATTTCCACAACTAATGGTTACTACTCTCTGCTTTATCGTTATTTTCATGGCAAGTGCTCGTCTGAGCTCCAATCTATGCTCCCCTCCTTATCAAACTTTCATGAGAAACACTCGTCTAGCTGAAACTACTATCAATAATTTCCCCACTCTTTATCTGTGCCCAAACCTAAATGTAGATTCCATGAACAAAGCTTCTTTTTTAGAACAGCACACCTGTGGTACTGTCTTCCGTTTGCCTGCTTTCCAGCTGACTACAATATGGTCATCTTCAAAATACATTGCTTGCTGCAGCTCTGATGTTGGTTCCTTCTTTTCACAAAGGAAAAACTGTTCCATCTCCTACTAGTTCTTTGCATTTTTGTGCAAGTTTCATCAGGACTGTTTTGAATTTTAGCTGCTCTTTTAGTTGCACGTGCAAGCTTGCTGTTGTTGAACATTAGACGACATGTTTGATGGAACTTTGCACTGTTTCATCTCAATGTGTCCTCCATGTCATCTTCATCATCTAGTCGAGATGGGCTCACTTTTATTGCTAACAGTTTGATTGCTTGACATGGGTCTGTATTACTGTACACATAGATTCGAAAAAGTTGTCAAAAAACAAATATATAAAAAATAAATGTTATCAAAGGCAAGATAAGTTACTTTTCTACCAAACTGGATATATTTTTCGTGTTTTTATTCAATGTAACATGTTTATTCAGCTCGAAAAACATGCAGGGTTTACCGATGTATTGGAAAATTCAAAATGGCGCCCGACTGTCTCTTTATCACGGTAAGTTTGGGAAAAGATGTTATAAATAATAAACTAGACAAAATACTATTAAAAAACAACCGAATATATGGCAACTTATGTCACGGTAACATATATTGAGCAAATTTCTAACAATATTTTGTCTAGTTTATTATTTATAATACCTTTTCCCAAACTTACCCTCTCCGAGAGAGAGTTGGCCGCCATTTAGAATTTTCCAATACATCGGTAAACACTCCATGTTTTTCGAGCTGAATAAACATGTTACACTGAATAAAAGCACAAAAAATATATCCAGTTAGGTAGAAAAGTAACTTATCTTGCCTTTGATAACATTTATTTGTTATATATTTGTTTTTTGACAACTTTTTCGAATCTATGTGTACAGTAATACAAAACCCTTGGAATTGTGGTATGTTTGTGACTAGCATGGAATAGCCATCAGAAGTACTCATATCATGTAGGAGGAGACTTCAACTACTCTCTCGTGTCTGTCTGACAGAAGACATAATTCCCCCCAATCAGTTTTCGAACCGCTACTCAATGGGTTGACTGTAAACATTTTGCATATACAGTTGAAGGCCAAGAGGTTATCCTTTTACACCCTAACTCTACAAAACATCAATACACATTGAAGTATGGAATCATGGCGATCTTTATGACAAAGCATGTCGATCTCCATGATGAAGCATGTCGACCTTCATGACAAAGCATGTCGATCTATATGACAAAGCATGTCGACCTTTATGACAAAGCATTTCGATCTCATGATGAAGCATGTCGACCTTTATGACAAAGCATGTCGACCTTTATGACAAAGCATGTCGACCTTTACGACGAAGCATTTCAATTTTTATGATGAAGCATGTCGACCTTTATGACAAAGCATGTCGATCTTTATGACAAAGCATGTCGCTCTTTATGACAAAGCATGTCGACCTTTATGACAAAGCATGTCGACATTTATGACAGAGCATGTTGATCTTTATGACGAAGCATGTTGACCTTTATGAGAAAGCATGTCGATCTTTATGACAAAGCATGTCGACCTTTATGACAAAGCATGTTGACCTTTATGACAAAGCATGTCGATCTTTATGACAAAGCATGTCGATCTTTATGACAAAGCATGTCGACCTGTATGACAAAGCATGTCGATCTTTATGACAAAGCATGTTGATCTTTATGACAAAGCATGTCGACCTTTATGACAAAGCGTGTCCATCTTTATGACAAAGCATGTCGATCTTTATGACAAAGTATGTCGATCTTTATGACAAAGCATGTCGATCTAAATGACAAAGCATGTCGATCTTTATGACAAAGCATGTCGATCTAAATGACAAAGCATGTCGATCTTTATGACAAAGCATGTCGATCTTTATGACAAAGCATGTCGATCTTTATGACAAAGCATGTCGATCTTTATGACAAAGCATGTTAATCTTTATGACAAGGCATGTGTATCTTTATGACAAAGCATGGCGATCTTTATGACAAAGCAGTGCGATCTTTATGAGAAAGCATGTCGATCTTTATGACAAAGTATGCCGATCTTTATGACAAAGCATGTCGACCGTTATGACAAAGCATGTCGATCTTTATGACAAAGCATGTTGATCATTATGACAAAGCATGTCGATCTTTATTACAAAGCATGGCGATCTTTATGAGAAAGCATGTCGATCTTTATGACAAAGCATGTCGATCTTTATGACAAAGCATGGCGATCTTTATGACAAAGCATGTCGATCTTTATGACAAAGCATGTCGATCTTTATGACAAAGCATGTCGATCTTTATGAAAAAGCATGTTAATCTTTATGACAAGGCATGTGTATCTTTATGACAAAGCATGGCGATCTTTATGACAAAGCAGTGCGATCTTTATGAGAAAGCATGTCGATCTTTATGACAAAGTATGCCGATCTTTATGACAAAGCATGTCGACCGTTATGACAAAGCATGTCGATCTTTATGACAAAGCATGTTGATCATTATGACAAAGCATGTCGATCTTTATTACAAAGCATGGCGATCTTTATGAGAAAGCATGTCGATCTTTATGACAAAGCATGTCGATCTTTATGACAAAGCATGGCGATCTTTATGACAAAGCATGTCGATCTTTATGATAAAGCATGTCGATCTTTATTACAAAGCATGTCGATCTTTATGAGAAAGCATGTCGATCTTTATGACAAAGGATGCCGATCATTATGACAAAGCATGTCGACCTTTATGATAAAGCCTGTCGATCTTTATGACAAAGAAAGTCGATCTTTATGACAAAGCATGTCGATCTTTATGACAAAGCATGTCGATCTTTATTACAAAGCATGGCGATCTTTATGAGAAAGCATGTCGATCTTTATGACAAAGAATTGCGATCTTTATGACAAAGGATGGTGATCTTTATGACAAAGCATGTCGATCTTTATGACAAAGCATGTCGATCTTTATCACAAAGCATGTCGACCTTTATGGCAAAGCATATCGATCTTTATGACAAAGCATGCCGATCTTTATGACACAGGATGCGATCTTTATGACAAAGGATGTCGATCTTTATAACAAAGCATCTCGACCTTCATGACAAAGCATGTCGCTCTTTATGACAATGCATGTCGATCTTTATGACAAGGCATGTCGACCTTTATGACAAAGCATGTCGACCTTTATAACATAGCATGTCGATCTTATTAACAAAGCATGTCGACTTTTATGAACAAGGATGTCGATCTTTACTGCAAAGCATGTCGACCATTTATGGCAAAGCATGTCGATCTTTATGACAAAGCATGTCGACCTTCATAGCTAAGCATGTCGACCTTTATGACAAAGCATGTCGACCTTCATGGCTTAGCATCTCGACCTTTATGACAAAGCATGGCGATCTTTATGACAAAGCATGTCGATCTTTATGACAAAGCATGTCGATCTTTATGACAAAGCATGTCGATCTTTATGACAAAGCATGTCGAACTTTATGACAAAGCATGTCGATCTTTAGGACAAAGCATGACGATCTTTATAAAAAAGCATGTCGACCTTTATGACGAAGATTGTCGCTCTTTATGACAAAGCATGTCGACCTTCATAGCCAAGCATGTCGATCTTTATTACAAATCATGTCGGTCTTTATGACAAAGCATGTCGATCTTTATGACAAAGCATGTCGACCTTTATTACAAAGCATGTCGATCTTTATGACAAAACATTCCGATCTTTATGACAAAACATGCCGATCTTTATGACAAAGGATGCTGATCTTTATGACAAAGGATGTCGATCTTTATGAAAAACAATGTCGACCTTTATGAAAAAGCATGTCGACCTTTATGACAAAACAGTGCGATCTTTATGACAAAGCATGTCGACCTTTATGACAAAGCATGTCGACCTTTATGACAAAGCATGTCGACCTTTATGACAAAGCATGTCGATCTTTATGACAAAACATGTCGACCTTTATGACAAAGCATGTCGAGCTTTATGACAAAGCATGTTTACCTTTATGACACAGCAAGTCGAGCTTTATGACAAAGCATGTCGATTTTATGATGAAGCATTTCGATCTTTATGACAAAGCATGTCGACCTTTAATACAAAGTATGTCGACCTTCATGGGTAAGCATCACGACCTTTATGAAAAAGCATGTCGAACTTTATGAAAAAGCATGTCGATCTTTATGAAAAAGAATGTCGATCTTTATGACAAAGCATGTCGACCTTTATGACAAAGCATGTGGACGTTTATGACAAAGCATGTCAATCTTTATGACAAAGCATGTTGATCTTTATGACAAAGCATGTCGACTTTTATGACAAAGCATGTCCATCTATGACAAAGCATGTCGATCTTTATGACCAAGCATGTCGATCTTTATGACAAACCATGTCGATCTAAATGACAAAGCATGTCGATCTTTATGACAAAGCATGTCGATCTTTATGACAAAGCATGGCGATCTTAATGACAAAGCAGTGCGATCTTTATGAGAAAGCATGTCGATCTTATCACAAAGCATGTTGGTCTTTATGAAAAAGGATGTTGATCTTTATGACAAGGCATGTCGACCTTTATGGCAAAGCATGTCGATCTTTATGACAATGCCTGTCCATCTTTATGACAAAGCATGGCGATCTTTATGACAAAGCATGTCGATCTTTATGACAAAGCATGTCGATCTTTATGACCAGCATGGCGATCTTTATGACAAAGCATGTCGATCTTTATGACAAAGCATGTCGATCTTTATGACAAAGCATGTGAATCTTTATGACAAAGCATGTCGATCTTTATGACAAAGCATGGCGATCTTTATGACAAAGCATGTCGATCTTTATGACAAAGCATGTCGATCCTTATGACAAAGGATGCCGATCTTTATGACAAAGCATGTCGACTTTTATTACGAAGCATGTCGATCTTTTATTACAAAGCATGTTGATCTTTATGACAAAGCATGTCGATCTTTATTACAAAGCATGGCGATCTTTATGAGAAAGCATGTCGATCTTTATGACAAAGCATGTCGATCTTTATGACAAAGCATGGCGATCTTTATGACAAAGTATGTCGATCTTTATGACAAAGCATGTCGATCTTTATTACAAAGCAGTTCGATCTTTATGAGAAAGTATGTCGATCTTTATGACAAAGGATGCCGATCTTTATGACAAAGCAGTGCGATCTTTATGGCAAAGCATGTCGATCTTTATGACAAAGCATGCCGATCTTTATGACACAGGATGCGATCTTTATGACAAAGCATGTCGATCTTTATAACAAAGCATCTCGACCTTCATGACAAAGCATGTCGATCTTTATGACAAAGCATGTCGACCTTTATGACAATGCATGTCGATCTTTATGACAAAGCATGTCGACCTTTATGACAAAGCATGTCGACCTTTATAACACAGCATGTCGATCTTATTAACAAAGCATGTCGACCTTTATGAAAAAGGATGTCGACCTTTATGACAAAGCATGTCGAATTTTATGGCAAAGCATGTCGATCTTTATTACAAAGCATGTCGACCTTCATAGCTAAGCATGTCAGTCTTTATGACAAAGCATGTCGACCTTTATGACAAAGCATGTCGACTTTTACATCAAAGCATGTCGATCTTTATAACACAGCATGTCGATCTTTATGACAAAGCATGTCGACCTTAATAATAAAGCATGTCGACCTTTATAAAAAAGCATGTCGACCTTCATGGCTAAGCATCTCGACCTTTATGACAACGCATGTCGACCTTTATGACAAAGCATGTACATCTTTACAACAAAGAATGTCGACCTTTATTACAAAGCATGTCGACTTTTATGACAAAGCATGTCGATCTTTATGACAAAGCATGTCGATCTTTATGACAAAGCATGTCGATCTTTATGACAAAGCATGTCGACTTTTATGAAAAACATGTCGATCTTTAGGACAAAGCATGACGATCTTTATGAAACAGCATGTCGACCTTTATGACGAAGATTGTCGCTCTTTACGACAAAGCATGTCGACCTTCATAGCCAAGCATGTCGATCTTTATAACAAATCATGTCGATCTTTATGACAAAGCATGTCGATCTTTATGACAAAGCATGGCGATCTTTATGACAAAGGATGCCGTCTTTATGACAAAGGATGTCGATCTTTATGACAAAGCATGTCGACCTTTATGACAAAGCATGTCGACCTTTATGACAAAGCATGTCGACCTTTATGACAAAGCATGTCGACCTTTATGACAAAGCATGTCGATCTTTATGACAAAATATGTCGACCTTTATGACAAAGCATGTCGATCTTTATGACAAAGCATGTCGACCTTTATGACAAAGCATGTCGAGCTTTATGACAAAGCATGTCGATCTTTATTACAAAGCATGTCGACCTTTATGACAAAGCATGTCGACCTTTATGACAAAGAATGTCGACCTTTTTGACAAAGAATGTCGACCTTTTTGACAAAGAATGTTGACCTTTTTGACAAAGAATGTCGACCTTTATGACAAAGCATGTTGACCTTTATGACAAAGAATGTCGACCTTTATGACAAAGAATGTCGACCTTTTTGACAAAGAATGTCGACCTTTTTGACAAAGAATGATGATCTTTATGACAAAGCATGATGATCTTTATGACAAAACATGTTGATCTTTATGACAAAGCATGTCGACCTTTATGACAAAGAATTTCGATCTTTATGACAAAGAATGTCGACCTTTATGGCTAAGCATGTCGATCTTTATGACAAAGCATGTTGATCTTTATGACAAAGCATGTTGATCTTTATGGCAAAGCATGTTGATCTTTATGATGAAGCATGTCGACCTTTATGACAAAGCATGTCGACCTTTATGACAAAGCATGTCGACCTTTATGACAAGGAATGTCGACCTTTATGACAAAGCATGTTGATCTTTATGACAAAGCATGTTGATCTTTATGACAAAGCATGTCGACCTTTATGACAAAGAATGTCGACCTTTATGACAAAGCATGTTGACCTTTATGACAAAGCATGTCGACCTTTTTGACAAAGAATGTCGACCTTTATGACAAAGCATGTTGACCTTTATGACAAAGCATGTCGACCTTTATGACAAAGAATGTCGACCTTTTTGACAAAGAATGTCGACCTTTTTGACAAAGAATGTCGACCTTTATGACAAAGAATGTCGACCTTTTTGACAAAGCATGTTGATCTTTATGACAAAGCATGATGATCTTTATGACAAAGCATGTTTATCTTTATGACAAAACATGTTGATCTTTATGACAAAGCATGTCGACCTTTATGACAAAGAATTTCGATCTTTATGACAAAGAATGTCGACCTTTTTGGCTAAGCATGTCGATCTTTATGACAAAGCATGTTGATCTTTATGACAAAGCATGTCGACCTTTATGACAAAGCATGTTGATCTTTATGATGAAGCATGTCGACCTTTATGACAAAGAATGTCGACCTTTATGACAAAGCATGTTGACCTTTATGACAAAGCATGTCGACCTTTATGACAAAGAATGTCGACCTTTATGACAAAGCATGTTGACCTTTATGACAAAGCATGTCGACCTTTTTGACAAAGAATGTCGACCTTTATGACAAAGCATGTTGACCTTTATGACAAAGCATGTCGACCTTTATGACAAAGAATGTCGACCTTTTTGACAAAGAATGTCGACCTTTTTGACAAAGAATGTCGACCTTTATGACAAAGAATGTCGACCTTTTTGACAAAGCATGTTGATCTTTATGACAAAGCATGATGATCTTTATGACAAAGCATGTTTATCTTTATGACAAAACATGTTGATCTTTATGACAAAGCATGTCGACCTTTATGACAAAGAATTTCGATCTTTATGACAAAGAATGTCGACCTTTATGGCTAAGCATGTCGATCTTTATGACAAAGCATGTTGATCTTTATGGCAAAGCATGTTGATCTTTATGGCAAAGCATGTTGATCTTTATGATGAAGCATGTCGACCTTTATGACAAAGCATGTCGACCTTTATGACAAAGCATGTCGACCTTTATGACAAGGAATGTCGACCTTTATGACAAAGCATGTTGATCTTTATGACAAAGCATGTTGATCTTTATGACAAAGCATGTCGACCTTTATGACAAAGCATGGCGATCTTTATGGCAAAGCATGTTGATCTTTATGACAAAGCATGTTGATCTTTATGACAAAGCATGTTGATCTTTATGACAAAGCATGTGGACTTTTATGGCAAAGAATGTCGATCTTTATGACAAAGCATGTCGACCTTTATGACAAAGAATGTCGACCTTTATGGCTAAGTATATCGATCTTTATTACAAAGCATGTAGACCTTTATGACAAAGCATGTCGATCTTTATGACAAAGAATGTTTATCTTTATGACAAAGCATGTTGATCTTCATGACAATACATGTCGACCTTTATGGCTAAGCATGTCGATCTTTATGACAAAGCATGTCGACCTTTATGACAAAGCATGTCGACCTTTATGACAAAGCATGTCGATCTTTATGATGAAGCATGTCGACCTTTATGACAAAGAATGTCGATCTTTATGATAAAGCATGTCGACCTTTATGACAAAGAATGTTGACCTTTATGACAAAGCATGTCGATCTTTATGACAAAGCATGTCGACCTTTATGACAATGAATGCTGACCTTTATGGCAAAACATGTCGATCTTTATGATGAAGCATGTCGATCTTTATGACAAAGCATGTCGACCTTTATGACAAAGCATGTCGATCTTTATGAGAAAGCATGTCGATCTTTTTGATGAAGCATGTCGATCTTTATGACAAAGCATGTCGACCTTTATGACAAAGCATGTCGACCTTTATGACAAAGAATGTCGACCTTGTTTACAAAGCATGTCGATCTTTATGACAATGCATGTTGATCTTTATGACAAAGCATGTCGACCTTTATGGCAAAGAATGTCGACCTTTATGGCATAGCATGTCGATCTTTATGGCAAAGCATGTCGATCTTTATGACAACGCATGTCGACCTTTATGATGAAGCATGTCTATCTTTATGACAACGCATGTCGACCTTTATGACAAAGCATGTTGACCTTTATGACAAAGCATGTCGATCTTTATGACAAAGCATGTCGATCTTTATGACAAAGCATGTCGACCTGTATGGCAAAGAATGTCGACCTTTATGACAAAGCATGTCGACCTTCATAACAAAGAATGTCGACCTTCATGACAAAGCATGTCGATCTTTATGACAAAGCATGTCGATCTTTATGACGAAGCATGTCGATCTGTATGACAAAGCATGGCGATCTTTATGACAAAGCTTGTCGACCTTTATGACAAAGCATGTCGATGTTTATGACGAAGCATGTCGCCATTCATGACAAAGCATGTCGATCTTTATGACAAAGCATGTCGATCTTTTTGACGAAGCATGTCGATCTTTATGACAAAGCATGTCGACCTTCATGACAAAGCTTGTCGACCTTTATGACAAAGCATGTCGATCTTTATGACAAAGCATGTTGATCTTTATGATGAAGCATGTCGATATAATATATCATGTAAATCTTTGTGATGGATCATGTCCATCTTTATTATTAAGAATGTCAATCGTTATGACGAAGCATAATGGTGGCTTATGTATTTTCTATTTATTTTAATTTGTAATTTTGGAAGTGGTTTTTGGGAGGCATAATATGGGTACAATCTTCTAGCAGAAAATCAAAATATTTCGTTTTTTCCTGAAGTGACAGATAGTACAGGGTTATATCTTGCTTTTTATCTTAAGGGAATATAAAAGTGGTGCAGGGAATTCTATATAACAAAGAAACCTTTGCATACACTTACTTGCTATTCCTGGCAGCAGATCAACATCAAAGATTTGTCCGTACCCTGTAAGTCGAATACCAAGACGGAATTCATCTATAGAAAGCCTCTGGTAGTTTGGAAGAGAGTTCTGTAAAACTCTATTCATATCACGTAGAATGTTTATTTTATTGTGGATCAACTCTTCCATCGTCAAGTCATTGAGGTAAACCACAAGGTCAATGTCGGACATATTTTGTTTCAGTGCTGTTCCTTGTCCCAAAGAACCAGTCTAGAAAAGGAAAAAAGATCAACAATGGATACATCCATTAAAAAAATATGTATCCATTAAAAAAATATGCATCCATTAAAAAAATATACATCCATTAAAAAAATATGCATCCATTAAAAAAAATATGCATCGATTAAAAAAATATTACAATTGTAAAAATAAATCAAAAAAGGTAGAAAAAATAGAAATACTCCATGCGTGTTTCATTTAATTATTGGTGTTTGGTTTTTGTTTCCAGAAAGCTAGGAAAGAAGAAAGTGGGTCCAGGAAATTAGAAAGTAAACCTTAGAAGAGTTGGGTTTAGGAGATCAGGAAATAAGCCCAGAAGAGTCATGTGGACTTT
Organism: Euprymna scolopes; assembly: GCF_053919585.1. NCBI lineage: Eukaryota > Metazoa > Mollusca > Cephalopoda > Sepiida > Sepiolidae > Euprymna > Euprymna scolopes. The sequence continues at coordinate 73,908,552 of NC_136520.1, forward strand.
AAAAGAAATAGGGCCTAGGATAGAAAGTGGGCCTTAGGAGAGCAGAAAGTTGGTCTTAGGGGAACTGGAGATGGATATTAGAAGAATAGAAAATGAACCTAGAAGAGTCAAAAGTGGACCTTAGAGAAGGAATAGGACCTAGGATAGAAAGTGGGTCTTAGGAGAGCAGAAAGTGGACCTTAAAAGAGCATAAAGTTAGCTTTAGAGGAGCAGAACGTCAACATTAGGAGAGTAGAAAATTAGCCTAGAAGAGTCAGAAGTAGACCTTAAAAGAAATAGGGCCTAGGATAGTACGTGGGTCTTAAGAGAGTAGAAAGTTGGCCTCAGAGAAGCAGAAAATTGGCCTTAGGGGAGCAGAAAGTAGACATATTAGGAAAGTAGAAAATGAGCCTAGGAGAATCATGAAGCGGAGGAGAAATATGGTCGAGGGTAGTAAATGGGTAGAAACTAAACTTTGGGTTTACTTTCAGCAGCCTCATAGTTTATTTTGTCCAAGAGAAAACAAATCTCCTCCCATAAAAAATAATCGTCATTGTCAGCTAAATATTCTTTAAATAAAATGAATACGTTTTTTCCATATTTATTTCCAATTGAGACAATTTACGTGTTTCCTTCTTTTAAAAGAATGAATATTGTCCATCTCTTACAGTAAAAATCAGATGAATAAAACGAGTTCCACTTTTTGGAACGATTCATTTTAAAATGGATAAAGTAGGAATGTTTTTCTTATTTACTTATTTAAAATGTTAACATTTTAATTTTTTAAAACAATAAATATTCTTCTTCTAGCTAAATATTCTTAAAATCAATAAAACATTTTGAAATCAATAAAACGATGTCACTTTTTCAAATGTATTTATTTTAAAATCGTGCACTTATAATTGATAAGATGATATAAGTTGATTTTGGAACAATTCATTTTAAAATGGATAAAGTAGGAATTTATTTTTTTTATTTCATCTTTATCATCAGCAGCCCTGTTGTTTTTTTTTTTTTAACAGCATCGTTGACCGTGGTTCTCCAAATTGTAGAGCCATCGTAAATTCGGGCAAGTAAAGACGATAGTTTCCCATTGCTTTTTGTCTCGATTTGAGGGTAGATCTCTCCCAGTGAGTTAAACACGCTTCTAGATAACAACCTTGAAATTTCTATGACTCAACGCGGTACATACAGCGCCTTTCCAAATGGTCACCCATCTGGTACTGGCCGGGCTCATCATTGTTTAACTTTGGTGATCTGGTGAGAACCAGTGCATCAATATGATTGTGCCATATTTCTTTATTTATTTAAAATGTTAGCATTTTAATTTTTTTAACAAGAAATATTCTTTAAATCAATAGAACATTTTGAAATGTACTTAAAATTATATCGTTTTAATCCATAATCTTATTTTGGAACAATTCATTTTAAAATCGGTGACTGTGGTTCTCCAAATTGTAGAGTCATCGCAAATTCGGGAAGACAAGTGAAGACGGTAGTTTCCCAGGGTTTTCTGTCTCAATTCGGGAGTAGATCTCCCCCAGTGAGTTAAACGCACTTCCAGCCTCTTTCAAAATGGTCACCCATCTGGTACTGGCCAGGATCATCATTGTTTAACTTCTGTGATCTGGTGAGAACCGATGCATCAGCCATATTTTTTTATTTATTTAAAATATTAACATTTTTTTTTTTTTTTAAACAAGAAATATTTTCTTTATAGCGAAATATTCTTTAAATCATTTTGAAATGTATTTAAAATTATATTGCTTTAATCCATAATCTTAATTTTGGAACAACTCATTTTAAAATCAGTAAAGTAGGAACTGCTTTTTTTTTTCTTAATGACACGTTCTTATTTTATAAATAACCAAAAAGAAAATATGTTATTGTTTTGTGTTATTGTGGTGAAATTAATGCAAAACGTGACTTACACAAGCAACGGAGCCTACGTCTATCCTATCAAGTGACGAAATCAAGGAAGAAAAAGGAAAGGAAAAAACTTTGGTCTATAGACAGCTTATTTATATACATTTGGCATTAATTTGCATATGAGGACAATGGCGGCTGTGAAAAGGATGAATGAGAAAACACAGAGGAACTTTTGCTTTGGACAACTGGGAGAGATGGAGAAAGAACAGATAGTGGAGATTATAGTTGAAGTCAGGAGTTGACAAGAAGGAGTTCGAACGGATATTTATTATCATTTTCAAAATCTCAGTTTCATTCAAGCTATTTCGGCCTCTTTATTTTATTGATTTATTTACTGATTATTTCACTTTATTTTTAAGTTTCTGGATATGGCAAAAGTAAAGCTTAGCAATGATATAATAAAACCCTTCAATGGCAAAAAACATTTTTTTATTACATTTTCACCCCAAACAAGGCACAGTGCCACTTTGATGTAGGGGGCTACTATCAGGACATAAGTTGCAGGGATACTATGTAGGGACTTGAGCAGCATGATTTCTGTTAAAATTATACTTGAACTTCTGCATGTCAGTACAGTTGGGGAAGCAGGAACCAGGAAGGGAATTCCAAAGTCTAGCAGTTCTGGGGAAGAAACTATTAGAGTAGAAGGCCTTGGCAACAGACTTGATGTACGTGTTCCATTTCAGATCAGGAGTAAAGGTCAAACCCAGAAGCTTGTCGAAACAAGAAAGAAAAGAAGAAAGTGGTTAAAAAACAAACAGATATGGCAGCAGTATTCCATCACCATACCTTTTCGTTTTTTGCTTCTGACCCTTTCTGAGGATGCTTTCTTGCCGTTCTGGTTGATGCTAGAAAAGACGTCTAATGAAGAAACACAACACAGATTTCTAACATGGCTTCTTTATTTCCTCTGATGAGAGAACGGGGTGGTAGGCATCGTATTATTGACCATTTAGACTTGCCTTTGTTTTTTTTGACGCATCCTCGCATCTCACTCAGACAGCCGCTTTTTCCAAACTCAGAAAACCGACCGCCTTTCATACGAACCAAAAATCTTTCTCCTTTCTTTCTTCTTCATGCATCATTTTATTTTCACACAAACCCGATCACTCTGCTGTTTGACATACGTCAACCTTAACTTCTTGAACCATTCTTAGCACTAACCAACCTGCCAGCAACTCCAATTTCCAACATGCTGGAGTAATCTAGGATATATTATATAACACAACTTGTTTTGACATTTAAAATTTTTTTTTTTATTTGCAATTTCACGCCAAACAAGGCACATTGTCACTTTGCTGTAGGGGACTACTATCAGAGACATAAGCTACAGGGGTACTATGTGGGGAGTTGGGCAGTAAGATGTCGGTTCATGTTACACTTGAACTTCTGCATGACAGTACAGTTGGGGAAACAGGAACTCGGAAGGGAATTCCAAAGTCCAGCGGTTCTGAGGAAGAAACTACTGGAGTAGAAGGCTCTCTTACATCTAGGGATCTCATCTGTGAAGAGGTGGGATTTTGCTGCTTGTCGGGTTTGTCGGCGGTAATTAAGTTGAGGGGGCACAAGTGCTTGCAGTTCGTCAGAGCATTCATCATTGAAATACTTGTAGAACAGGCAGAGGGATGCTACATTACGTCGATGAGAAAGAGGCTGAAGCTTAGATGACAGTTCAGTTAAGTTGGAAACTATCTTTTGAACCCTGTCTAGGAGTGAGAGACAAACATCAGATGCACCAGCCCAAATATGACAACAATACTCCATACATGGGCGAATGGTGGCCTTATAGAGGTACAGGATAATTTTGGACATTAGTAGCTTTCTATACTAGCACGAGGAGATGCACTCCAACTCTATCATTATCATCAGACGAACATCAACTTTTACAGATGATATAAAGCCTGTTTACACGCAAGCTGATGTGAAAGGTTAAATCAGAAAGAAAAGACCTAATGATGCCAAGAACCTCACCACCAACACCATAACCCTTAGGTTTATTTAAAAGATCAGAAGGCCACATTCTGTCGAATGCCTTCAAAATGCAGAGTGCAATGGTCCTACCTGAATTATCCATAAACTGATTAAGCAAGAATACCTAAATTTAAATTTCTTGAGACCTTTTCAATTTCAGATATTTTTGAGAATCTAAATTATTCTAGACATAATTTATAATATTGTATCGCATATATGTATGTGTGTATGCCACATGCCTGATTTAAGGCTCCCAAAATAGCACATTTACAGTGAACTGTCCAAAGGAAAAAGACCCACAGGAGGATAGTGGAAACAGTTCAAGGACAATCTAAATGTCTCCCTCACACAGTTTGGCTTGTATTTTAACTCATGGGAAAAACTAACCCAAGACAGATGTTCCTGGCATGCCACAACTCACAAAGGTGCTACGATTGCTGAATCCGCATGCAATGGAGAACGTAAAAGAAAGCATAACATAGCAATCAGGTGTTTAACATGCGGGAAATACATACTTCAGAGCTCGAATTAGTCTAAAAAGCCATCTTCAAAACAATTATATGATCACGGTCATCTTCACAAGCAATGGACAAACATCATCATCATCATCAAATATAAATTACAAAAAATAGTGTGTTTTTCATTTCTTAAGTTTCATTTTTATGACACTATTGGTGTCATGAATGCATGCAGCGAGATGCATATTGCGGTGAGAGGGGGTGTTTGACCGGACAGGATAGAGGAAGAGAGGGCAGAAGAGGGGTGTTGATGTCTGATTGGGACAAAACAGAAATGTCTGTGGGATTTTGTCAGAAAGAGAAAAAACAAATAATAATTGTTTTTATTTCATTGTCGTTATATATCTGACATGAAAGGTTGTCTTTAAAACCTCTGTGAGAGGTATGAAGAGATCCAGAGATCCTTAGCTGATTAAGACTGACAACTTAGAATGAGGGTCAAGGGTAAGGGTCGCTTCCAAGCATTGTTCGACTTGGAATGACTAATCACTCCTAATTTGATAATAAGTAAAAACCTCCGTGCAAATGAGGGTTAAAATTTGGTAGAGATAAGTTCAAAGAGTAGTAGAGAGAGAGGTGTTGAGTGGACAAGACAACGGGTAAGCTCTAAGAGGAAGAAAGGGTGTTTGTAACCACTCTTTGAAGGAGAGGTGGGAAAAGGAGTTGGATTTTTAGAAAAAGGAATTCTAAAAAGAGTAGAGTCGTAGCCAGCAAACTGAACAGCTGGGCTGGTCAGGCGCTCCCGATTTGGGAGCCCTCAGGGCCTGATGTTATGATGTTAACTAGCCTGTGTTAATGGGAAATCTGTGACTTTACTGGCCTGGTCTTACATCGTTTCACTGCTATAGTCAGTCACCTCAATTTAGACAGTAGCTGTTATAAAGTAATGAAATTAATAGTTTGTTATTGTTATAAACCGGAGTTCTGTTTGTTTGTGGTGAGGACTCTTCATTTTGCCGCAAGCCGCAAGGACCAGCAGAGTGATTGATGTACCCGGAGACTACCTACACAAGGTAGGAGATGATTCGATCGAGAGTCAAAGCGCCCCACCATGAAAACACAGTGAGTGAAGATGATCAACAGGCCAACTTGTGACGGGACAATGTACAATTGAAAGAACATCTGCCATATCGGGTGGAATCCGACGAGGTTAAGGACACCCGGTGTGATTGGTGCAGTATTTATATTTTCTTTTCTTGTTAATCAGTTTTTCTTGTTTTGTAGGGTATTGATATAAAGCCTGTTTATACACAAGCTGACGTGAAAGGTTTCCCAGATAAGATCCCAGGACAATATCCATACACATGAGGACCCTACACAACCATGTATACCTTCCGACCATGGACAATCAGACAGGTAAGAAATTGTCATCAGATGCTGTTAATTGGAAATCGGTTTTGATAGCCAACAATATTGTTGGTTTACATGTATTACCTCCTCCATATAATTCGGAAGTTATCACTACAGCATTTTTCCAGTGATTAAAGTATCCCAAGATTATAAATTTTAGCATAATCAAACAAGTCAAGTGGGCTGGAGAACGCGTTGACATATACAACTTGCAGGAATGGCTGGGCGACGGCTACTATACAATACAACACAATAAAGTGTGTAAATATATCCACTGGACGATCTGTAAAATGCTTAATATCAAATGTAGCAGCAAGTCCTGGCAACATGTTTATCAGAAAGAACAGTTGGAAATAAGTTGTTCACCATCCACTATGATGGTGCAATTCCTACAGCTATGTACCCAGAAAATAAAGTTATCAAAACATGAAATATGGCATAATAAAAAGAAAGCAGCAACCTTAGTAGAAGTTAGTATCTCCAATGTTGCTGAATAAAACAGCTGAAAGGGAAAAGATAACAAAATACGTACGATACGAAAAAAAAAATCTTTATCATTCCAGTAATCATAAGAACAATCGGACTTACGAAAAAGAATAAAAAAAACTACCTGAAAAATATACCCAGTTAACCAAGTGCAAGAGAAATGCAAACAATTGCACTCAAACCAACGGTTAGGATCTTAAAAGAGGTCTCTTGGTTGGAGTGATTGAAATTGTGGGTGAATTTCTGGCATTCCATGAAAAACAAAATGATTAGAAAATAAAAATTAGACGAAAGAAAGATGTTTTTTTTTTTTTTTTAAACATACTTTGATCACCTCTGCCACATTGTAAGGGAACGATGATCCATGCAAAATTCTCGCAAGAGTATTAATCACATTTCCGGTTGCATTTACAAATGATAGGTTTGCCTGGATGTCCGACTGGATAAAACTGTAGAGAGAAGTTCCTGGCGGAAGTCTTGAAAGTTCGGTTGGCATGTTTTCCGTTCTTTTCTTCAATTGATGAATGGCGACGTGTTCGTTGAAAACCTAGAAAAATAATATGAATTTATTTGTACATTTAAAAAAATATTTCGCATATATTTTAACAGAATTCACGTCTGAAAGCAATCCTATGAGGTGTTTACAAGAAGTTTTCAGACATTTTTGTACAGGCATTTAAAATTGTTGTAGACTCTTGAACATTCAGTATTTTATTGCTATACATCTTATGAGATGACTGACCAACTTTTATGATTTCACGTTCAAATAAACAGCTACATCAGGAATAGGAATACATCCTACTAAAGCCTAATTGTCACAGCTGGTTAATTTAAAAAATGCAACTAGGGGCATGAACACACTTTAGAAGAATGATATGCAATAAAATTATGTTTTAACTTGGAAAAATGCCACAGAAATGTATGGAATGCTTCAGGCTGCTTTTGGACCATCTTGAACTTCGGCAGGTGGGAAAGCAGAATCCCGGAAGGGTATTCCAAAGTCTTGCAGTTCTAGGGAAGAAACTATTGGAGTAACAAGCTTTCTTACACCTAGGGATCTCTACCATAAAGGGGTGGGACTTAGTTGCTTGTCGGGTTCGTCGAGGGTACTCACGTCGAGGAGGTACAAGTGCTTGTAATTCGCCAGAGCATTCACTATTAAAGTATTTGCAGAACAGGGAGAGGGATGAAACATTTCGTCAATGGGACAGAGGCTGAGGCCTAGATGACAGTTCAGGTTGGCAACTCTCTTTTGAACCCTGTCCAAGAGTGAGAGACAAGAAGCAGATGCACCAGCCCAAATGTGACAACAGTACTCCATACATGGGCAAATGGTGGCCTTATAGAAGTACAGGATACTTTCAGGCGTAAGTAATTTTCTAACACGGTAGAGAGAGCCCACCTTCTTTGTTAACAGCTCTGTTTACAGAGGCAAAAAAGGGCATTTCTTTTTTGCAACCAAGGAACTAATAAAATTTGGATTGAATTTTAAGGAAGGCCTCGTTGTGTTTGTCTTATTTTACCACTGTCTTGGAGTAAAAAGCAGTTAGATAATGTGCTGACAGAAAAGAACTCTAATTTTTAACTTCCGTTTCTACTCTCCGGAAGTGAGTTATTTCCCTTGAGTTTTTCCTTCTTTTCTCTTCCTTTCCTTGAAGTAACAGGTCTCGTTCCCCGGGTCTGTTCTTAGTAAAATAAAGCTTATCTAAAGTTCACTCCATATCAAAGCTTTTTCATTACAGATAAATATCTAACATTTGTTTGAGCGTCCTAAATTCGGAGATGAAAAAAATGAACGGATCTCTTAGTAAAAGAGAGTTGTCTCCCTCAGCACAATGACAAATTGTAAAACAGCACCACTTTTACAATAATTATATTTTTTATGATATTTATTCTTTAACAATAATTAAAAAAAAATCTTTTTATAGTAATTACGCCATTTTCATTAGCAAATTGTACCCTCAACTATGTCGACATATATTCCTCATACTTTGGTTTATACAAACTGCAAGAAGGCCCAAAAATAATATTACGTACTTAATTGCCATGCCGAAAATAGTAATATATCAAAAAATTACGAAAAATAATGGAGTAGAAAGTTATTTCTAGTTAAAAGTAATTTTTACGTTAATTTGGGTAAAATCGCATTTTCTTAGATATTTTAAAGTAGATAGTATGAGGCTATACACAGGGGACATAACTCCGAAAGGAATATTTTCGACTACTTGTGTCATGGCTGAAATATTTGTTAATGTCAATAGCAATATTTTTTTTTTTTTTTTTTTTTTACTAAAAACACAATAGCAGTTGTTCTACTCGGTGAATTTTTGTAATTTTTGGATATATTACAATTTTCGACATGACAATTAAGTACGTAATATTTTTATTGCTTGCAACGATATATTTAAAAAATCGATTCGTCGACTGACTTCAAGCACCTTAATTCTAATATACTGTATAAGTAAATAAAATGGTTAAGCAGTTTGGAAAAAAAAATATTCGATTACATTAATTTTTTTATATATAAATTACAATAGAAAAATAGGTAAAATCCCTTCAAAGCGTATTTAAGCTTATATGAGAGAAAAAAAAAAAAAAAGAAGCTGTGTACGCATTACAAATGTTTCTTTTCAGTTATATTTAGGGAGTTGAGTTAGTGCTTTCCGGGCACTCCCTAATAAAATAAATAATTCAACACAAGCTACTGAATAAACGAACAAACAACCTCGTAAAACTTAACAAGGAAAAGGTTTATTGAAGCGAGTCAAGGTAAGATGCCAAAAAGATATAACTCGGATAAAACTCCTCTGCCTTTGCCCGGTAGTTATTCCCAAGTGGGAATCGTCGATACTGGTGTAGGCAGAGAGGGAGAGTGAAGAAACAGGTCCGCTCTCTTTGGCGTTTGGCTGGAAAAGAAGGAGATTTTCTCGTCCGGAACGGAAGCAGTTAGAGTTCCTTAAGGGGTAAGGGAGATCCCTGCGCTATGCCTCTGATTGGTCAGTATGTGCCATATCGCACACTCAGGGGAGGCACTGACGCACAAGAAAAAGAGTTCTATTTATTTCTATTATATAACCCCCTACTTAGGCTGAAAGCCAACAGAGAAAAAGGTAACGGGACAAATAGAAAAAAAAAAAAAAAATTAAATAAAAATTTCGATTTATTTATTTATTTATTCTTTTGTTTTTACGAAAAAAAAAATGTTCTTAGTTTTTTGTAAAAAGTTGGGGAATATTTGCGTTTTTTTTTTTTTAAAAATAAAACGCTCTTTTTTGTAGAAAAGAGAGAAAGAAAAGTTTCTTTTTTAACAGAAATATACAGTTTTACGTAGTTTCTTTGGCCAATGTAGCCGTCGGCCACTACGTGTAGTGGTCACATAACTGTTCTCACGTGGAGCATTTACCTCAGGTGTATGATGATGCTGTGTGTATGTTGGAGGAATGTGTGGCTCATGTATTAATGTGTCCAGAAAGGCTCTTTTTACCCTATCTATGGAAATTGTCTCTTTTTTACCACTAATGTCAAGGATAAAAGGGTCGGTGGTAGCTTACTGAGATAGGCTCGTAGTCTGTTGACAGAGCTGAGTCAGTTGTTGTATCCTCTATTGAGGTCAGCATCTGACCTGGCAACGATAGAGGTGCTCCATCGACTAGTTTGGCTGCAGAATATCTCAAGTCCTCTTTGATTGAGGCACGACAGCCAAGATGGACGACCAGTAAGTACTCGCTCCATTGCTGTTGGTCAGAGTAAGCACGTAATGCTGCTTTCAATTGGCAATGGAAGCGTTCTATCATCCCGTTAGAAGCTGGGTGATTGTCCGAATGCATGTGATCCCTAGGATCCTGGACAGTTCCCAGAATAGGTGGGATTCGAATTGTACACCACGATCAGTGGTGATGGTGGTGGGAACTCCGTAATGCGATATCCAGCCTGATATAAGGGCTCGTGCTACAGATTCAGCCTAAATGTCATTTAGGGGAATAGCTTCAGGCCACCGTGTGAAATGGTCTATGCAGGTCAGGAGATAAGTAAATCCCCGATGGACCGGCCATGGTCCAACCAAGTCTATGTGAACATGGCTAAACCGAGCGTCTGGGGTGCTGAATGTTCCAAGGGGTGCACGGATATGCTTGTGTACTTTTGGCAGGATACACAGTAACGTGTCCAGGCAGTGATATCACGCTTCATATTTGGCCAGAAAAATCTAGCTGTAATCAGCTTCACTGTGGCTTTGCATTCGGGGTGTGCCAGATTGTGTAAAGTCTCAAAAACAACTCTACAATGAGTCTTTGGAACAAATGGTCGAGGTAAATCCGTTGAGGTGGCACAGATAATCTGCATGTCCGAGGTAGGTACGGACAGGTATGCGAATTTGCAACGTGTTCAGACTAGGCTGGTCTAAGGCCATCTGCTGTAAATTGATATCCGATGATGAGGACAGAGAATTAATGGGAAGGCGAGACAAGGCGTCTGCCGCTGCATTCTGCTCACCCGAGGTATTGATGGTAAATTGCGAAACAAAATCCAAGTGGCGTGTTTCGCAGGGAGAATATTTGTCCGGTTTAGAATGAAATGCGTATGTAAGTGGATGGTGATCAGTGTAGATCACAAACTGACGACCCTCGAGTGAATGTTGGAAGTGTTTCACTGTGAGGTACATTGCCAGCAGTTCACGGCCAAACGTGCTGTAACGTTGTTCTGCCGGTTTCAGTTGTCGCGAAAAGTATGCGAGAGGTTGTAACTGTTGTTGGTGCTGCTGTTGCAACACTGCACCTACAGCTGTGCCTGATGCGTCAATGACCAGTGAAAACTGGGAATCGGGTACAGGATGTGCAAGTAGAGATGTTGTCACTAGTTTTGTTTTCACTTCATTGAAAGGTTTGAGCTGGATCTCATTAAGTGAGATTTGCTCATTTTTCTTCTTCCTGTTATGTAACAGGTCGAAAAGAGGAGCTAGAAGATCCGCACAGTGTGGGATAAAGCGTCTGTAGTAGTTCAGCAGACCGAGGAAGTGCCTTAGTTGGCGAAGTGAAGTAGGTGGTTGAAGGTCTTGCAGAACCTTCAGCTTTTCCGGTAACAGAGATATACCGTCTGGGCTGATAATGTGGCCCAGGAAAACTAGTGACGAAGCACCGAAAACGCATTTACCAGGGTTAATCCTCACCTGGTATTGTTGAAACCATTCGAACAGTAGGCGGAGGTGAATGACGTGTTCCTCAGGTGAGGCACTTGCCACAAGAATGTCATCTATATAGTTATAGACAAAGTCCAAATCACGCACTACTTCATCCATGAAGCGCTGAAAAGTACTAGCGGCATTACGTAAACCGAAAGGCATAGTTAAAAATTCAAATGCTCCGAATGGAGTTGTTACTGCCGTCTTTGGTATGTCGGCCAGATTTACTGGGATTTGATGGTAAGCCTTGACCAAATCTAGTTTGGAAAAAGTCTTACAACCATGCAACGAGGAAGCAAAATCCTGTATATGTGGGATTGGGTAACGATCAGATACTGTCATGACATTAAGTCGTCGGTAGTCCCCAGTCGGACGCCAATCTCCATCACGTTTTGGGACCATATGCAAAGGGGAAGCCCATGGACTGGATGAGGGGCGTATTATTCCCAACTGTAGCATATGATTGAATTCAGCCTTTGCTGCTTTAAGTTTATCAGCAGGGAGGCGACGAGGGCGTGAGAACACAGGAGCACCTGTGGTCTCAATGTGGTGTTTTGTGGTGTGCGTGGGTTTACTCACCACAAAATTTAGGTTTGTTAATTCCGGGTAGGAGTGTAGCAACTCGTGGTATGGATCATTTGAAGCGGCAATGAAAAATACCGGGCTGATAGATGGGACATTTTGCATCATGCCAGGGACAGAAGGTTCCATACTAGCGTCTATCAGCCGGCGTCTGCACATGTCTACCATAAAATTAAAATGATGCAGGAAGTCAGCACCTAGGATGGGGTAAGGTAAATCCGCTACGGTAAAAACCCATGTAAAGTCTCTCCGTAATTCCAAGTCCAGAAAACGTGAAATTTGACCGTACGTGGGAATGGGAGAATGATTTACCGCTTGCAGTGTGATAAGCGACACTGGTGGCTTCTCTTTAATGAGTTTCAGTGGCCAGATACTGCAAGCTGCATCCGTATCAACCAAACAACATGCTTGGGATCGAGAGTCCATAACGAAATAGGCACGGTTGTTAGAATTTCGTGGAAAGCTTGCCGTGCTCGTCTTCCCATTATCTAGTTCGCTGTGGGAAAAAAACAGGGCATTTTGCATTTTCGTGCCTCAGTGCCATAACGACTATGGTAAAAACATAGTGTTGGCATGTTTGAACGTGTAAACTTGTGTACACGTAGAGTCACCATTTTAGGGAGTTGAGTTTGTGCTTTTCGGGCACTCCCTAATAAAATAAATAATTCAACACAAGCTATTGAATAAACGAACAAACAACTTCGTAAAACTTAACAGGAAAAAGGTTTATTGAAGCCTAAAAGAGTCAGTGCTAAAAAGCTATAACTCAGATAAAACTTGTCTGCCTTTGCCCGGTAGTTTTCCCAAGTGGGAATCGTTGATACCGGTGTAGGCAGAGAGAGAGAGGGAGAAAACAGGTCCGCTCTCTTTGGCGTCTGGCTGGAAAAGAAGGAGTTTTTCTCGTCCGGAACGGAAGCAGTTAGAGTTCCTTAGGGGGTAAGGAAGGTACCTGCGCTATGCCTCTGACTGGTCAGTATGTGCCATATCGCACACTCAGGGGAGGCACTGACGCACAAGAAAAAGAGTTCTATTTGTTTCTGCTACATATGTTATACATTAGTATATTAGGGGTCATTTCGAGTGAAAAGTTTATTTACGGGACCCATCTGAATTAGAGAAAATCATGATTAAAATGTGTATGTAAATAGCTTATGAAGAATATGAAATATGGCTGACGTTCAGTAGACCGACAGGTGATCAAAAAATCAGATCGAGCGTACCGGAAAACGAAATGAGACCAAATTGACAACTCGGAAATTCTACAAAAAACAATTGAAACAAATTTTATTTGATACTTATGTAGAATAAATGCAACAACTTCATGCTTTCATTAGTGAATTAGTAGCAACAGTAGTCGCTGAAGCGACGAGGTTGCTATGGAAACCAACCATAAAAAGCGCCGCTCACCTCCTTATATATTTTTACGATTTTGAACACCAGAAAATTCATCACTTCTGTTTTACTGAACGAAAATTGAAAAAACAAGTTTTCACAATATAGCTGAGAAGGTGGTCTATAAACTGTAATAATTGTTTGAAATTTGGTCGAAAAATGAGTGAGCGGTGAAGCTTTAAAGCAGTTCTAAATGACTAAAACTGCCAATTAACCCTATATTCGAACACTAAAGTGTTTGAATGATAAACGACAAAATATCAGATGAAAGGAAACAGGCCTTTCAAGTTCAGATGTTACACTTCAATTTCTTGTTCTCTGTTAGTGGAGGAGAAATCCTTCACGACTGAGACAATTTTAATTTTTTGTTCCTTTTCTCCACATTAAAAAACGACCCTGGTGTCTAACTCTGTCCTGTGGAGAGGCATTGTGAATAGGAACAAGTCGGAACTTTTACGCATGTTGACAATTTTCATTCTATCACCGCCTTATTCATTTTTTTGGTCTTCATGACAGAAAAGTACCACGAGTTAAATGGCCAAATAACCGAGTAGTCGCCCATACTTCCGAATCGCCGCAAATAAATGGGACGATCTTCAAATTTCGCGTGTCTTTATTGACTTTTGTTGACGCGCGGTAACCGCCTCCAAATTTTTTTTCGTCTTTTTTTTTTTCAGCAGATTATTATCGAATGGACAACAGTCTACCAGATTAACACTTCCGCCCCCCCCCCTTCCCCAATGTAAACACAGAATTTTTGTAAAATGTTAAGCGTTACGTTACTCTGCTTGAATTGAACCCCCCCCCCCCAAAAAAAAAACGAAAAAAAAACATAAAAATGTTTTTTTAAACCGCCCGTGAAAACTTAATTTTTTTTAAAATCAATTAAAAATCATTAAAAACTTAACGCAAAAATAAACCACATTTTTTTTATAAAAAAAACTTGGAAAATGTGTAGCTTAGCGGCAGCGGCGTAAATTATTTGCCAGATAAAAAATTATAAAAACTATTTATTTTTATAAAACACAGGGTTTGACACATAGATTCGAAAAAGTTGTCAAAAAACAAATATATAACAAATAAATATTATCAAAGGCAAGATAAGTTACTTTTCTACCAAACTGGATACATTTTTTGTGTTTTTATTCAATGTAACATGTTTATTCAGCTCGAAAAACATGCAGTGTTTACCGATGTATTGGAAAATTCAAAATGGCGCCCGAGTCTCTCTTTAACACGGTAAGTTTGGGAAAAGATGTTATAAATAATAAACGAGACAAAATACTATTAGAAATTCGCTCATTATATGTTATCGTGACATAAGTTGACATATTCGGTGTTTTTTAAATAATCTATGTGTACAAACCCAAAACACATTATTAGACCCTAAGACCAGAGAAAAAAAAAAAAAAATCATTTTTTATTATGTTTTCAACATTTTTTTTATTAGACAATCGAGGCCGCCATATTGTTTTAAAAAATTTGGCCATTCTAAGGTTTGACAGATTGGTCTTTTTAAGGGCAAATTTGGCCTTTTTTACGCTTTTTCATGAACTATGTGGGTGCCATGTTGTTTTATTGTTATGAAAGAGCATAAAAAAGGCCAAATTTGGCCTTAAAAAGGACAATCTGTCAAATAAAGGCCAAAATTTAAAAGCAATACAGCGAATGTCGCACATTTAGTGTAATAAAAAAAATGGAAAAATAATAAAAAGGAATTTTTTCTGGTTTTATTTCAGCTTTTTTTTTTTAATTTAAAAAATTTTTTTTATTACATTTTCACCCCAAACAAGCCACTTTAGTGTAGGGGGCTACTATCAGAGGCAACAACTACTGGGGCACTATGTAAGGATTTTGGCAGCAAGATGTCTGTTCACATTGCACTTGAACTTCTGCACGTCAGTAGAGTTGGGGAAGCAGGGACCTGGAATGGAATTCCAAAGTCTAGCGGTTCTGGGGAAGAAACTACTAGAGTAGAAAGATCTTTTACATCTAGGGATCTCTACAGTGTGGGAGTGGGATTTTGCAGCCTGTCGGGTCTGTCGAGGGTGTTCACGTCGTGGGGGCACAAGTGCTTGCAGTTCGTTAGAGCATTCACCATTAAAATACTTGTAGAACAGGCAGAGGGATGCAACATTTCGTCGATGGGACAGAGGCTGAAGCTTAGATGCCAGTTTAGGACCTATCAGATTTGCGACTCTCTTTTGAACCTTGTCAAGGAGCGAGAGACTAGTAGCAAATGGCGGCATTGAACGTGACCCTCCATTTTTGTCCCCATTCCACTACAGATTGGAGGTCATCCTCTAGTGTTTCTGCCATTTCTTTAGATATGTGTTCATTTGTTTTCCTGTCGTGCCAGTTATAGAGTGTGGTGTCATCAGCATATATACCCATCTCAGAGGCAATTTTGCCGGGGAGGTCATTTATGAATATCAGGAACAGTAGAGGTCCAAGGATAGACCCCTGCGGCACTCCCACATTTATATCATATTGTTTAGATGTACGACCGTCGAGGACAACCTGGATTTTTCTCTTATCTAAGAAGGATTTAATTATGTTAAGTATTCTACCAGTGATACCATATGATCTAATTTTCCTGAGGAGACCCTCATGCCATATCCTGTCAAAAGCCTTAGATATATCTAGAGCTACCGCTCTGCCCTCCCCCGCTTTGTCCAGTGAATGGTATATACGTTTAGAGATTACAGTTAGGATGTCCGCTGTGGAACGGGCTTGTCTAAATCCATATTGTTGGTCAGTC
The DNA here is from genome assembly GCF_053919585.1 of Euprymna scolopes. NCBI lineage: Eukaryota > Metazoa > Mollusca > Cephalopoda > Sepiida > Sepiolidae > Euprymna > Euprymna scolopes. The sequence continues at coordinate 73,924,696 of NC_136520.1, forward strand.
AGAAGTTTAGCATCTGTAAGGTGATGGACTAGAGCATTGTTAGTTAAGGTCTCAAATATTTTGGCAAAAAGTGGGAGGAGGCTAATGGGGCGATAATTTACTGGGTCAGTTCTTTCGCCAGAATTCTTGAATACTGGTACCACAGAAGCAGTTTTCCAACAGCCCGAAAAACAAGATTCATTAAGGCATTTGTTGTAGAGTTTGGAGAGAACTGGAGCTACTTCGACTGAGCACTTTTTTAATAGCACAGCTGGGATGAGATCGGGTCCACATGCTTTTGAAGTGTCAAGGTTTTTTATGATAGCATGCACCTGAGCAGGAGTGATTTTCAGATCGTCTAGCATGGCGTCTGTCCGCATAGGAAATTCAGGTAGGGGGTGGTTGGAAGGGTCCAGTGTGGAGTTTGAGGCAAACCGACTGGCAAGCATGTTAGCCTTTTCGGTTGCTGAGCAAACAACCTCGTGATTGTTGGTTAGTGGGGGGGGGGGACTTTTTATAATTTTTGTTTAGCAAATAATTTATGCTGCTAAACTACACATTTACCAATATTTAAATATTGACTTAAAAAAAATGGTAAAACTATACAAACACCGTGACAGCGAATTACCCCTACCCCTAACCCTAAACCCTAACCCTAACCCTAACCCTAACCCTAATCCTAACCCTAACGCTGTCACGGTGTTTGTATAATAATACCAAAAAAATTGGTACTTATGCAATTTTGGGTACTCATGCAGAGAGTGATCCAGATGTAACTCAGCGTCCACTCGGCTTTCCCTAAAACATGACGTCAACAGCCGGAGTAAACCAAGCGTCGCTGATTAAAGTATAACAAGAAAAGAAAAACCTACTTTAAATTTTAAGTTTTATTAACTGTAAAGAAAAATGTTATATATATATATATATATATATATATATATATATATATATATATATATATATATATATATATATATATATATAAGCTGAATGTCTGTGTGTGTGTATGTCTGGTCACGAATAGGCTCCTATATGGTTGACTATTTTAAAAACAACTGATCACATATAATGATAGAAGATGTATCGAGACACATGAATGGGTATGTTTGATCTGGCAGAATGGTGGCTCATTAAAATTGTGGAGTCTGCGTTCACGCCTGGTCCACAAAGTATGGAAATAAAAAATTAAAAAAAAAAAAAAACGATTACAAGTGTTTTTGATATAGATGTACATAAGAATAGTTTGATAAGTATGTTTTAACTTAAATAGGGATGGTATAATAAAATTGTGGGGTCTGCGTTCGCGCCTGGCCTCCATAGAATGGAAATAGGCAGACACTTTAATAAAGACTTTTCATATCTATCTGCGTAAGCATACTTTGATAATTATGTTTCAGTTTGAAGAAATATGGTATAATAAAATTACGGGGTGTTCGTTCGCGCCTGACCTCCAAAGAGTAGAAATATGTCACAAAGTTTAACAAGGTCTTTTCATATAGATCCACAGAATATTGTGATAAGTGTTTCAGTGTGAACAGGTATGGTATAATAAATTATGGGGTTTATCTATTTTATTTTTACTTTCATATATATATTATATGTATATATTATTATAATTATATAATTATAATTATTATCGTTATATATATATATATATATATATATATATATATATATATATTATTATAATTATATAATTATAATTATTATCGTTATATATATATATATATTATTATAATTATATAATTATAATTATTATCGTTATATATATATATATATATATTATTATAATTATATAATTATAATTATTATCGTTATATATATATATATTATTATAATTATATAATTATAATTATTATCGTTATATATATATATATATATATATATATTATAATTATATAATTATAATTATTATCGTTATATATATATATATTATTATAATTATATAATTATAATTATTATCGTTATATATATATATATATATTATTATTATAATTATATAATTATAATTATTATCGTTATATATATATATATATATATATATATATATATATTATAATTATATAATTATAATTATTATCGTTATATATATATATATATATATATATTATATATAATAAATATATATATATATATTATATATTATTATAATTATATAATTATAATTATTATCGTAAACTTGAAAATATTAAAAAAAAAAAATAGCGCGGTAGCAAAAGTGCATAAGCACTAATTTTTTTTTCTGATACTTGTAGATTAGTGTCTATTCGATTATAATCCGCTGAAAAAAATTGGGGGGGGGGGGACAGACAGGGTACCGCTCCCATACGAACGTGCGCCCCTTTGTTTCCTGTTAATCGTTCTACTTCACGATCAATGCTCTAAAAAAGTTCCTTCTGACCCTTCTGATTAATGTTTACGAGTTAAAAAATTATTTGGTCATTCTGAAAAAAAAAAAAAAAAAACTATAAAAAAGCTCGCTTGCTTATTTTAAACTGATAAAAATTAACCTGAAGCGCGTTTTCCAGGGCAGCATTCATCGTAGAGCAGAACGATCAGCAGAAAACAAAAATAAATCAAGATACGCGGAACTTGAGGATAAGTATAAATGTTACCAAAGGCAAGATAAGTTATACCTACCTGGATAAGTGATCTTGTTTAAACTTATTTTAAAGCGTTTTTTTTTTTTTTTTTTTTTTTTTTTTTTAAGTCTGAAACACAAGTGCCGAGTTGCTAAAACAGGAAGAAGATGGCTTGCATGAGACGGTCCTCTTTGGAGTCTCGATAATCGGCCCCCCCCCAAAAAAAAAATCAAACAAAAGTACTGGTAGAAAGCCGCAAGCGCCCAAATAACTCCCAGCGGGACACTTAAAAATGTACGAAAATAACAAAGAAATTTTGCGACCTGACAAGGGAAGGGGTCGGTTACCTGACAAGGGGTCGGTTGACTTTTGCCGTGGCTACCGTAATACGATGGTCACGATTTTGCTTGTTTTCTCCGTGAGCAAAAAAAAAAGTGTTTCAAACAACGTTAGTGACTTTCATGTACTGCTTTGGCGAGTGAGTGTGAGTGTGTGCACAAAGTTCCTGATAGATAATTTCTCTTCATTTCCTAGAAATACACGATTTCCCAGAAATCTATACGTTTTCCTTCGAATGTTTACATTGTGATATTTTGATGTGGACGTTTGAACCCAGATTGTAGATGTCGCCCTGATTTTTACTTTCGCTTTTCTCGGTCATGTGCCTCAATTCTAAATTCGTAGAAAAGCAGCCGACATCAGTGGATTTTTTTTTCTATCAAAACGGTTAACAATGTTTGCTTTTTTTTTTTTTTTAAATGTTATTTTAATGTTTAACATAATATTGGTCAATGTCAAGTTTCTTTCCAACTCCTCAAAAAACTTTAACGAATATCACACTTAAATTTGGGGAAGATAAGTAGTTTGCATGATATGAAGAAATTACTTTTTCAAAAAGTGGGGGATCACTTTCCTATATAAATTTAACGTAACATGAGCACCCACTTTCTAACCACTCACTTTTTGAAAAAGTAACTTCTTCATATCATGAAAACTACTTATCTGTCCCAAATTTAAGTGTGATATTCGTTTTCAGCACCACAGAAAACCTTTAAAAGTCGTCATTTTAAAGTTTTTGGGGGAGTTGGAAAGGAACTTGACATTGACCTTTGCAAAAACTGATATAAATTATTGTACAATAAAAATATTTAAATTAAAACAAAAATATTCTTATCTATATCTAAATACGATAGCGTATGTGTTGTTTTGTGTGTCACGCTTACATCTTTTTTCTTCTGAGTGACTCTCGTTTAATTGTTATGACTTTCCATTTCTTGTAATAAATAATTTTACCAAGCATTTTTACATAAGTTTTGGTTTCGGTTTCGATTATAGCTGAAGGAACTCAAGTTATTTTTTTATTTTATTTCATATATATATTTTTTTTGTTTATAAGTTTTGGTTTCGGTTTCGATTATAGCTGAAGGAACTCAAGTTATTTTTTTATTTTATTTCATATATATATTTTTTTTGTTTATAAGTTTTGGTTTCGGTTTCGATTATAGATGAAGGGATTTATTTTTATTTTTATTTTTATTATAGGTAAACGTCGATGTCGAAATACCCTGGTCAAATCACAGCTAAAAAAAAAAAAAAAAATCGTTCGCGCCCATCAAACTTAAAAATCAAATCGGAAACTCGAGAACAAAAGGAAACGAACTTTTTATTATTACCAGAAAAAATGTATTTCCCCTGTTATTATTTTAGTAAGAACGAATTACTATTTCGTTATCGTTCTTACTAAAATAAAATATAATTATTAATTCTTTTTCTCTGAAAATGAAATAAATAACGAAACAATAATAAAAAAAACCCTCCAATTTCTTCTTGATCAAATAACGTGACAAATAAGTAATAAACACGTGAAGAAGCAGGCATGGTCCCCGTGAGTGCACAGTGAACGAGGCATGAAAAAAAAAATGACTAAGTTCAGCACCCCCCCCCACTCCATTTAACCCCAAAAGATCCCAGGGGACGTCCAATCCTGGTGAAAATAAACAAACGGTGCAGTTTGAGTTTTTCTGCCACATGCAACATCATTGCCCCCCCCCATTCAGCCCCCAAAGTCTCCAAGGCCTTAACATATTTAAATTTGAGTTCAGCACCATGCAAAACTGCTAAATAGACATACACAGAAAATTTTGGACAAATATGGTAAAATAGTCCAAAAAAATGGAGTGTTTTTATTAGCCTTAAAAGAACCCCTGGGGCACACCCAAGAATTATCGCAAAGTATAGACAAACAAAATTATATAGAAAACAGTTAGTTACAATTTTTCAGAAAGTTTTATAAAAATCCAGCGCATCATTTTTTTTTTATTTTAATAAGCACAAAAGTGTCGATTTTAGCCATTTTAACCCGAAAAGCACCCCTAGGGGGGGGGGGACAGCCGTTGTTTTCCTGGAAAATCTGTTCTGTTATTTTTTTTACTAACAACTTAACCAGGTCGGTAGAAAACGGACACTTAGAAAATCGATTTTATTAAAAAAAAAAAAAACAAACACACACACACAAAAAAAATCAACAGTAAACAAGTAAAAATATTTTTTTTTAATATTATGGGGCGGGGGGTATAGTCTCTTTTAAAAACAATAAGAACGGCCATAAAATGTGTTTTCTATCGATATTTATTCAATAAGGGACCAGTTTTCCTACCTAGTAAAAATGACCTTTTTAATCATATGTTTAATGTTTGTGCAAAATTTGAAAAAATTCCAAGGGGTAGTTATTGAGAAAAATGCGGACAGACAAACGGACAAACGGACGAACGGACAAGGGTGAATTTACAGGTCCACCCTACTTTTGTTAGTGGACCAACAAGATTTTTTTTCCTAATACAAAATATTTGAAAACCAAAACATTTATTGTATAAAAATGTATCAAAATATAATTGTAAAAACATTTATTTAAAAATCTGCGTAAGAAAATAAAATTTTAATAAAACAATTTTGTAATGAAAGCAACATTGGATTTTTATAAAATAAAATATATTTTTTCTTTTCGAACACATCAATAATTTAAATGAAACATTTTTCCGAATTAAAGCAACATTGGATTTTTATAAAATAAAATATATTTTTTCTTTTCGAACACATCAATAATTTAAATGAAACATTTTTCCGTATAAAAGCAACATTGGATTTTTATAAAATAAAATGTTGTTTTTCTTTTTTCTTTTTTCTTTTCGAACACATCAATAATTTAAATGACACGCCCTCCCCATCTTTAATTCTAGCTTTTCTTCCTAAAAATCGAACATTTTGCTCGGTATCATAAATTGTTTTTTCACTGTAAAAAAAACAAAAAAAAACTACTTGATGAAATTAAGTAAATTTTTTTTTGGAGAACCTCATTCCATAACGGCTACATACAATTTAAACTTTTTTTTCGATATTTTCATTTTTTTATGTCTTCACTAAACTGTACAAGTACCGATTTTTTCAATTGAAAGAAAATTGTCGTACCCGAGAACTCGAGAAGTAGTAATAAAAATAAAATTCGTTTCATTTTGTTTTCGAGTTTCCGATTCGATTTTGAAGTTTGATGGACGGGGGACGATTTTTCTAGCGGTGATTTGGCCAGGGTATTCCGACATCGATGTTTACCTTTATTATATACTAGCCGGGCCCGTTAACTGGCGTTGCCCGGTGGTAGCATGACCCCCCCCCCCGCGTAAAAATTTCAAATACGTCTGTTATTTCTGTTGTTGGCCAGATATTAAATTACTAAGGTCTGTACTGCCAAAATAGCCGAATCAGATGTTTTATTTTTTTAATAAGTGTAATAATAATACGTACCTCCAACGCCCACCACAGCTTTAACCCCGCCCCGTATGTAACACTATGTAATTTAATATTATCATCCTCACTTTTTTTTACCATTTAAAAGAAGCTTTAAATGAACTGCTAATAATTTTTACAAATTTTTACAACATACAAAAATAATGTAAATGAGAGACAAAAAATCGATCCTATGTAGTAACATTTGTGAAGCCGTAGACATACCCATGTTAAAGAAATCTATAAAAAAAATCCATCTAACCCTAACCCTAACCCTAGTCCATGTTTAAGAAATCAAAAAAAAAAAAAAAAAATGCATCCTCTACATTGCTTCTGCATTTTTGGTACCGTTCTATTTGTAAATAGTGTTTTCAGGTTAAATTCAAGTTTCACGCTATTTTTTTTAATATTGAAAAACACCCTCCCCTCCCGAAAGGTTAAAATGGCGTTGCAAATAAAAACAAAATTATTTCAGTACCAAAAGTACATAAATACACATAATTTTTGTTTGTATTGTTAAACGCTTTTAATATTAAAAAAAAAAACAAACAAAAAAAAACGAAAAAACGTACTTATTGTCAAACGTCGGTACTTCTTCAGTTTTAAGTCGGGTTTTCCGTGATTTTCGGTGGCCAACGCCCGGCGAACAAGGGAAACCGCCAGATTATATCGATTGTGGTCTAATGGCCAATGACATCTGGTGTTGTTAACGTCGGGCATATGAAGTGAAACCCGCATTCCGGCTATTGAAAGAAAATCGTTCCTTTAATTTGAATATAAAAATAAAATCAACTGTTATGTTTTATTTATTAATTTTATTCATTCATTTATTATTAATTTGTTTTTGGTGTTGCAAATTTGAAACTACTTTTTTTGAATAAATTTTATCGATATAAAAACTAAAAAAAAAAAATAATAATAAATACTTGTTTTGTTTTTTTTACAAAAATTTAAGTACTTGTACAGTTTAGTCAAGACATTAAAAAAAAAAATGAAAATATCGAAAAAAAGTTTAAATTGTACGTATTCGTTATGGAATGAAGTTCTCCGAAAAAAAAAATCACTTAATTTCATCAAGTAGTTTTTATTTTACAGCGAAATATGATACCGAGGAAAAGGTTCGATTTTTAGGAAGAAAAGCTAGAATTAAAGATAGGGAGGGAGTGTCGGCGCTTTACATGGAGTTATCTCCCGTGTCGTTTATAAAATTCAAACAAAATTTTAAAACAAATCCAAGATGTCTACCTTCAACGCGCTCTCATAAAAACGTGTTTTTCCGCTGTAAAAAAAAAAAAAAAAAAAAAAAAAAATACCCGATCAAATTAAGCGAAATATTTTTTTCGGAGATCTTTGTAGGAGTGAACCTAAGTGACCTCAGGCCACATAATACTACCATGAAGAAAAGACATTGTTTCTTTAATCCTCTCTTTCTCTAAAAGAACTCAACTAACCAAGATTACCAAAATTCTATTCCCTTTTCTCTTCTGCTGTTGCTGCTCGCTCGCCCCCCCACTCTCTCTCTCTCTCTCTCTCTCTCTCTCTCTTTGACCGATGATTGACCTAAAAAGGATTGGACAGTCAGTCTCCAGGCTTCTAAGTTGCTACACGTGTCCTGCGAAGAGCAGACACAGAATTCTAAAAGTATGTAAAAACTAAGAAAATAAAATATTCCTATCAAGCTAATATTTGTATCCACTTTGTCAGTTATAACAACCAATAAACAAATATTACAATGGTGACCCGACAAAAAGGACATTACAACCTCAAGAAACAAACTAATTTTACCCAGGACTGAAAGGAAAGAAACACTTTTGGAGCTTTCAGGAAAATTACAAGTAAGTGTTATTTCACGTCACAAACGTTTTCAAAAGAGAACCTTCGACGTAAGTAAAACAAACTATATTTTTTCCCCCACCTTTCTTCGGTTAAAAGAAAAATACTAGAATATATTTTTACATACACAAAAAGAAAAAAAAAAAAAAAATTTAAAATGGAAGAAGCCTCCTTACAACAAATTACAATAAAACCGCCGGAATTCATGGAAACAGCAGTAAATGGCTGGTTCTCCATTCTGGAAGCGCAATTCCATCTGCGAAACATTACAAATTTGACAACAAAATTTTATACGGTCATATCAGCTCTGCCTGCAGAGGTAGTAACAAAAATACCGCTTCATATTTTAAACGGAAAGGACTATGAGGAACTGAAATGCTCCTTAATTGAAGCGAATGAAAGAATGAAGCCTGAGTTGCTAGACAAGTTAATGTCTACAAACACAATACAGGCCGTTCATCAGTATATTTATAGGAGATGCTCTCTATAGCAAAAAGGATAGGCGTCGGCGAAGAAATTGTTCTTCATAAATTTCTTCAGGCCTTACCTGCAACAATTTCCCCCGTCATTGCCTCTCAAAAAGAACTAAATTCATCCCAACTTGGAAATTTAGCGAACGAATTAATGCCCTTATTAAATAACATGAACGGAACAGCAACAGCATTCACCACTCAGCAGCAGCACACAGAAAGGAATAAAAACGTCCGTATACCGATAGGAATAAAACCCTATTTCCCAGAACAAAAAACTAAAATAAGCAGAGCGCATCTCTACTTTGTTGAGCAGGCAAGAACCTGAAAACCGTGGTATAAATGGCCAAAGAAACAGAACATCAAAATGTTACCAAGCTCACATCCACCCACACCACCACCACCAGCTGCGGAAAACTAGCAGCGCGAACCGTGTCAGTCCCCTTGAGTTTGCTGCTACTACAAATCAAAGCAAGATTAGGGATAACAATTTTACAATTTATAGTAGACACTGGTGCAAGCCTCTCAATAATACCGACGTTTGCGTTAAAAGGCATGACGTTATACCCAACACGAGTATCATTCACCACTGCCAACAGAGAGAAAATAAAATGCCATGGCCAAGCTAACCTGGAGATTGTAATACCAAGCTTAAGAAGGACCTTTTTATGGACATTCGTGGTCGATGATATCACCAATCCCCTCCTCGGAATTGACTTTCTAAATAACTTTGGTCTCACTATCAACTGCAAAAACAGGACAAGTTATGACCCAACAACAACCACTAAAAAGAAGTTGTTATTAAACACTACTGCTCCTGTAAATGTGGTCATAAACGAAGCAAATATAGACACATTTATTAAAACAAGCTTAGATAAATACCCAGAAATTATCTCTCCTCACACCAACAAAATAATAACTACTGCAGTATTTATCACAGAATCGACACAGGTAGTCACTCACCAGTTTTTGCTAAATCCAGACAACTGTCTGCTGAAAAGCTGACTGCTACAAAAGAAGAATTTAAGAGATTAATAAATGAAGGAGTAATAACCCCTTCAGACAGCGAATGGTCAAGCCCACTACATCTAGTACCTAAACAGAGTGGAGGATATCGCCGCTGTGCGCTGTGGTGACTACCGCACCTTAAACAGTATCACTAAAAGTGATAGATACCCCATCCCTAATATTAATTCCTTTACTACTAAACTCACTGATAAACAACGATTTTCAAAAATTGATTTAATTTCAGCCTATCATCAAATTAAAATGCACCCAGATGATATTCAAAAAACTGCAGTTATTTCGCCAATGGGATTATATCAATATGAATTTATGCCGTTTGGATTAAAGAATTCTTCGGCTACCTTTCAGAGATATATGGACAGAATCTTTCGAGATATCGACTGTGTCTTCGTATATATCAATGATATACTCATTTTCAGCAATGACGAACAATCCCATAAAAAAGATGACAGAGTTTTCCAAATCCTTCAAGAAAACAATCTCAAAATATCACTCTCCAAATCGATTTTCAACGTAACTGCCCTTGACTTCTTAGGCTTTAAAATTAACTCAAAGGGAATTACACCAACTGCAAATAAAGTAAAAGAAATAAAATCCTTCCGTGCCCTAAAGATGCTAAAAGCCTACGCAGATTTCTTAGTATGGTAGGATTTTACAGAAAATTAATACCAGGTCTTGCAAAGTTAGTTTTTCCTTTATCTGAGAGAATGCGACTAACACCGAAAGGATTAATCACCTTGAATACATTAGAAAAAGAATCCTTATCTACCATGACTAAAATATTGGGTAAGCTAACGGAATTACCCCATCCTCAACCAAGTTGCACACAGTATCAATTTGTCACGGACAGCAGCAAATATGCAGTAGGTGCTGCCTTACATCAAGTCGTGAATGGAAGCCCTATACCAATAGGATTTTTCTCGAAGAAACTGACAGCAACACAGACAAGATATTCTACTTTCGACCGTGAACTTTTAGCAGCTTATTTGGCTGTATTACATTTTCGCCACCTCATTGAAAGTCACGAAGTACTACTTCTAACAGACCCCAAGCCAATATGCGGCGCATTTCACAGTTTAAAACCAGCAAAATCGGATAGGCAACAAAGGCAACTAGCCATAATCACAGAATTAAACTCAGATATTGCCCATGTGAAGGGTGATCAAAATGTTGTAGCAGATTGTCTATCACGCCCAACGCTTGCTGTACAGATCGACATGTACGACCTCCCAGCACTTGCAGGCGCTTAAACAGCAGATACTGAAATACAGTCCTTCCCAGAATTAAAAAAATATACAATATCAGGAAAAGATCAGTTCGTGTTGTGTGATATATCAACGTCATACCCCAGACCTTTTGTACCATTCACACTACGGAAATCCATCTTCGATAGTCTGCATTCAGTGTCCCACCCAGGTATAAAATCGTCTATAAAAATGATTAAGGCAAGGTTTTACTGGCCTAACATAAAACCATCAAAGAATTATGTGCATCATGCACAGCTTGCCAACAGGCGAAAATATATAGACACACAAAATCGCCAGTAAAAACGTTAGAAATACCATTGTCAAGATTCCACACTGTACACATCGACATAATTGGACCTCTACCATCAGCAAAATGTTCAAACAATCCTTACATCAATCCATGTTGATATATTTTAACATGCATAGATCGAACCAGTCAATGGATAGAAGCGCAACGCATAGCAGATATTACAGCACAAACTGTTGCAGAAGCTTTTGTAAATACGTGGATTACTCGCTTTGGTGTCCCACTTCATGTCATAACAGACAGAGGCACACAATTTGAAAGTGAATTATTCATGGAATTATCAAAAAGTATCGGATTCTATAGGCTAAGAATAACATCGTATCACCCACAATGCAACGGACTTATAGAAAGAACTCACAGAACTATCAAAGCAGCTATAATGGCCCGAAAAGAATCTTGGATTTTAGCCTTACCAATTGTTCTTTTGGGAATTCGAAGTATGCCCAACTGCTCTAATTTTTCCCCTTTCTATGCAGTCACAGATGCAAAAATGTTATCGCTACACCTAATGATAGATTCGGAAAATCCAGAAACACTCACACAAAATTTTACTAAAGAACTACATAAAACCATGGCGAAATTTGACTTGACTGACTTTTCAAACAGAGAAAAATCAGCACAAAAATCTTACATACCAAATGAACTGCAAACCTGTAGAAAAGTTTGGATAAGGATTGACCGCGTTCGAAACCGCTAGAAGCCCCCTGTTCAGGTCCTTACACTGTACTCGAACGAACACCTAACTATTTCCTTATAGAAACTAACCCACGCATACACAAGTTTCAATAGATCGTTTAAAACCTTACACTGAAAACAAGCAAAAATGTACACAAAATACAACTACCAACAAAAATAAAGAGCCCACGGTGGGAGAGAGGTTGCAGGGAAGAGAAAAGGGAATCTCCCACTAAGCCACAAAGTCTATTTTGTACTCTGTCAAGGATATGCTGTTTTTAGCATCTCCTGGCCAGATGTGGCAGCAGTACTCCATCCTTGGATGTACTTGGCTTTTATATAGATAGAGATTTGCATCAGCAGTGAGATATCTTCTGGAGCGGTAGAAGGATTCCCCCAGTGACCTTGGCAACAGATTTGATGTACATGTTCCATTTCAGATCAGGAGTAAAGGTCAAACCCAGAAGCCTATCAAAACATGGGTCCTCCCCTAGACGAGAGCCATCCATAATATCCATCCATCTAATAACCATTAGCACATCTGCTGGAGATCTAGCAGAATGGAAACCATATTGCATGTCACTAAGAAGGTTATTTCTGCTGAGGTGGTTGACTACTTCTCTATTTAATATGGATTCCAGCAACTTACTCATTACACACAGGAGACTTATTGGTCTGTACTGAGAGGGAGATGACTTATCACCTGAGGTTTTGTTGGAATTTTTTTGATGGTATGAAACGGTCTATGCCTACAATTACCTATTTGGTCAGGTCTGATACTATAGAGGACACATTCTTTTTAAACATGGAATGCAGAGATAGATCAAATATGAATGGACGGAAGCTATCCCAGTCAGCCATAGAGTATCGATATACAGTACGGTGGAGGGGTACGTCTTAAGACTTATTAAATTTCATTTTTATCTTAACTGTTACAACGGAGTGGTCGGAGGATCTCAGAGGAGATAGAACGGAACATGAACATAGCTCAGGGGAAATTGAGAGAAAAAAGGTCTAGATCGGGCACATGGGTGGGCTTGCGAACACTCTGACTGAGGTCATAGGCAATGGCAAATTCATGACAGAACCTCCCCTCATCATCTGTCTTATTTGAGTGTGTCAGCCATTCCAGGTTATGGACATTGAAGTCACCGCAAATGTGAATGTTAGCCGAAGAATGAGGTGACAGGATGTAATCAATTTTCTCAGATATGCTCTTAAAGATAGTAACTCTGCTGTTGTGTGGGTGATAGAGGGCAAATATAAACACGGTGGTGTAAGCAAGTGCAACCCGGAAGCACATATAAGGTAAATTAGGGTCTTCTCTGGAGATATCCCTGCCACACGGAAAGCCATCTTTAATGTAGGCACATGTTCCATGCCCATGGTCTTCTTCTTCTTCTTCTTCTTCTTCTTCTTCTTCTTCTTCTTCTTCTTCTTCTTCTTCTTCTTCTTCTTCTTCTTCTTCTTCTTCTTCCACGTCAGGACTATAAATAATGTATATACAAAACACGAAAAGTTTGCAATTTCAAGGGAAATAATTCATGCAATTTTAAGGGAAATAATTCATGCAAAAAACTCTTTGAATTATCTCCCTTATTTGCAAGAGAAGTAATTCAAACTATTTTTTACATGAATTATCTCCCTTGATATTACAAGTTTTTTTTTTACTTTTAAAAGTACAAAAAAAAAAAAAAAAAAAAAAATAATTGGAAGACATTCCGCCTCTCAACAAAGCCGAATATTAAACCAGGTTAATAAGATTAAATCTGGCTTCCCAAAAAGAAGAAGAAAAACAAAACAAAAAAAAAACACGTCTCAAACATCTCCTTCTCTGTCCGCTTTCTGCCCACAATGTCTATTTTTATTTTCCGTTTCTCTTCTTCAATGCATGCAAATTTGTCAATTTGCATATATGCTTTTAAATGCTTTTAAGGTGCTGTTTACGTATGACACAATCACGTTCACACACCGTTTCCCCTGCCAGATCATTGAAGTTAAGCAACGTTGAGCCTGGCCAGTACCAGATGGGTGACCATTTGGGAAAGCAAAGCGCTGTATGTACCGCAAGGTAAAATACCAAGTTGAGAAACTGGCGTGGTTTATCCTTCTCTGGAGGATAGATGGGACTCTCTTAAGCCATGGTTAGCAACCCATCTAGTGATGGCATCACTAGTGTGTCAACGTGATTGTGCTGTAAATGTATCGAAATCGGAACTTTAGAAGAGAATCGGTAATTGTGTCAAAATCAATAATTGTATCAGAATCGGTAATTCTATTGGAATTAATAATTGTCCCGGAATTGGGAAAAATATTGGAATCGCCCCATACATACTACTTGTAAATATTTTAATATTATCTCCCAATTTTCCTATAACTCAAGCTTTTATTTGCGTAAATATCTATATCGACCAGTTATTGTATTATGAAATCTGGGTTGAGATTGAATATGGATGCGTAAACGCTTTTAGGGTTGGGTTAGTGTTAGGGTTAAGAGTTAGGGTTAGAGTTAGGGTTAAGAGTTAGGGTTAGGAGTGCATGACTTTCCCTAAAATCAACGTCATTTTCTTTGATTTGACTGCTTAAACAGAAAATGGGGGTTACATATTCACAATCGAATACTCTAGAATATACGAGGTGCCTTCAATAAGTTCCCGACTATTTTTGCACAGACATCTAAAATTGTCATAGATACTTGAAAATTCAGTATTTTATGACTATACAACTGATGAAATGACTGACCAATTTTTATGATTTCAAGTTCAAATGAACAGCTACAGCAGGAATTGGAATGCACTCTACTAAAGCCTGTTTTAAACTTGGAGAAAATGGCACAAAAATGTATGGAATGCTTCAGTTTACTTTTAGACCATCTTGCATAATTCGATTGTCAGTTTTTGAGTGGCATAAGAGATTCAAGGAAGGCAGGGAGTTTGTGAGGGATGATGAGAAGTGTAGAAGGAGTAAGGAGTTAGAACACCAGAGTTGATTGGCCAAATAAAGAATTTCATGGATAAAGACCTTTGTGTGTCTATAGAGAAAATAAGTGCACAGTTTGATGTGAGTGTTGGAACTTTCCATACAATTATTCGTGAAAAACGGAAGATGCGGAAGATTTGTGCAAAGTTTGTCCCACGGGTTCTCAGAGAAGATCAGACTGTTTGACAAAGATGGGCATTAAGACAGTTCCTCATTCCCCCTGTGACTTTTGGTTATCCCCTAAGCTCAAGGAAAATCTTAGAGGCTGTTGTTATGAGACAAGGAGATGGATGAGGTTGTGACGCGGTTCATTGACACGTTCACACAAGAGAACTTCCGTGTGGCCATCCAGAAAATGTTGAAAAGGTTCACAAGTGCATTGCAGCCAGAGGAGATCACTTTAAATCAGTAGTTCTCAACTGGGGTCCACATAGACCCTAGGGGTCCAGGGAATATATCTGTGGGTTCACAGGCAAAACATAACAAAACTTATTATCATAATTATCATAGTTGTTGTCGAATACTTTATTTGCATTAAATTAGTTTTCATTTAAAAATTAAGCTTAATTATTTAATATTTCTTTGATTATTAAAACCTCAAAATTTATATTAGTGAAAAATAGAAGATTGTCTTATGACCAATATTATGAAGGGGTCCACCAAGATAAAAAGGGAAAGGGGTCCAGGAGTAAAAAAAGGTTGAGAACCACTGGTTTAAATGGTAACTAGAGTTTCATGTGTGTATCATCAATAAAAGTTCATATATGAAAAATGTCCGAAGGTATCTCGGCTGAAAAGTTTGTATATAAACACAAAAATACTAAGATTCTCGTACATTTTTTTGCTGGAAAAAACATATGAGTGATTACCACAAAATGAAAAGAAATAATTTTGAATTAAAAAACACATTTATTTTAAAATAATTATATAAATTAAATAAACATATTTAATTAAATATAATTATAAAATTAAAAAAACAACAACATATTTATTTAAAAATAATCATGAAATTAACTAAACATATTTATTAAAGAAATAATTATTAAATAAAATAAACATATTTATTTAAAATAATTATAAAATTAAATTAAGATATTAAATAAATAATTATAAAATCAAATAAGGATATTTATTTAAAAATAATCATAAAATTAATTAAGCACATTTATATAAAATATAATTACTAAATAAACATGTATTGAAAATAATTATAAATAAAATAAACATACTTATTTAAAAAAATTATAAAATTAAATAAAAATATTTATCAAAAAATAATTATAAATTAAATAAACATATTTATTTAAAAAATTCAAATGTAATACACATATTAATTTAAAAGTAATTCTAAAATGAAATAAGCACGTTTATTTAAAAATAATCAAAATTAAATAAGCACATGCATTAAAAATATTATTATTAAATAAATATATTAAGTTAAAAATAATTATAAATTAAATAAATATATTTACTTTGAAATAATTATAAATTAAATAAACATATTTATTTTAAAATAATTATGGAATTAAATAAGAATGTTTATTTAAAAATAATTATTAATTCAAATAAACACATTTATGTAAAATATAATTATTAAATAAACATATGTTTTTAAAATAATTATAAATTAATTAAACACCTTTATTTAATAATCAAAATTAAATAAGCACATTTATTTAAAAATAATTTAAAATTAAATAAACATATTTATTTAAAAGTAATTATAAAATGAAATAAGCACGTTTATTTAAAATACTCATAAAGTTAAATAAGCACATTTATTTACAAATAATTATAAAATTAAATAAACATATAAAAATAATTATAAAATTAAATGAACATATTTATTTTAAAAAATTATAAAATGAAAATAAAACATATTTATTTTAAAAACTATACGAATATTCTTAGTTATTATATTTCAAGATAACATGCAAGTGAAACAAACAAGAAATCGTGGAATGTAATTGGGGCGGGGTCGATAAATTTACTAACACCTTCTAATTCCCATGACATATCATGACGTAGACAGCTATCACTGGACCGACTAAATTAATATGAGTGATTGCTAAAATGGATTTCAATGCCCTGCAAAATGCATGCACTAAAATCGATGATGTGAAATTGAATGTGTGAGGTGAGACTTGGAAATGAACAGAAAGCAAACAAACAGACAGACAATATGCGTGCTTTATAAATAGTTTTATTCATAGATTTTATTTTATTGTTATATGTTTAGATTTTCATCACCAGGTGTCGGTCATTTGGTAGTTGTCGCTCACTATAAATGGCGGAATCCAATTGTTTGATATACTTTTTATTTAACTTTCGTTTCTGGTCAGAGTCTTCAATTTCCTGGTTCGATCTTGGAATTCGGAAGTCTACACGGCAGCAGGCAATGATAACTGAAAAATAACACACATATATATATATATATATATATATATATATATATATATATATATATATGTTAAAACTGGTAATTAGTAAAAGCTTGAAGAGAGTGCTCAATACAATCGCAGAGCAAATATGTGTTTTATTTTTTTTTATTACCGTTTTATCTGTTTGGTTACATATGTTTCAGATGTTGGACCGTGTTTACGATCACACAGCCTCGTCAGACCTTACAGAAATGGTTGTTAGTTATTGGAAAAAAAATGTTTTTTTTCCACAACACAAAATACACTTTTTTCCAATAACTAACAACCACTTCTGCATGGCCTGACAAGGCTGTTGGATCGTACAAATGGTCCAACATCTGAAACATATGTAGCCAAACAGATAAAACGGTAATAAAATATAAAACACACACACACACACACACACACATATATATATATATATATATATATATATATATATATATATATATATATATACATATATATATATATATATTTATTTAATGAAATTACAGGGATATAGTGTTTACCTGATATATGCAGTGGAAAACTTCAAACTAATATAAATAAGTGGTAAACTTTAAACTAATATAAATAAGTGGTAAACTTTAAACTAATATAAACAAGTGGTAAACTTTAAACTAATATAAATAAGTGGAAAACTTCAAACTAATATAAACAAGTGGTAAACTTTAAACTAATATAAATAAGTGGTAAACTTTAAACTAATATAAACAAGTGGTAAACTTTAAACTAATATAAACAAGTGGTAAACTTTAAACTAATATAAATAAGTGGAAAACTTTAAACTAATATAAATAAGTGGTAAACTTCAAACTAATATAAACAAGTGGTAAACTTTAAACTAATATAAATAAGTGGTAAACTTTAAACTAATATAAATAAGTGGTAAACTTTAAACTAATATAAATAAGTGGTAAACTTTAAACTAATATAAATAAGTGGTAAACTTTAAACTAATATAAATAAGTGGTAAACTTTAAACTAATATAAATAAGTGGTAAACTTAAAACTAATATAAACAAGTGGTAAACTTTAAACTAATATAAATAAGTGGTAAACTTTAAACTAATATAAACAAGTGGTAAACTTTAAACTAATATAAATAAGTGGTAAACTTTAAACTAATATAAATAAGTGGTAAACTTCAAACTAATATAAACAAGTGGTAAACTTTAAACTAATATAAATAAGTGGTAAACTTTAAACTAATATAAATAAGTGGTAAACTTTAAACTAATATGAATAAGTGGTAAACTTCAAACTAATATAAACAAGTGGTAAACTTTAAACTAATATAAATAAGTGGTAAACTTTAAACTAATATAAATAAGTGGTAAACTTTAAACTAATATAAACAAGTGGTAAACTTTAAACTAATATAAATAAGTGGTAAACTTTAAACTAATATAAACAAGTGGTAAACTTTAAACTAATATAAATAAGTGGTAAACTTTAAACTAATATAAACAAGTGGTAAACTTTAAACTAATATAAATAAGTGGTAAACTTTAAACTAATATAAATACGTGGGAAATTTAAACTAATATAAACAAGTGGTAAACTTTAAACTAATATAAATAAGTGGTAAACTTTAAACTAATATAAACAAGTGGTAAACTTTAAACTAATATAAACAAGTGGTAAACTTTAAACTAATATAAATAAGTGGTAAACTTTAAACTAATATAAACAAGTTGTAAACTTTAAACTAATATAAATAAGTGGTAAACTTTAAACTAATATAAATAAGTGGTAAACTTTAAACTAATATAAATAAGTGGTAAACTTTGAACTAATATAAATAAGTGGTAAACTTTAAACTAATATAAATAAGTGGTAAACTTTAAACTAATATAAATAAGTTGTAAACTTTAAACTAATATAAACAAGTGGTAAACTTTAAACTAATATAAATAAGTGGTAAACTTTAAACTAATATAAATAAGTGGTAAACTTTAAACTAACATAAATAAGTGGTAAACTTTAAACTAATATAAATAAGTGGTAAACTTTAAACTAATATAAATAAGTGGTAAACTTTAAACTAATATAAACAAGTGGTAAACTTTAAACTAATATAAATAAGTGGTAAACTTTAAACTAATATAAATAAGTGGTAAACTTCAAACTAATATAAACAAGTGGTAAACTTTAAACTAATATAAATAAGTGGTAAACTTTAAACTTATATAAATAAGTGGTAAACTTTAAACTAATATAAATAAGTGTTAAACTTAAAACTAATATAAACAAGTGGTAAACTTTAAACTAATATAAATAAGTGGTAAACTTTAAACTAATATAAACAAGTGGTAAACTTTAAACAAATATAAACAAGTGGTAAACTTTAAACTAATATAAACAAGTGGTAAACTTTAAACTAATATAAACAAGTGGTAAACTTTAAACTAATATAAATAAGTGGTAAACTTTAAACTAATATAAATAAGTGGTAAACTTTAAACTAATATAAATAAGTGGTAAACTTTAAACTAATATAAATAAGTGGTAAACTTTAAACTAATATAAACAAGTGGTAAACTTTAAACTAATATAAATAAGTGGTAAACTTTAAACTAATATAAATAAGTGGTAAACTTCAAACTAATATAAACAAGTGGTAAACTTTAAACTAATATAAATAAGTGGTAAACTTTAAACTAATATGAATAAGTGGTAAACTTCAAACTAATATAAACAAGTGGTAAACTTTAAACTAATATAAATAAGTGGTAAACTTTAAACTAATATAAATAAGTGGTAAACTTCAAACTAATATAAACAAGTGGTAAACTTTAAACTAATATAAATAAGTGGTAAACTTTAAACTAATATAAATAAGTGGTAAACTTTAAACTAATATAAATAAGTGGTAAACTTTAAACTAATATAAATAAGTGGTAAACTTTAAACTAATATAAATAAGTGGTAAACTTCAAACTAATATAAACAAGTGGTAAACTTTAAACTAATATAAATAAGTGGTAAACTTTAAACTAATATAAATAAGTGGTAAACTTTAAACTAATATAAATAAGTGGTAAACTTTAAACTAATATAAACAAGTGGTAAACTTTAAACTAATATAAATAAGTGGAAAACTTCAAACTAATATAAACAAGTGGTAAACTTTAAACTAATATAAATAAGTGGTAAACTTTAAACTAATATAAACAAGTGGTAAACTTTAAACTAATATAAACAAGTGGTAAACTTTAAACTAATATAAATAAGTTGAAAACTTTAAACTAATATACATAAGTGGTAAACTTCAAACTAATATAAACAAGTGGTAAACTTTAAACTAATATAAATAAGTGGTAAACTTTAAACTAATATAAATAAGTGGTAAACTTCAAACTAATATAAACAAGTGGTAAACTTTAAACTAATATAAATAAGTGGTAAACTTTAAACTAATATAAATAAGTGGTAAACTTTAAACTAATATAAATAAGTGGTAAACTTTAAACTAATATAAATAAGTGGTAAACTTTAAACTAATATAAATAAGTGGTAAACTTTAAACTAATATAAATAAGTGGTAAACTTTAAACTAATATAAACAAGTGGTAAACTTTAAACTAATATAAATAAGTGGTAAACTTTAAACTAATATAAACAAGTGGTAAACTTTAAACTAATATAAACAAGTGGTAAACTTTAAACAAATATAAATAAGTGGTAAACTTTAAACTAATATAAACAAGTGGAAAACTTTAAACTAATATAAACAAGTGGTAAACTTTAAACTAATATAAATAAGTGGTAAACTTTAAACTAATATAAATAAGTGGTAAACTTTAAACTAATATAAATAAGTGGTAAACTTTAAACTAATATAAATAAGTGGTAAACTTTAAACTAATATAAACAAGTGGTAAACTTTAAACTAATATAAATAAGTGGTAAACTTTAAACTAATATAAATAAGTGGTAAACTTCAAACTAATATAAACAAGTGGTAAACTTTAAACTAATATAAATAAGTGGTAAACTTTAAACTAATATAAATAAGTGGTAAACTTTAAACTAATATGAATAAGTGGTAAACTTCAAACTAATATAAACAAGTGGTAAACTTTAAACTAATATAAATAAGTGGTAAACTTTAAACTAATATAAATAAGTGGTAAACTTTAAACTAATATAAACAAGTGGTAAACTTTAAACTAATATAAATAAGTGGTAAACTTTAAACTAATATAAACAAGTGGTAAACTTTAAACTAATATAAATAAGTGGTAAACTTTAAACTAATATAAACAAGTGGTAAACTTTAAACTAATATAAACAAGTGGTAAACTTTAAACTAATATAAATACGTGGGAAATTTAAACTAATATAAACAAGTGGTAAACTTTAAACTAATATAAATAAGTGGTAAACTTTAAACTAATATAAACAAGTTGTAAACTTTAAACTAATATAAACAAGTGGTAAACTTTAAACTAATATAAATAAGTGGTAAACTTTAAACTAATATAAACAAGTGGTAAACTTTAAACTAATATAAATAAGTGGTAAACTTTAAACTAATATAAATAAGTGGTAAACTTTAAACTAATATAAATAAGTGGTAAACTTTGAACTAATATAAATAAGTGGTAAACTTTAAACTAATATAAATAAGTGGTAAACTTTAAACTAATATAAATAAGTTGTAAACTTTAAACTAATATAAACAAGTGGTAAACTTTAAACTAATATAAATAAGTGGTAAACTTTAAACTAATATAAATAAGTGGTAAACTTTAAACTAACATAAATAAGTGGTAAACTTTAAACTAATATAAATAAGTGGTAAACTTTAAACTAATATAAATAAGTGGTAAACTTTAAACTAATATAAACAAGTGGTAAACTTTAAACTAATATAAATAAGTGGTAAACTTTAAACTAATATAAATAAGTGGTAAACTTCAAACTAATATAAACAAGTGGTAAACTTTAAACAAATATGAACAAGTGGTAAACTTTAAACTAATATAAATAAGTGGTAAACTTTAAACTAATATGAATAAGTGGTAAACTTCAAACTAATATAAACAAGTGGTAAACTTTAAACTAATATAAATAAGTGGTAAACTTTAAACTAATATAAATAAGTGGTAAACTTCAAACTAATATAAACAAGTGGTAAACTTTAAACTAATATAAATAAGTGGTAAACTTTGAACTAATATAAATAAGTGGTAAACTTTAAACTAATATAAATAAGTGGTAAACTTTAAACTTATATAAATAAGTGGTAAACTTTAAACTAATATAAACAAGTGGTAAACTTTAAACTAATATAAATAAGTGGTAAACTTTAAACTAATATAAACAAGTGGTAAACTTTAAACTAATATAAATAAGTGGTAAACTTTAAACTAATATAAACAAGTGGTAAACTTTAAACTAATATAAATAAGTGGTAAACTTTAAACTAATATAAATACGTGGGAAACTTTAAACTAATATAAATAAGTGGTAAACTTTAAACTAATATAAATTAGTGGTAAACTTTAAACTAATATAAGCAAGTGGTAAACTTTAAACTAATATAAATAAGTGGTAAACTTTAAACTAATATAAATAAGTGGTAAACTTCAAACTAATATAAACAAGTGGTAAACTTTAAACTAATATAAATAAGTGGTAAACTTTAAACTAATATAAATAAGTGGTAAACTTTAAACTAATATAAATAAGTGGTAAACTTCAAACTAATATAAACAAGTGGTAAACTTTAAACTAATATAAATAAGTGGTAAACTTTAAACTAATATAAATAAGTGGTAAACTTCAAACTAATATAAATTAGTGGTAAACTTTAAACTAATATAAACAAGTGGTAAACTTTAAACTAATATAAATAAGTGGTAAACTTTAAACTTATATAAACAAGTGGTAAACTTTAATCTTATATAAATAAGTGGTAAACTTTAAAGTAATATAAATAAGTGGTAAACTTTAAACTAATATAAACAAGTGGTAAACTTTAAACTAATATAAATAAGTGGTAAACTTTAAACTAATATAAATAAGTGGTAAACTTTAAACTAATATAAATAAGTGGTAAACTTCAAACTAATATAAACAAGTGGTAAACTTTAAACTAATATAAATAAGTGGTAAACTTTAAACTAATATAAACAAGTGGTAAACTTTAAACTAATATAAATAAGTGGTAAACTTTAAACTAATATAAATAAGTGGTAAACTTTAAACTAATATAAATAAGTGGTAAACTTTCAACTAATATAAATAAGTGGTAAACTTTAAACTAATATAAACAAGTGGTAAACTTTAAACTAATATAAATAAGTGGTAAACTTTAAACTAATATAAATAAGTGGTAAACTTCAAACTAATATAAACAAGTGGTAAACTTTAAACTAATATAAATAAGTGGTAAACTTTAAACTAATATAAATAAGTGGTAAACTTTAAACTAATATAAATAAGTGGTAAACTTTAAACTAATATAAACAAGTGGTAAACTTTAAACTAATATAAATAAGTGGTAAACTTTAAACTAATATAAATAAGTGGTAAACTTTAAACTAATATAAATAAGTGGTAAACTTTAAACTAATATAAATAAGTGGTAAACTTTAAACTTATATAAATAAGTGGTAAACTTTAAACTAATATAAATAAGTGGTAAACTCTAAACTAATATAAACAAGTGGTAAACTTTAAACTAATATAAATAAGTGGTAAACTTCAAACTAATATAAATAAGTGGTAAACTTCAAACTAATATAAACAAGTGGTAAACTTTAAACTTATATAAAGAAGTGGTAAACTTTAAACTAATATAAATAAGTGGTAAACTTTAAACTAATATAAATAAGTGGTAAACTTTAAACTAATATAAATAAGTTGTAAACTTTAAACTAATATAAACAAGTGGTAAACTTTAAACTAATATAAATAAGTGGTAAACTTTAAAACTAATATAAATAAGTGGTAAACTTCAAACTAATATAAATAAGTGGTAAACTTTAAACTAATATAAATAAGTGGTAAACTTTAAACTAATATAAATAAGTGGTAAACTTTAAACTAATATAAATAAGTGTAAAACTTCAAACTAATATAAACAAGTGGTAAACTTTAAACTAATATAAACAAGTGGTAAACTTTAAACTAATATAAACAAGTGGTAAACTTTAAATAATATAAATAAGTGGTAAACTTTAAACTAATATAAATAAGTGGTAATCTTTAAACTAATATAAACAAGTGGTAAACTTTAAACTTATATAAATAAGTGGTAAACTTTAAACTTATATAAATAAGTGGTAAACTTTAAACTAATATAAATAAGTGTTAAACTTAAAACTAATATAAACAAGTGGTAAACTTTAAACTAATATAAATAAGTGGTAAACTTTAAACTAATCTAAACAAGTGGTAAACTTTAAACTAATATAAATAAGTGGTAAACTTTAAACTAATATAAATAAGTGGTAAACTTTAAACTAATATAAATAAGTGGTAAACTTTAAACTAATATAAACAAGTGGTAAACTTTAAACTAATATAAACAAGTGGTAAACTTTAAACTAATATAAATAAGTGGTAAACTTTAAACTAATATAAATAAGTGGTAAACTTTAAACAAATATAAACAAGTGGTAAACTTTAAACTAATATAAATAAGTGGTAAACTTTAAACTAATATAAATAAGTGGTAAACTTTAAACTAATATAAACAAGTGGTAAACTTCAAACTAATATAAATAAGTGGTAAACTTTAAACTAATATAAATAAGTGGTAAACTTCAAACTAATATAAACAAGTGGTAAACTTTAAACTAATATAAATAAGTGGTAAACTTTAAACTAATATAAACAAGTGGTAAACTTTAAACTAATATAAATAAGTGGTAAACTTTAAACTAATATAAACAAGTGGTAAACTTTAAACTAATATAAATAAGTGGTAAACTTTAAACTAATATAAATAAGTGGTAAACTTCAAACTAATATAAACAAGTGGTAAACTTTAAACTAATATAAATAAGTGGTAAACTTTAAACTAATATAAATAAGTGGTAAACTTTAAACTAATATAAATAAGTGGTAAACTTTAAACTAATATAAACAAGTGGTAAACTTTAAACTAATATAAATAAGTGGTAAACTTTAAACTAATATAAATAAGTGGTAAACTTTAAACTAATATAAATAAGTGGTAAACTTTAAACTAATATAAATAAGTGGTAAACTTTAAACTTATATAAATAAGTGGTAAACTTTAAACTAATATAAATAAGTGGTAAACTCTAAACTAATATAAACAAGTGGTAAACTTTAAACTAATATAAATAAGTGGTAAACTTCAAACTAATATAAATAAGTGGTAAACTTCAAACTAATATAAACAAGTGGTAAACTTTAAACTTATATAAAGAAGTGGTAAACTTTAAACTAATATAAATAAGTGGTAAACTTTAAACTAATATAAATAAGTGGTAAACTTTAAACTAATATAAATAAGTTGTAAACTTTAAACTAATATAAACAAGTGGTAAACTTTAAACTAATATAAATAAGTGGTAAACTTTAAAACTAATATAAATAAGTGGTAAACTTCAAACTAATATAAATAAGTGGTAAACTTTAAACTAATATAAATAAGTGGTAAACTTTAAACTAATATAAATAAGTGGTAAACTTTAAACTAATATAAATAAGTGTAAAACTTCAAACTAATATAAACAAGTGGTAAACTTTAAACTAATATAAACAAGTGGTAAACTTTAAACTAATATAAACAAGTGGTAAACTTTAAATAATATAAATAAGTGGTAAACTTTAAACTAATATAAATAAGTGGTAATCTTTAAACTAATATAAACAAGTGGTAAACTTTAAACTTATATAAATAAGTGGTAAACTTTAAACTTATATAAATAAGTGGTAAACTTTAAACTTATATAAATAAGTGGTAAACTTTAAACTAATATAAATAAGTGTTAAACTTAAAACTAATATAAACAAGTGGTAAACTTTAAACTAATATAAATAAGTGGTAAACTTTAAACTAATCTAAACAAGTGGTAAACTTTAAACTAATATAAATAAGTGGTAAACTTTAAACTAATATAAATAAGTGGTAAACTTTAAACTAATATAAATAAGTGGTAAACTTTAAACTAATATAAACAAGTGGTAAACTTTAAACTAATATAAACAAGTGGTAAACTTTAAACTAATATAAATAAGTGGTAAACTTTAAACTAATATAAATAAGTGGTAAACTTTAAACTAATATAAACAAGTGGTAAACTTTAAACTAATATAAATAAGTGGTAAACTTTAAACTAATATAAATAAGTGGTAAACTTTAAACTAATATAAACAAGTGGTAAACTTCAAACTAATATAAATAAGTGGTAAACTTTAAACTAATATAAATAAGTGGTAAACTTCAAACTAATATAAACAAGTGGTAAACTTTAAACTAATATAAATAAGTGGTAAACTTCAAACTAATATAAACAAGTGGTAAACTTTAAACTAATATAAATAAGTGGTAAACTTTAAACTAATATAAACAAGTGGTAAACTTTAAACTAATATAAACAAGTGGTAAACTTCAAACTAATATAAATAAGTGGTAAACTTTAAACTAATATAAATAAGTGGTAAACTTTAAACTAATATAAATAAGTGGTAAACTTTAAACTAATATAAACAAGTGGTAAACTTTAAACTAATATAAATAAGTGGTAAACTTTAAACTAATATAAATAAGTGGTAAACTTCAAACTAATATAAACAAGTGGTAAACTTTAAACTAATATAAATAAGTGGTAAACTTCAAACTAATATAAACAAGTGGTAAACTTTAAACTAATATAAATAAGTGGTAAACTTTAAACTAATATAAATAAGTGGTAAACTTTAAACTAATATAAACAAGTGGTAAACTTCAAACTAATATAAATAAGTGGTAAACTTTAAACTAATATAAACAAGTGGTAAACTTTAAACTAATATAAATAAGTGGTAAACTTTAAACTAATATAAACAAGTGGTAAACTTCAAACTAATATAAACAAGTGGTAAACTTTAAACTAATATAAACAAGTGGTAAACTTTAAACTAATATAAATAAGTGGTAAACTTCAAACTAATATAAACAAGTGGTAAACTTTAAACTTATATAAACAAGTGGTAAACTTTAAACTAATATAAATAAGTGGTAAACTTCAAACTAATATAAACAAGTGGTAAACTTTAAACTAATATAAACAAGTGGTAAACTTTAAACTAATATAAACAAGTGGTAAACTTCAAACTAATATAAACAAGTGGTAAACTTTAAACTAATATAAATAAGTGGTAAACTTTAAACTAATATAAACAAGTGGTAAACTTCAAACTAATATAAACAAGTGGTAAACTTCAAACTAATATAAACAAGTGGTAAACTTTAAACTAATATAAATAAGTGGTAAACTTTAAACTAATATAAACAAGTGGTAAACTTCAAACTAATATAAATATTTTATGTTTACTTTCATAATATTTTCCTTTAGTATTGATATCCCCAAATGCGGAGCTATCTCTTTACACCCCTTCCTTTTCATAACCTATCATACTTTCATAAATCAGAGTCCATTTTCTGTAGGCTGTATTTGAACCCAGTCAACGACGGGTACTTTTGCTAGTATATATATATATATATATATATATATATATATATATATATATATATATATATATATATATATGCATGCATATATACATATATATATATATATATATATATATATATATATATATATACTAGCAAAACACGAAACAATTGTAACACATAAGGAAATACAACATATGATGTTTTTATTTTATATTTTGTTGTCTTGATTTTTGAAAAAAAATTATACGCTTGCTCGATTATGAAACCTTATAATCATGAAGCTTAATTTATTGAGTTAATTAATTTTGACTTGATTTTATGTGGATATGAACATTACAGGAATTGTAATATATTAAACATTTTAGTTAGCAATATTTATAAGGTAATATCTTGCTACGATGTGCAGACCGTTTCAATCATATTAGATATCATCAGGCAAATACGTTTTATTTTTTATTACCGTATCTTTCTGTTAAGTCACATTATTGTTTCAGCTACTTGGCCGTTTTTTTGGCCGTCTGTAGCTTCCTCAGACTTTTACAGGTTCTGTAAAAGTCTGAGGAACTACAGACGGCCCAAAAAACGGCCGAGTAGCTGAAACAATAATGTAACTTAACAGAAAGATACGGTAATAAAAAATAAAACGCATATTTGCTCTACAACAGTACTGAGCACTTTCTTCAGTTTTATTAATTACCATTTCCACATTATATATATATATATATATATATATATATATATATATATATATATATATGAAATCTCCCGACCGGCGGTAATCGTGACACCCTCCATTGATGATTCCCGAAAGGATCAAACCCTAGTGTCTGTAAGTATTTTTGATAATTATTGTAGTAAATAATTACGTCAGCCCCTTCAAGAAACTCCTTTCTTATTTTTGAGCAGTTTACAGTTGAAATAAAGTCAATCACTTTAGCTCGCATGCGTAGCTCATGATATTACAGCCATTAGATCACCCTAACAGACATTAAGACATTTAAAAATAAATGTTTAAATTTCAACGATATATCGCACGGTTGACGGTGGCCGTTTGGATTTCTTCCTTGCTAATGGAGTAAGAGATAGCTTCGTTGCCGGGTTCGAATCTCCTGACGGGCGTTAATCGTGATATATATATATATATATATATATATATATATATATATATATATATATATTGTTGAAGCGTTGACAATATATATATATATATATATATATATATATATATATATATATATATATATATATATATATATATATATATATATATATATTGTTGAAGCGTTGACAGTCGGCAGTTGCACATATCGACCCACAGGAGTGATGCCCGCAAATAACCTCAACTATTGTCTATTTTAAACAAACATTCGTCCACCACTTTTACAGTGCTCAAACCTCTTATTTATAAAGAAACAGCGAGCCTCGCATTTTTCAGCCAATTAAGTAGCGGGTGAGATTATTTACGACAGTGCTCTACCCAAAGAGGGGGGGGCGGCTAGAGAATATATATATATATATTGAGTATTAAGATTAATAATTCTAATGAATAATTATGAATTAGTTTCAAAAGGATGAACAAACAAAATCAAATTGAGTGTACGATCGTTTCAGAAACGATATTCATTTTATAAAAATTAACAATAAAAATTGACAATAAAAATTGACAATAAAAATTAACAATAAAAATTGACAATAAAAATTAACAATAAAAATTGACGATAAAAATTGACAATAAAAATTAACAATAAAAATTGACAATAAAAATTAACAATAAAAATTAACAATAAGAATTGACAATAAGAATTGACAATAAAAATTGACAATAAAAATTGACAATAATTGACAAGATTATGTTTTTGAATATAGTCTCCTCATCAGCAAAAAGAGGAGTTGGATGGGGAGTTTAAGATACCAAAATAAAACTAGAATTTTTATAGTAAGTAAGTATCGAGGATAAGGTTTATTGAGTGTACAGTAATCAATGGGATAGTATCGTAGTAATCGTTAGTATTGGAGATTTGATAAAGTGGATTACTTAAGGAGGCGGTTCATCAAGAATTTGTTTATGTTGGACTTGAAGATAACCAAGTTGTAGTCAGCTGGGAAGCAGGTAAATGGAAGAGAGTTCCACAGGCGTGCAGTTCTGAGAAAGAAGCTCTTTTCATGGAATCTACGTTTTGATTTAAGCACAGATAAAGAGTGGGGGAAATTATTGACAGTGGTTTCAGCTAGACGGGTGTTTTTCGTGAAAGATTGGCGAGGGGGGTGACTAGAGATTGGAGCTCAGACAAGCACGTGCTATGGAAATAACGATAAAATAAAGACAGACTCGCGACGTCTCTTCTGTGGGAAAAAGTTTGCAGAGAAGAGAAAAGGGCATCCCTGACTAAGCTACGAAGTCTATTTTGTACTCTGCAAAGGCAGGATAAGCTACTTCTAGCAGCTCCTGCCCAGATATGGCAACAGTAGTCCATACTTGGACGTACTTGACTTTTAAATAGATAGAGAATTGCATCAGCAGTGAGATATCTACTGGAGCGGTAGAAGGATCTCGCCATTTTTCCAGCGACCTTGGCCCGAGACTTGATGATTTGATATATATATATATATATATATATATATATATATATATATATATATATATATATATATATATATATATTATATATATATATATATTATATATATATATATACATATATATATACATATATGTATGCATATATATATGTATATAGGAAATACTTTACTTGTAAATATTACTTTACTTGTAAATATTAAATCTTTAATATTTATAATATATTTTAAGTTTACCATTTTGATTACCTTGGTAAACTTATTGTAATTTTTTTTCTTTGTTTATTTCTATATGTATATATATATATGTATATATATGTATATATGTATATATATATGTATATATATGTATGTATATATATATGTATGTATATATGTATATATATATGTATATGCATATATATATGTATGTATATATATGTATATATATATGTATATATGTGTATATATATATGTATATATTTATGTATATATATATACATGTATATATATATGTATATATATATATGTATATATATGTATATATATGTATATATATGTATATATGTATATATATGTATATATGTATATATATGTATGTATGTATATATATGTATATATGTGTATATATATGTATATATATGTGTATATATATGTGTATATATATGTGTATATATATGTATACATATATGTATATATATAAACTCCTAAATACTTTAATATTATCTCCCGATCTTACCATAATTCAACCTTTTTAGGGTTTACTGGCTTATATTACTACTTGTATATCTTGTAAAACAAACCCATGACGTGAAGAAGAAGAAGAAGAAGAAGAAGAAGAAGAAGAAGAAGAAGAAGAAGAAGAAGAAAATGGAATAAATCAACTCTACAAAAAAAAAAAAAAAAAAAAATTAAATATAGCAAATCATAAAGTCTGTTTGGTTATTCATTGAACGCGCTGAAGCGAGAAACGAAGATCTCATCATTATGACAAACCGACAGTGCGTAGACACGTCTTTTTAGGGTGAACTATGACCCGAAGATTTATAATAAAAGATAATATTTGGAAGAAAATAGAAAAATATTGTCTGCGGAATGAGAATCTAGGCATAAGTCGGATTACATGAGTGTTAGCCTCAAATAAATGTCATCATTTTTGTGTCATGTGAGTTGATAAAAGTAAATCAGCTTTACTAATATGTCTGTACTAGCATTTCAGCCTGGCGTTGCCCGGAGATTTGGACTTGTATGTTGAGCAAAAAAAAAAAAAAAAAAAATTTCTTGCCGAAAACGGATCACAAAGATTTTCCCAAATCTCAGTATATTGAATTTCGAGTCTGTAGACTGAAAATTGACAGAGTTATTGCATAGGGAAATGTATACACACAGACACATTAACTTTTATAGATATACTAGCATGGGTGCCCGGCGTTGACCGGGTGTTTGGAGGTGTATCCTGAGCAAAAAAACAAAACAAAAACAAACAAACAAACAAACAAAAAAAAAACGGTCAATTTTTTTTATTTGACCCCTATTATAGCCCCTTAAAATTTATTGTTTTGGGCTCAAATCAAGTTATTCAGTTAGATCCATGTCCAAGGAACCTATATCTAAACTTTCAAGTGTTTAGACCGAAATTTGTACGAGTAGTTTGGTAGAGTTCTCAAAGGTCAAATCGTTGAACCCCTTAACAGCCAAATTTCCGGACGAAAACCGATCACATCGATTTTCCCAAATCTCAGTTCCTTATATATCAAATTTCGAGTCTGTAGACTAAAGATTGACAGAGTTATTGCGTAGGGAAATGTACACAGACAGACAGACAGACAGACACTTTCACTTTTATATATATATAGATAGATAGACTAGCAGACGAAACAAAAATATATACGTATACATAATATATATGGAAACAATTTTGTATTTACTGTAAAGATGTTACGCAAATATTATGCAAGTATAAATCATGTAGAATATCTGCATGAATATAATTACACGTAATAGTTAACAAAAGATGATTATCCATAAGAAAACCGAAAAACTAATAGGGAATTAATTGAAATGAATGTTAAAAAAATATGCAAATTAGCTAGATATTTTGCTAGTGAATGCAATTCCACGAACCATATATAAGAAAATTGTATTTTCTTTTAAAATAACTAGAAAAGAGGGGTTTTAATATGAACATCAATACACACAAAAGAAAAACGAATTGATAGGACTATAGATTCTTTATTTTACAAAACCTTTGCGTTGTAATTTGGTTTTAAACGTAAAACATGTATTTCATTTTTAATTTAAACAATCCTTATATCACGGAGAACACAACTATAGTAGTTGTATCAAAACAAAAAAGAAAAAGTTTAACGAGACGCGAAGCAAATTTCACTACACACGTTGTTTCAAAAAGTCTGAGGCGCAGAGTGCTGTTCACGGTACGCAGGTCTGAACGCTTTTATCGTGTCCGGCATACCTCTTTAGCAGATGTGTCATGTGACTATGCAAGAACTGTACAAGATCAACGGCTTTAAAGGATCACAGATGCCGTGTTGGATATTTTTTTTGATTTCTTCTCAGTCCGCAGGACAGAAGGATGTTCCCTATGTGAGTGTTGATTATTTATCGCTTGTACAGCCACACAAAGCACAAACGCGTGGCCGCTTGCTTCTTTGATGAACATCACAGGAGTAGTATTTTTTTTTTATATTACAGGGAATCCATAATATAATAAATAAATAAATAGAAAAGAGGGGTTTTATATGAATATCAATACACACAAAAGAAAAACGAATTTATACGAGTATAACAAAACTAATTATAACTGCAAAATACAGAAGGCAGTGGATAGAAATGTGTGACAGAAAAATCAAGGAGTTCTCGGCGTTTTGCATCGAAAAACTAAAAGAAGCGAGAGTCAAGTCAAAAAATAATACTGAGCAGTGTGGAGCTAAATTCTCGCATTTATATGTCTGTCACCACTGCGGTCGCCATTGCAAGTCTATAGCAGGACTAAAGTGCCACATACGTCTAAGTGAATGTCGACACGCTGAGTTCTAGACCTTCAGGTCAATTGTCGGAGTCTCATACGTCGAAAATCGACGGAGAGTCCATCATATATAACAAAATGCGGTCAGTTATTTTTAACTTTGGCCCCTATCATGACCCCTTAACACTTATTGTTTTAGGCTTAAATCAAGTTATTAAGTTAGATCCATGCCCAAGGAACCTATATCTAAAATTTCAAGTGTTTAGACCTAAAATTGTCGGAGGAGTTTGGTAGAGTTCTCAAAGGTCAAATTGTTGAACTTTAACCCCTTAACAGCCAAATTTCTGGCCGAAAACGGATTTCAAAGACACACACACACACACACACACACACACACACACACATATATATATATATATATATATATATATATATATATATATATATATATTTAAAACAGTAGTCTACGTACACGCATGTTTCGAGGTAATTACCTCTCGTTAGCGCAGCTCAATTGTTTCTAGGGATCGAACG
The DNA here is from genome assembly GCF_053919585.1 of Euprymna scolopes. Classification (NCBI taxonomy): domain Eukaryota; kingdom Metazoa; phylum Mollusca; class Cephalopoda; order Sepiida; family Sepiolidae; genus Euprymna; species Euprymna scolopes. The sequence continues at coordinate 73,958,721 of NC_136520.1, forward strand.
TCAGACCATGTTTACCACAGTCCGGTGCCTTAACCGTTAGGCCACGAACCCTAGATGACTTTATTGTTTATTTTTATCGCTTATAAATTAGATTTGTTATTGTTGTTTTTTAAACGATAAATACGGTTAATATTGGCTCCGCATCAAATCTCATTTTTCTTTTATTATTTTTTTTTATTTACTTAGAAAGTCACCCTTTAACTTGTTTGGACGTATACAACATTTTTGGTTATTTATTATTTTAGATTACTGTTTTTAAAATAATAAATAATAAAAATGTTTCATGAACCCATATATAAGAAAATTGTATTTCCTATTTAAATCAATAGAAAAGAGGGGTTTTAATATGAATATCAATACACACAAAAGAAAAAACGAATTTATAGGAGTATAGATAGATAGATAGATAGATAGATAGATAGATAGACAGATAGAAAGACAGATAGAAAGATAGATAGATAGATAGATGGACAGATAGATGGACAGATAGATAGATAGATGGACAGATAGATAGATAGATAGATAGATAGATATATAGATAGATAGATAGATTATAAAATACTAGCTGTCCCGTGCCCGGCCTTTTCCCGTCTTTGTATATCTTTTAATTCATTCAGCATCACATCGTATGAATCTGAAGATTTTATTTTTAGCATTGGGTTCTCCGATATTTTTCTAGTCAGAATTCTTTTTAGTGTTACTAATATAAATGTACCAGCAGGGCGCCCAGCGTTACCCGGTTGTAAAATACACATAACTATTATGTTTTAACTAATGTAGAATCTTTATTTTTTATAAACAGAAATACCGTAAGTATCAAATGTAACGTTAAATTCCTTAAAATAAAATGAAGTAAAAAAACAAAAACAAAAACAAACAAAAAGCAAACAAACAACGCAAAGAAACTGAGACATGTGCATGCAAGTATTATGCTTTTTTTTTAAAACAGTTCACGTAACAGTAAGTGAAAAAAAAATACTCGAGCTGAGATCGAAACCAAAACCTAAAGACTGGGAGTCAAGTACGATGACACAATCTTTAAAAACTGTTTTCAAACTTACTTATGTTTTACATAAGTGAATGATTCATAGATGCACATTCGTGAAACATTTGACAAACGAATAAAATTCCCTACCAATTTATCAAGTTTGACTTCTTAGCAGCTTTTTTTCCGGATGAAAACTAATAAAAAAGTGTTCCACGTGTTTTAACACCCTACTTCCCAAATTTCAAGTCTGTACATAAAAAATCGTTGACTATATAGGTTGAGTATTGTCTTCACACACACACACACACACACACACACACACACACACACACACAAACACACAAACACACAAACACACACACACACACATTCTCACTTTTATAGATATAATAGATAGTATATTATTTAATTCTTGGATTTCTTTTGAGATGAGTAATTTGTATATTTTATTTATTTGCGGACTATTATCATCTTTTAGGCTAACTATTCTTTTGGCCATCGTCAGGTTGTTTACCGCGACGGGATAGGAGTGCTGAATCTTTAACTGTATCTTCAGTAATTATTGCCTTCCATAGTTGTTGTTGTCTCACCACCTGGCCGGCTTTAGGTAGGATTGAAACCGCTATCTTCAGACAATACCCACCTGGAACCGAAGAGGTTCAACGTCTCTATCCACTGCACCATGGGCCCTGAAGGACAGAGGAATAGTTGTCCGAAACGTCGTTGAACAACAACTATAAAAAATGAGAATAACCGTCCGCAAATAAATAAATAAAATCTATGATAGATATATTAAAAAAATGCTAGTTGTCCCGTACCCGGCCTTTTCCCGGAAGTCAATACTTTAATTTATTCAGCACCACATCTTATGAATCCGAAGATTTTATCGCAAGCGTTGTTTTTTTCGATATGTTTCTATTCATAATTGTTTCTAGAAAGACATCGGGTACTTAGAGGAGGGACTACGTGAGGGTTGCCAACATCATAACTGAAAGTGATTTATGGAATGAACTGGATTCTAACCTTGTCGTCAGTCTGTGTTATTAACTATTGCGCCACAGTCACCTCTCTTCTCTTTCATTAATAATTTACTTGATTAACATAGGGTTTCTTCTGAAAAAGGAAATCCTGTCAGCTAACTAACCCAGTGCTAGCTAATTCACAACTAGTATCTTCGACTTCCCCTTACAGACCCACTTTGAATTCTGATTTCTTCTGACTTATGTGTTTCTTACATTTAAAATTTTTTTTCTTTTTTTGAAAGTTTATAATGCTGGGTATGGGGCAGCCAAACCAGCTGCCAACATTGCCCCGCTTTTTATTGAAACCAACCGAGAGCTCTTTTTAGTATTCTCGCTGTTCCCTTAAGTGCAATTGTCTTGATTTCTTTTGCACTTGGTTCACCAGGAATATTAGTTAGGTAGGACTTCAGGTTCTTCTTCATAAGCCCTGTGGCACCTATAATAACTGGTATGATTGATATCTCCCTAAGATTCCAGTTTCTTTTCATATCATACATGAGACCTTGGTATTTGGTCTGTTTCTCCCTTTCAGCTCTGTTCAGACCTCCATCATTAGGAATACTCACTTCAACCAAGGTTGCCACTCTCTCTGACTTATTCCATATAATTATGTCAGGTTTGACAGCAGCATTTTCAAGGTAGGTGGCCGTAGGGGTTACATGGTCGTAATGTATGGTATAGAAGCAGAGTGGACAATCTTGTTTGTCACGAAAACCACATCATTGTTTACTAAACCAAATTCCAAACCAGTTTTGTTTATGCTTTTCTTCTATTCATTCGAGCCCCAAATCCCCAGTATACAGGGTGGAACGATAAAATTGTTGCCCTAGAAAAAATCGACATAATTCCATTCCCATTTCCGGTTTTCTTTTTTTGTTGCAAACCATCTACTGGTTGGCAAGCTGGCAATCAGGTGTCTCCTGGCAGACCCCTGGGTGTGGCAGCAGGACTTGGCGCCGGCTCACAAGTCCAAAGAGACTCAGGCTTGGCTTCAGAGGGAGTGCTACGACTTTGTATCCTTATCTTACTGGCCCTCTCCTTGTCCAACCTGAACTTCATTTGGTCATAGGTCGAGAACATCACTAACATAACCTTCCGTAACACCAAAGCCTGCTTGATCGCCTTCACCCGCCGAGCTCCCACCGGCGCTTATAAAAAAGAAGACTCGTCTCTCGGACGACAAATATCCAAAAATTAGCTCAAAAACATTTAATTCAACTGGGCTGTTTTTTCCAAGAAGGGGTCAGTTTTTGCGTCAACATTTTTACAAAGTCATTCACGCCTCGCGATCTCGACATACGTAGAAAACATTTATTTCAAAGCCCATTACAAATCGTGTGGGGTGAAGACTAAACCCATTGCTTTTTTTCATCCCCATTTCTTCTTAGGGTTTCAGGTTCGAGCCTGGCTACTGCAGCTAATTTTTTGGGGGCACTCGCTATTATTTTAGTTGTGTTTTTTAGGGGGTTAGTTGCTCAATAGCCTTACTATACCACCTCTACACACCCAGGTAACTCCGAGTACTCCCGCAATTTTAACATAAATTAACTACAGAAAACATCTATTGGCAAAAAGTACATAAAATACTGCTTTTCAGTTAATTCACGAATGTTGAGTTATTTAATGAATTTTTCCAAAGATGGAAAATAATGGATGTATCACTTGGATCTTCTTATCGATGTTTGATAAAGGAGTGCAAATCACTCGAGTCATTTAAAGGATTTTTCAAAAGATTCTACCAGATTTCTACCAGATTTCTACCAGATTGAAAATTACGGATTACTAAATATACATTACTTGGATTTAACTTTCAAGCTTAGAATATGTTATTAAAAAACGCAATTTATCCTGTAATATACCAATATTCATTGGATTATACAACTGTTCCTGTATATTAATTGTTTCAACTTGGAAAATCCTTTTTACACCATCATTTTTTTTTCATTTTCACCCCAAACAAGGAACAGTGTCATTTTGATTTGATGTAGGGGACTACTATGAAGACATAAATTGCAGGGATACTATGTAGGGAGTTGAGCAGCAAGATATTGCAGCAAAAAAAAAAAAAAAGAAAAGTTCTAATGAGACGCAAAGCAAATTTCACTACATGGGTTGTATCAAAAGCTCTGATAAGACACAGAGCACTGTTCACGGTACGAAGGTCTGAACGCTCCCCAACTCCTCCCAGCGACCTGCTTTTATCATGCCCAGCGTGCCCCATTAGCAGGTGTGTCATGTGACCATGCGAGAACTGTGCGAGATCGAGAGCTTTAAAAAGATCATGGATGCTATTCTGGATCATTTGATTTTTCTTTCTTCTCAGCCTGCAGGAGAGAAGGACATCTCCGATGTGAGTGTTGATTATTTATTATTTCTACAGCCACACAAAACACAAACGTGTGGCCGCTGGCTTCTTTGAACAACATCACGGATGCCTGTTCACATTACACTTGAACTTCTGTATATCAGTACAGTTGGGAAAGCAGGAACCTGGAAGGGAGTTCCAAAGTCTAGCAGTTCTGAGGAAGAAGCTATTAGAGTAGAAGGCCTTCTTACATCTAGGGGTTTCTACTGTGTAGGGGTGTGATTTTGCTGCTTGTCGAAGAGCATTCACGATTAAATACTTGTAGAACAGGCAGAGGGAGGCAAAATTTCGTCGATGGGAGAGATGATCAAGCGTAGATTTCAGTTTTAATTTTTAATTAATATGCTAATAAGTAAACTTTATAATTACCCACATCTGTTTTGCTAATAAGATATTCTCCGATGAGATGAGCCATTCATTGAAAATTCATGGATTAAGGAAAAAAACTTTAATAATTATTTGTACTCAATAAATACAATAATTTAACTTAGAATTTCCATATATGCATACATATATATATATATATATATATATATATATATATATATATATATATAGTCATCCACATACAGTACCGTTTCGCTGTTTCACAGCTCATCAGTGCGGCTAGACAGGCAACTGCCTCAAGCCAGGATCGAAACCTAACCGCCCAAATGACAGTCAAGGCTTCTCACCATTTCGTATGTATATATATATATATATATATATATATATATATATATATATATATATATATATATATATATATATATATATATATATATATCTGTGGAAATATATTTTCTTATAATATATACCAATCCTTATTTCAGAAGCTCAATGTAATTGCAGAGCAATATAGTGAATAAATGACAGAATACTATATTCCAAAGTTCATGATGTTGACCATCTTACAATTTATTCCTTTAATTCAGTTGACGTTTACAATTCTTAACAGTATCTGTTTCGTAGCGCAAAATCAATCACTTAATTATTATATCAATTAGTGAATCTATTATGCCCTTAACTCATCCGAAGAAATAGCAACAATCAATCTGTCAAAAGAAATAAAGTTCGTGTTTGTTGTGGACCCGTGTTAGGGGTTACAAATGAAAGAAACCACAAGCAGTATAAAGTGTATAAACTATAATATGTATTTATCATAAAGAATACAGGAGCCACTAACATGGTATGAGAGGAAAGTGTTCGTAGCATGCGGTTAAACATGGTATGAATGTCTCCATTTAGTCTCTGAAACCAGTGGTATTCGTAGGACTGGTTGATTCCACTTAGTCCTCAAATAGGGGTGATTTGCACCCTACAACAGTTTTGAAATGATTAAAATACGAAAATTTGAAGAGAAGCTGTAAATACCTTATAATATGCTTCCATTAGGCCATTTTGAATTTCAGTTGAAAATTTGGAATTCAAAATGGCGTAATGGAAATGCGCTACGAAACAGATACTGTCAAGAATTGTAAATGTCAACTGAATAAAAGGAACAAATTATAAGAATTTTTGAATATAGTCTTTTGTTATTTATTCACTATATATATGTTTGTTTGTTTGTTTGTGTGTGTGCGTGCGCGCGCGTGTGCGGGAGTGCGTACATCTGCTGGCCCAATTTTCACAATTCCAAGGCAATTTAGCTAACATTAGCGAAACTTGCGTACATAAACGGAATGGCTTTTACACACTAACACGCCCCCTGGTGTTGCACTATCAAAGGCGATGGCCGGTTTGTGGCAGAGGCGGTTACGCTGCTTTAAGGCGGCAATCTATATATATATTCTTTTTAATGTCCCGCTTCAGATATATAGATGTTGTATTAGTTTATCTAAATTAATTGCTGAAAATTGACGGCTGTTAATTTTCAAACGGACGAAACGGCACCCCCCACACACATTTAACATGATATCTACCGCGTATATACATGTATAATTCGAATTACACGGAAATTATATTAATTCATTCAATCTACACACTAAAAAGATCATAAGAAAAATTGAAAAAAATAAAAAAAGGCCTAATCAAATGGAAGCTCTGTTTTATTTGACAAAGTTTATATATATATATATATATATATATATATATATATATATATATATATATATATATATATATATATATATATATATATATATATACATATATATATATGTATTATATATATATTCGTATATATATATTTATTTATATACTAGCAAAAGTACCCGTCGTTGACTGGGTCCAAAAACAGCCTACATAAAATGGACTCTGATTTATGAAAGTATGATAGGTTATGAAAGGGAAGGGTTGTAAATTTGGGTTAATTTGGGGGTATCAAAACCAAAGCAAAATATGATGGAAGTAAAAATGAAATAGATATCGTTTTTTCCATAGCAGGTGCTCATCTGAACTCCAATCTCTGGTCCCCCCTCGCCAATCTTTTACGAAAAACACCCGTCTAGCTGAATCCACTGTGAAAAATTTTCCCCACTCTTTATCTGTGCCTAAATCAAAACGTAGATTCCATGAACAAAGCTTCTTTCTTAGAACTGCACGCCTGTAGAACTCTGTTCCGCCTGCCTGCTTCCCACCTGAATACAACCTGGATGTCTTCAAGTCCAACGTAAACAAGTTCCTGATTTATTAATTAAGTAAACACTTCATTAAATTTCCACACTAACGTACTGTACTTGCAATAACCCTTATCCCTGAGTGGCTTTCGGGCCTTGATTAATGGTGACCATCGTGTAAAAAAAAGAAAAGATAAACCCCATAATTTATTATACCATACCTATTCACACTGAAACACTTATCACAATATTCTGTGGATCTATATTAAAAAAACCTTGTTAAACTTTGTGACATATTTCCATTCTATGGAGGTCAGGTGCGAACGAACACCCCATAATTTTATTATACTATATTTCTTCAAACTGAAACATAATTATCAAAGTATCTTTACGCAGATAGATATGAAAAATCTTTATTAAAGTTTGTGCCTATTTCCATTCTATGGAGGCCAGGCGCGAACGCAGACACCACAATTTTAATGAACCACCGTTCTGCCAGATCAAACATACCCATTCCTGTGTCTCGATACGTCTTCTATCATTATATGTAATCAGTTTTGTAAAATAGTTAACCATATAGGAGCCTATTCGTGACCACACACACACACACACACACACACACACACACACACACACACACACACACACACACACACACACACACACACACACACACACAGACTTTCAGCTTTATATTATAGATTTATTTATATATATTTATTTATATACATTAATATATATATTTATATATATACATATATATTTATATATATATATATATATTTATTTATATATATGTATATATATATATATATATTTATATATATATTCATATATATATTTATATATATGTTTATTTATATGCATATATTTATAAATATTTATTTATATGTATTTATCTATATATATATTTATATATATTTATATCTATATATGTAATATATAGCTGAATGTCTCTGTGTGTGTATATGTGTGTGTGTGTGTGTGTGTCTGGTCACGAATAGGCTCCTATATGGTTGACTATTTTAAAAAAACTGATTTCATATAATGATAGAAGATGTATTGAGACACATGAATGGGTATGTTTGATCTGGCAGAACGGTGGTTCATTAAAATTGTGACGTCTGCGTTTGGGCCAGGCCCAAAAGTATGGAAATAAAAATTAATAAAAAAAACGTTTACATGTGTTTTTGATATAGATGTACATAAGAATACTTTGATAAGTATGTTTTAACTTAAATAGGGATGGTATAATAAAATTGTGGGGTCTGCGTTCGCGCCTGGCCTCCATAGAATGGAAATAGGCACAAACTTTAATAAAGACTTTTCATATCTATCTGCGTAAGTATACTTTGATAATTATGTTTCAGTTTGAAAAAATATGGTATAATAAAATTATGGGGTGTTCGTTCGCGCCTGACCTCCATAGAATGGAAATATTTCACAAAGTTTAACAAGGTTTTTTTAATATAGATTCACAAAATATTGTGATAAGTGTTTCAGTGTGAACAGGTATGGTATAATAAATTATGGGGTTTATCTATTTTATTTTTACTTCCATCATATTTTGCTTTGGTTTTGATACCCCCAAATTCGAAGCTATCTCTTTGCACCCCTTCCTTTTCATAACCTATCATACTTTCATAAATCAGAGTCCATTTTCTGTAGCCTGATTTTGAACCCAGTCAACAGTCAACAACGGGTACTGTTGCTAGTATATATATATATATATATATATATATATATATATATATATATATATATATATATATATAAGTTATATATATATGTTATATATATATAAGTTATATATATATATATATATATATATATATATATATATATATTATTCCTTAATTGGAATTCATTTCTGAGATGAGCATTATATATTGATTTATTTTTATTTCGGACTATTATTCTCATCTTTATTAGTTGTTGTTTTTGATCTTTTATTGGTTTTGTTTATTCACAATGTTTCGGCCAACTATTCCTCTGACCTTCGTCAGGTGGTAACCGTGACAGATAGGAACTTCGAATCTCCTAACTGCATTCTCAGCCATCACTGCCATCAGATTAATTATATATAGTTTTATAGTTATATATAGTAATTATTCTACATAACTTGATGTATACCACAATAAAAAGCATTGTTTTCCGAAACGATCGTACAGATAATTGATTTTGTTGTTGTTCCTTCTTATGAAACGGATTTTTAATTTAATTAAAATTTGATTTTTAAATTTTAAATTATAAATCACATTACTTAATATATATATATATATATATATATATATATATATATATATATATATATATATATATATATATATATATATATATATTAGAAGAAATTATTCCAAGGGTTTAAAATACTTAAAATAAATTAACCAACCGCAATGTACATATATCAATAAGAAATTAAGCCATGTAAATTGACACAGATATTAAACAACACGGTTAACATTTCGGTAATCAAGCACACACACACACACACACACACACACACACACACACACACACACACACACACACACACACACACACACATATATATACACCTTCATATTTGTATTTTTTCGTTTATTACAAGTGTTTCGACATAAACCAGACAATTTAAAATTTCATATTATTTAAAAATTTTCATAGTTACATCTCACCAGATATGTTTGAAAAATAAAAAAAGTTTGTACGTTACTTGACATATTTTAAATAAATTAAAAGTAAGAAACCATAAATTTCATTAATTCAGAATTTTTGTCCGGTTTCAAAATAGTCTAAATTTAACAATTTTCGCCGTAGTTTAGAACAAATATACGGAAATAGGGCCCATATAAATTTCTTTAACAGATGGCGGACATGTTAAAAGCACAGGGGAGATGGGGTAATCACTGTTCGATGTAGTTTTAACGGAATGAAAATGTGTCAGGATACGTAAAAACTTTGTATTTTTTTTCAAACATGTCTGATTAGATGTAACTATGAAAATTTTTAAATAACATACAATTTAAAATTGCCTGCTTTATGTAGAAACAATTGTAATATCGGAAAGAATACAAATATGAAGTTATTCTTTCGTGTTGTTTTTGGTTTTTGTCAGTATATATATATATATATATATATATATATATATATATATATATATATATATTGAAAATCGACAATTTTGTTGAGGTTCTTTCACACGAATTTTATGCAAATAACATCATGATTTACGAATGCGACCTTAAGTAATCAACTTTCATTTCAACTTTAAAGTGCTCAATAATAAATACGGAGTTCTTAAAGGCGCTGACATAATTATTACTAAAATAATTATTGAATACCTAAAGACATTAGTGTTTCATCCCTTCGGGAACCATCAGTGTAGGATGACACGGTTACTTCCGGTCGGGATATATATGTGTATATATATATATATATATATATATATATATATATATATATATATATATATATATATATATATATATTAAATTGTGATTCAATGAATTTCAAAAAACTCTCATTGAAATGAAATGAAGTGGTTGAATTTCATATCAAAGAATTTTTATTATTCTTAGCAATACAAAGAATGCTTTAAAAAATTAATCTCCTTAACCTATAGGGTTTCGATGTCTACCATCTCATCAGAGGAGAGAAAATATTAGCAAATACTTATAAAGGTATGCATCCTATTTGCTAAAGTCAGTGAGACATGGAAAGTCAAAGTCAGAATAATAAATTTATCAGAAGTTTTCTAATAAATTTATTATTTTGACTTTGACTTTCCATAACAACTGATTGTTAAATAAAAACTATTCTGAAGAATATATATATATATATATATATATATATATATATATATATATATATATATATATATATATATATATATATATATATAGTAATTTATAAAATATATATGGTGATTAAGCTACACTGATTATTCTGCGTTTCATCCACTTATAGAATTCGTCAGGCTTATGTTGAAGTAAATACTGAAAATGTACATATAAAATTAAAATTATATCTTAGTATATTAATTCGTGATGAAATAAAGTAGTCATATATATATATATACATATATATATAAATATATATATGTATTTATACATATATATATATATACTTATGTATACATATATATATGTATGCATATATATATATATATATATATGTAGAGATAGATATAAGCCGGACGAATCCTATAAGTGGATGAAACGCAGAATAATCGCCATATATATTTGATAAATTACTAACTAGCTCTACCTACGTATTGAGCACTTTTGAAGTAAATACTTAAAGTTTACGCACAAATCTATACTTTCGTATATTGAATTTATGTGAGTAAATGAAGTAGTTATATATATATATATATATATATATATATATATATATATATAAGCGAGATAAGACACAGATTAAAAATCAGGTGAAAATCCTATTAGATATTACTTAAGGTAATACTTTCAGGGTGATCCTAGCCAAAAAGGAGAAGCTCAATATTTAAGAATAGAGCAATATATAATTTTAGTAGTTATAGTTAAATTCTGAATTAACTCGAATATATGTGTCGATATTTTAGATTTTCAGAATTTAACTTTAACTACTAAACTTGTATATATATATGCATACATATATGTATACATATATGTATACATATATATGCATACATGTATACATATATATATCTATACATATATATATGTATACATATATATATGTATACATATATATATCTATCTCTACATACATATATATGTAAACATATATATGTATATATATGTATACATAAATATATATATGTATATATACATATATATATTTATATATATATGATTACTTTATTTCATCACAAATTAATATACTAAGATATAATTTTATATGTAAATTTTCAGTATTTACTTCGACAGTGCTCAACACATAGGTAGAGCTGATAATAAGTTATAAGCCTGACGAATTCTCTCGAGAATGAAACGCGGAATATTCTGTGTAGCTTAATTGCTATATATATTTTCATAACTTACTATATATATATATCTGTCTAGCCGCACCGATGTGCTGTGATACAGCGAAACAGTACTGTATGTGGATGACTACGATGCTCCCTATCTTGGGATGAACATGTTGGGAAATGATATACAAACTGCCATTAGCGTATTAAGCGATGTTCTTTGTGTAAACAAATTGAGCTTAGGCATTTGGACAATGTCAAAACATCGTTAATTCACTAACCGCACTGCAGCAGCCGAATAGCGTAGTGGTGAGAAACCTTGACGATTGTTTGGGCGGTCGGGTTTCGATCTTGGCTTGAGGTAGTTGCCTGTTTAGCCGCAATGGATGAGCTGCGAAACACTACTGTATTTGGATGACTATATATATATATATATATATATATATATATATATATATATATTGGGGTACGTGTTTTAGTTTTAAGTAAACATATATAATTTATTACGATTCACCTGTACAAAGTATACAAAATACAACTAAGGAGAAAATAGTTGATATTGTGATAAAAATGATCATACAGATTCGTATTACGCTTCGATAAACTATAAACCTTCTTCAAATATTGAAACGCCTTGAAGGAAACTCGTGTTTACTTGAACGGAAACAAATCACAATAAGAATAATGCGCTTTTAAAATGACGCCACAGATCTCGCTCACATAGCTTTACAATTTCTATGACCCCGTTCGCCATTTTTTCCAACCCGATAAAGAAATAGAAACGGAACCCATTTTCTTCAACTTAACGTTGCATAACATCTCCTTCCTGTCTCAGCCCAACATATTTTTCTTTTTATAAATCATCAAAGGACGTTTCTATGAATGCCTATGAATGCTATATTGCCTGTTTAACAACAACATCAATCAAAAAAAAAAGTTTCCCAGTGATTATTTACATTATAACAAGATTCCAAGGTTTATTATGTATTTTTTGCGTCAAATTTCGGAATAAGAAATATTCTAGAATATGAATTTTTATATATTTCAAGGCAACTGAAAAGTAAATCGGGATTAGTCAGCAATTTATATATATATATATATATATATATATATATATATATATATATATATATACACACATTATATATACACATATATATATATATATATACACGCACACACTGATGTTCAGCTTTATATTATATTATATATATACGTATATATATAATATATATATATATATGTATACACTATTTGTTGCTATCAATCTATTCTTTGATGTCTTAATTTTGTTAAAACAATATATATACATATATATATATATATATATATATATATTATATAGCTGAATGTGTGTGCGCGTGCGCGAGCGCGCGCGTGTCTGGTCGGTAATAGGTTCCTATAGGGTTGACTATTGTAAAAAACTGATCACATATAATGATAGATGTATCGAGACACAGGAATTGGTATGTTTGATCTGGCAGAACGGTGGTTCATTAAAAGTGTTGGGGTCTGCGTTCGCGCCTGACCTCCGTAGAATAGAAATAGGCACAAACTTTAATAAGGACTTTTCATATCTATCTGCGTAAGTATACTCTGATAATTATGTTTCAGTTTGAAGAAATATGGTATAATAAAATTATGGGGTGTTCGTTCGCACCTGACCTCCATAGAATGGAAATATGTCACAAAGTTTAACAAGGTTTTTTAATATAGACCCGCAGAATATCGTGATAAGTGTTTCAGTGTGAACAGGTATGGTATAATAAATTATGGGGTTTATCTATTTTATTTTTACTTTCATCATATTTTGCTTTGGTTTTGATACCCCCAAATTCAACCCAAATTTACAACCCTTCCTTTTCGTAACCTATCATACTTCCATAAATCAGAGTCCATCTTCTGTAGGTTGTTTTGAACCCAGTCAACAACGGATACTTTTGCTAGTACACCCCCCACACACACATATATAACTACTTCATTTACTCACATAAAATTTAATATACGAAAGTATAGATTTATACGTAAACTTTAAGTATTTACTTCAAAAGTGCTCAATACGTAGGTAGAGCTAGTTAGTAATTTATAAAATATATATGGCGATTAAGCTACACTGAATATTCGGCGTTTCATCCACTCTAGGATTCGTCAGGCTTATGCGCGAATTCTGTGGTTGTTTCTCGTTTTTATATGGTTCTCTTTTGTTGAGGACGTTAGTTAGCCAATCAGCTTTCTAGTATCCACCGCGCCCCTTCCTATCAGCCAATGGGCATGCATTTTATCGAACAAAGGATCTGTTTTAGAACTAGGTAGTGGTTTAAGGCAGACGTTTTCCTCCTTTTTTATATATAAATATACATATGTGTACACACATACATACACACATATATACATATCTATACACACATATGTGTGATCGTTTATGTATATTCATGTTTATTTAATTTATTTATTTGTTTATTTTCTATTGTTTTTGTTAGTTTTAAAGCTATTTTGTATCGCCATCCTAGAGTAAGTTTTATCTTGTGAACACAGTTGTTTGCTATTTCTCTTCTACAGTTTAATAGATTTTAGGGTTCTTTAAAGTACAGGATAGCAAATTTTTCATGAAGGCATAATTTACATGGGTCGTCTAAATGTCTACACGTGGTAGCTAGTCTTATTATTTTCCATTAGACTACCGGCGAATGCCCGCTTTCTTTGAGTTCCCAGTATTTATTCGCTAGTGTTGTTTTTATACGGTGTTTTTTATTTTTGAATGTACTTTTGTGGTCATAGTATCGGGTTTTGAAATCTAAGGAAGTCATGCCTACGTAATATTTCTTGTTATTCCGTTGTTCGATAAAATGCATGCTCATTGGCTGATAGGAAGGGGCGCGGTGGATGCTAGAAAGCTGATTGGCGAACTAAAATCCTCAACAGAAGAGAACCATATAAAAACGAGAATCAACCACAGAATTCGCGCATAAGCCTGACGAATCCTAGAGTGGATGAAACGCCGAATATTCAGTGTAGCTTAATCGCCATATATATTTTATAAATTACTAACTAGCTCTACCTACGTATTGAGCACTTTTGAAGTAAATACTTAAAGTTTACGCATAAATCTATACTTTCGTATATTAATTTTATGTGAGTAAATGAAGTAGTTATACTTAGCTCCTGAAACAGTCGAGCACTCTCAAAAGAATTTATTTCACCACATTAAAAATAGATATGGAAATAGTTAATTTCGAAACATCGGTAAAAAACATCCCCACACCCAGCAAGCATAGCTATATTATTAAATTAATCCAAAAAACAGATGAACTAATACGCCGAATGCGATGGCGAGCAAATTTCTTCCTTAAAAATGAAAACGTAAACAAAAAAGAATCCTATCGTTTTAAAACCCTTAAAAATGCGAAAACAGTAGACCTTTTGATAAACTTTGAAAATGACCTTTTACGTAATTAAAAACCTAGAATTCAACAATCAACCTAACAATTTCCAACGGAAACTACACAAAATCGTTAGAAAAATAAACAACTCTAATAAAATCTCTGTAAAAGCAAATAAAACCAGAAACTTTTATAAAATAGATAAGCAAGAATATAACAAACTAATCACAGAAAACATTACAAAACCTAGACACAAATGAATACGACTACATAGATATAATAAATACTGAAAGTAAACAAATTACCGATAAACTAAAAATTAGCGATAAAGTTGGCAAATTGAACCCTAGAGAGGCATACATTCTGCTTAAAGACCACAAATGGGACTTTAATAATAATCCTAGCACCCGCCTAATAAACCCAACTATACCAGAAATAGGTAGAATTAGCAAAACTATACTTTCTAGAGTAAACAAACAAATCAAACAAGACCTAGAACTAAACCAGTGGGCAAATACTACCGAAGCAATCACCTGGTTTAAAAGTATAGAAAACAAAGATAAATGTACGTTTATACAGTTTGACATCATAGGCTTTTATCCCTCGATATCCGAAAAACTTTTTAACATTGCCCTAGAATTTTCCGAGGCATACACTGATATATCCTCGGAAGAAATCAACATCATTAAAAAATATAGAAAATCAGTTCTAATAAATAACAATAACCAATGGATAAAAACTTAAATGAAAAATTCCTTTGATTTGGCGATGGGTGCCAGAGATTCTGCAGAGGCATCAGATCGTGTGGGAGTATTCATTCTATATACCCTCACAAGCATATTCGATACTACGGATATCGGCTTATATAGAGATGACGGACTAGCTATAATAAAAAACTCCAACAAAGTCAAGGGAGAAAACTTTAAGAAAATCATACACAAGGAAATGAAAAAATTAGGCCTAAAAGCAGACGTATCAGTTAACATAAAAATAACAAACTTCCTGGACGTCACGTTAAACTTAGATAAAAACACATATGAACCACACTTAAAAGATAACGCTATTCCAATTTACGTAAACCCCAAGTCCAATCACCCACCATCAATTATAAAACACATTCCTAACTCGATCGTAAGTAGACTCAGTAAAAACTCAAGCGATGAAAATGCATTTAACAGGTCAACCAATATCAACGAAACAGCCCTAAAAAATAGTGGATACAAAAATATCGATATCAAATATAAGCAACAAAACACCAACAACTATAATAAAATTAAAAATAGAAGAAAAAAAACTATAATTTGGTATACGGCCCCATACAATCAAATGTTAAAAACAAAACTTGGCAAGAAATTTCTAGATCTTATTGAAAAACACTTTCCCGCAACCAACCCCTTACACAAAATCTTCAATAAAAATACCTTAAAGTTATCCTACAGTTGCTGCGAAAATTTAGAGATAATTAAAGCACATAAAAACAAAATACCAAATAAAAACAATGTAAACAACAAAAAAATAAACAATAAAAAAGTAGACAACATGACAAAAATAAAACCAACACTAGCAGAAATAATAATAATAATAATAATAATAATAATAATAATAATAATGATAATAATAATAATAATAATGATAATAATAATAATAACAAACCAACCCTGGACAAGAGCGATCATACAATAAATAAAAATACTAATAACGAACAAGATAAATGCGACTGTAGACACCGCACACTTTGCCCAGTCCAAAATAAATGTCTAACAAAAAGCGTAGTTTATCAAGCAACAATATTTGCGAAAGAAAACCCGAATAACAAGAAATATTACGTAGACATGATTTCCTTAGATTTCAAAACCCGATACTATGACCACAAAAGTACATTCAAAAATAAAAAAGCACCATATAAAAACAACACTAGCGAATAAATACTGGGAACTCAAAGAAAGCGGGCATTCGCTGGTAGCCGAATGGAAAATAATAAGACAAGCTACCACGTATAGACATTTAGACGACCCATGTAAATTATGCCTTCATGAAAAATTTGCTATCCTGTACTTTAAAGAACCCCCAAATCTATTACACTGTAGAAGAGAAATAGCAAACAACTGTGTTCACAAGATAAAACTTACTCTAGGATGGCGATACAAAATAGCTTTAAAACTAACAAAAACAATAGAAAATACACAAGTAAATAAATTAAATAAACATGAATATACATAAACGATCACGCATATATGGATATGTACATATATGCATATATGTGTGCATGTATGTGTGTACACATGTGTATATTTATATATAAAAAAAGGAGGAAAACGTCTGCCTTAAACCACTAACCTAGTTCTAAAACAGATCCTTTGTTCGAAAAAATGCATGCCCATTGGCTGATAGGAAGGGGCGCGGTGGATGCTAGAAAGCTGATTGGCTAACTAACATCCTCAACAGAAGAGAACCATATAAAAACGAGAAACAACCACAGAATTCGCGCATAAGCCTGACGAATCCTAGAGTGGATGAAACGCCGAATATTCAGTGTAGCTTAATCGCTATATATATATTTTATAAATTACTATATATATATATATATATATATATATATATATATATATTGTTTCAACAAAATCAAGAAATTAAGGAATTGATAGCAACAAATAGTGTATTTCATCGTTAGTTACAATTATTTCAAGTCTATTCGGGCAAATTCAAACCCTATATCGTTGAACATTTTCACGAGAACAGCCTTTCATCAGATGTATTGAATAAAAAACTCTTTACAATGAATAATATAGAATCCATTTTACTTACAGATATATTGGATCTTTACGTATCCTTACACTATATATATATATATATATATATATATATATATATATATATATATATTAGCTCGACGCCCGGCGTTGCTCGGTCGTACAATACGCTTAAACATTATACTTTAATTCATGCAGATTGCGTACGTATGATTATAGAATCCTGTAGTGATTATTATATATTATGAGGAATGATTTACACTGATAGATTATGCTAGATATATTTCCATATGTCTGAATACCCTATATACAAATTTTCTAAGCTGTAGGTAACAGATTTGTTGAGTATTTAGGTTAAGAATTGTTCTCTGTCTCTTTCTTTCTCTCTCACACACACACACGCACGTTCTCACTTTTTTAGATATAATAGATAGATTATGCTAGATATATTTTTATATGTCTGAATAACCTATATACAAATTTGCAAATCTGTACCCAAAAAGGTGTTGAATAAAAATAAAAAAATAAAATAATAATAATGTCATTTATCAAATCCCGTCTGTGTTTACAATATCACGTCAGTTGATATTTGGGCTTGAACATGGGATCATCCGATCAGTCGTCGAATGCTCTACCACTAAGTCATATCTCCAGATGTCACTAATTCTATTTCTTTCTAAGAAGGATTCATTTGCTAAGATTTTATTATCTCCCTTGCCGGTGTAACGTATAAAAATTCTTAGGTAAAATTCTTTTCATCTATCAGAATAAATACTATTTTTAAGATCATTTTTTTTTTCGATTTTCGATACTCATCGGATGAATTTCTGTACAAAACATATCTAAGAACACTGCCAGACATAAAATACATCTGTGTGAGTTTGCAAAAGATAAGCTACGAGGAAAGAACTCACACACAGACACACACAAAGTGACTTTTGTTTTTTTAAAAAATTTTTTTATTCAATTTTCACCCCAAACAAGGCACAGTGCCACTTTGAAGCAGGGGGCTACTATCAGGGACTTAATTAGCGGGGTCATTATGAAGGGAGATGAGTAGAAAGATGTTTGTTGACATTACACTTGAACTTCTGCATATCATTGCAGTTGGGAAAGCAGAATCCCGGAAGGGAGTTCCAAAGACCCACAGTTCTGGGGAAGAAACTTTTGGAGTAAAAGACTTTCTTGCACCTAGGGATCTCTACTGTAAAGGGATGAGACTTAGTAGCTTGTCGGGTTTGTCGGGGGTAGTTACGTCGGGGAGGTACAAGTGTTTGCAGTTCGTCAGAGCATTCACCATTGAAGTATTTGTAGAACAGGCAGAGGGATGCAACATCTCGTCGATGGGACAAAGGCTGAAGCCTAGATGACAGTTCAGGACCTATCAGGTTGGTGACTCTCTTTTGAACCCTGTCCAGGAGCGACTTTTATATAATAGTAGATAGATATATACACGGAGTAATTCCAAAAGTAATGCCCCTATTTTTATTCCACCCGAATGGATCATATGGGGATTGCAAATTGCAATGTTATGATAACTGAACTGATGCATTCATGACCTGAAAGTTTCATCTCTCTGTTGCAGATATTGACAGTGAGACTATAAGAAAGCAGACTCTTTCATGAACGTGCATCAGAAGAGATGTTTTATTGAATTTCTAGCAAAATGGATTGAAAATGGTGGTGTTTATGTGATACAGAGTGCATATGGAAATATCAGCAGCAGTGAAGGATGGGTGGCAAGTGGTTGTATTAGCAGCAGGAGCAGTGTTTGAACATGTATGCAAATTGGTAGGTGGCGTTTGAAGAAAAAGAAAAAGGGACATCACGTGGTCGGGAAGAAATGGTCGACGCCGAAGAGGACGGACGTGTAAAGTGGAAGGGAGAATGGGCTGGCTGTGGCCGGCGTGCGGTCAGAAGAAAGAGAAAAGCGGTTCAAGTTAGTAACGAGATTTTTAAACTGGAGTTTTATTTATTTCGTTTCACTTTTATTTTAAGTGTTACTTAAGAAACAATTTATTTTTATGAATTACTAAAGTAAAGTTTTATTTTATGATTCACTAAAGTAAAGTCTTATTTTTATGAATTATTAAAGTAAAGTTTTCTTTTTATGAATTACCAAAGTAAAATTTTATTTTTTATGAGTTACTAAAGGAAAATGTAACGCCACTTTAACGTTACATATGTAGAAAAATAAATTCTGGAGCACAAAACATCGCTCGTTTGAATGATGCAACTCTTGTCTTCGTAGCTCTTCAATTTTTTGAATTAAAATATAAGAGACTTTACCTTTAGAAGGACGCTCGTATATATATATATATATATATATATATATATATATATATATATATATATATGGATAGATAGATAGATGTGTGATATCACCTGGTGTCTGTGCTTATTTACAAAGAAATCAATCTCTATAAACATACATACGAATAATTCATATATATATATATATATATATATATATATATATATATATATGAATATATATATATATATATACACGCAGATAATGGAATGGGAAACTATAAAGAGGGAAATTAAGCGTATACCCATTTGCATATATTAAACGCATATTGTATATACATTTACATATATTTACTATCACCTGGTACCATACACCCTACACTGCGTCCCTTTTCTTAAGGAGTCCAGTAAACACACACACACACACACACACACACACACACACGCACACACACACACACACAATATACGATTCCTTGTGGTTTAAGTTATGTTTCGAAAGCTCAATCGGTAGAGCACTGGACCCAATTTCCATTAGAATCCGCTTATCCTGGTTTTGAATCTCGCTACGTTTAATGTTGCTGACGAATCATAGGCGATGTCTGTGGATGACTATTTGATCTAGAAAAATCCAACCTATAGGATTGTTGGACTCACGTAGTAATGCATCTGGCAAATCGATATTTGTTTCGGACTATCCAGTGTATTACATAAATTTTCTGTTTCTGAAATTTTGAGACGGGGAATAGTTATTCGTATCATTTGGATTCTTCGGTCTATTTTTCTCATCTGAATTGTCATTTTTTACAATGTTTCAGTCGATATAACCTCCTACCTTCTTTATGTGTATTTGTCGAACTCGGGAATCTGCACAGAATTTCGAACGGAACCCTTTGTTTACTCCACAGGGGTAGCATGTTCTCTTTCCATCAGCCATGACTGGATTGAGGTCCTCAGTAGTTCGCAATCGGATTTTTCGGTCGCCCAAAATACACCTGAAGGAGGTCGGAGGGTAAATCGACCGAAACGTTGTGAAATTGATACTCAAATTGGAACAACAATCTAGATAATCACAATAAGACGGATAAATTTTCTGTGTTTTTTTTTACATAAAAATTAAATTGAAATCGATTTCATCGATGAATTATTCTA
>NC_136520.1:73982600-74022600 GCF_053919585.1 Euprymna scolopes
GCCCTATATACTGTCCATAAGGTTATGTGCATATGTATATATTAAAAAGTGTGAATATGTAAAGTAATGTATTTCTGTATAATAGTCTTCCTTAATTACCATAGAGAAAAGACAGACAGACATTTACACTTTTATAGATGTAGATAGATAGATAGATAGATTGGATGCAATATATAATAATGATTAAAAAAAAAAAGACTCATGCGCCACCATTGAGAATCGAAACCAAAACGTTCAGCTCACGATTTATTTTGTCTCTGCCATAAATGACTGGGCTATGAAAACATGTTTACTGCAAGGCTAAAAATTAAAACATGAACCAATATTAACTACATTATGCATTCGTAATGGCGGCATTCGACCTTCACCTGCCAAATTTCATTTTTTTTAAATTTTCACACTTTTGCACGGATTTTTCCAGGCTAAAACCCAAATATAAAGTTTTGCATGGATTCAAACACCTTATATATGAAATTTTATGTCCGTAGACCAAAAACTCTAGGAGGAGTTTGGTAGGCAAAATCTGTGCAACAAAAATATATACGTATATATAAATATATATGGAAACAATTTTGTGTTTCCTGTAAACGTTTTACGCAAATATTACGCAAGTATAAATCATGTAGAATATCTGCATGAATATAATTACACGTAATAGTTAAATAAAGATGATCACCCCATAAGAAAACCGAAAAAACTAATAGGAAATTGATTAAAATGAATGTTTAAAAGAATATGCAAATTAGCTAGATCTTTTGCAGATGGATGCAATTCCACAACCCATATATAAGGAAATTGTATTTTCTTTTTAAATAAGTAGAAAAGGGTTTTTTTAATATGAATATCAATACACCCAAAAGAAAAACGAATTTATAGGAATAGGAATATATATATATATATATATATATATATATATACTAGCATGGGTGCCCGGCGTTGCCCGGGTGTTTGGAGGTGTATGCTGAGCAAAAAAAAGGAGGTAATTTTTTTAACTTTGACCCCTATTATGACCCCTGAAAATTTATTGTTTTGGCCTCAAATCAAGTTATTAAGTTAGATCCATGTCCACAGAAGCTATATCTAAAATTTCAAGTGTGGAGACCCAAAATTGTCGGAGAAGTTTGTTAGAGTTCTCAAAGCTCAAATCGTTGAACTTTGACCCCTTAATCGCCAAATTTCTGGCTAAAAACGGATCACATAGATTTTTCCAAATCTCAGTACCCTGTATATCAAATTTCGAGTCTGTAGACTAAAATTTGACAGAGTTATTTCGTAGGGAAATGTACACAGACACACACACACTTTCACTTTTATAGATATATAGATTTAAAATTTGAGTCTGACAGAATGACAAAATTATATTGCAAACCGATATATTAAACAAACGAACTTCAAAGAGACAAATGAACACATAAGTAAAAAAAAATTGTATTAGAAAACATTTCTTGATTATTCCACGTCTTTTTTTTTACAGACCTGACGACTGAGGTTCGCTCTTAATAAAAATTGTTTTTTATAGTCTTAATTTTGACTTCCCTTTTCATAAAAAACTAAAAAAAAATCAAGAAAGAAAAGAAATTTAATTTTATTCTTTTTTCATTAATTTCTTTCTGTGCAAAGCAATTCTTTCAAACTTACTCTGTTTCCAAAATGTTTTTATTTTATTCCCCTCCCCCTTCATTCATTTTCCTCCGCATCCTGGCAAGTAGTAAAATAAACCATTTATTATATTTATTCATGGATTTATTTACTAATCATTTCTTTTGTATCGGTAAATGAATTCCATTTAAAAAAAAACTGTAAAAGTCACGTTAAAGGTGATTAAGTTGGAAAGTAAGTAAAAATTTACCCTTTTTACTTTTATACGATTTCTGATCACTTTGAAAAAGGTGTGTGTGTGTTTTAAAAATGTTTTTTAACTGCTATAATCTCATTTATATATATATATATATATGTATGTATATATATATATATATATATATATATATATATATATATATATATATATATATATATATAACAACGTGAGTATTCATATCGTGGGTTTGTATTACTGTACACATAGATTCGAAAAAATAGTCAAAAACAAATATATAAATAAATGTTATCAAAGGCAAGATAAGTTACTTTTCTACCTAACTGGATATATTTTTTGTGTTTTTATTCAATGTAATATATTTATTCAGCTCGAAAAACATACAGTGTTTACCGATGTGTTGGAAAATTCAAGATGGCGTCTCACACCCTCTTTAACACCGTAAGTTTGGGAAAGGGTGTTATAAATAAAAAACTATACAAAATACTATTAAAAACCCGCCGAATATATGTCAACCTATGTCACGGTAACATATATTGAGCGAGTTTTTAACAGTATTTTAACAGGGCACATCGTAAAAACTGACCCATTAATTTTCCTGAAGTAAAAACTATATAGTTTTTAAACTTTTAAAACTATACATTATAAAAAGAAAACTGTTCGAGTGATTTTTTTTTTTTACATGGGTGTCACCACTTATCAAGGCCCAGAGGCCACTCAAGGATAAGGGTTAATAGGTATACATTAGTCATTGTGATTTTAGCATAGTAAACAGTGGGAATTTTGTAACTTGGATTACTTGAAAAAGAAAACTGTTCGAATGATTGAAAATGAAAATAAAATAACAATGTAAATATATTGATAAGAAAAAAACAAAAACAAACGAAGTTTCCGTTTCAGGAACCCGAGTTTAATTTTATGTCGTAATCATTCAACTCGTTAGCGGTTTTATTCAGCGATTAGGGATAACCATACGACATATCTAATTACCAAAGCGATTTTTTTTTTATTAAAACTAAACCTGTTTAGTTTTAATGAACCAATTTTTTTAAAGCCAACACTTTAGTTATTTTGAGAGCGTGCAACTGCACCCGAAAAGATTGATTAGGAAACTCCAAATCCTTTTATGACGCGAAGAAAAAAAAAAAAAGAAAAAAAAAAGGCCTTTTATCGGCTTAAATGATAAACTAATGTTAAATATTAGTATTTAATATAATGAGATATCAATCTACACAATTTGCCATCGATTCTGAAATAAAATGAAATCCTGACATTGTGATCATTTTTGCAGGTGTTATGTGCCAAATATTGAAATAAGAATGTTTAAATTTAATTATTGTAATTTAAGTCTTTAATTTTAATGTCGATTTTATTTATAAAATATCTTTTTAGAAATCAATCTCAAAAACAATCTGAACAATAAATCTCTTTTGTTATGGCTAAGTTTTTGTCAAGGGTAGAAATTATAATAGATAAGTATTCATCCATGATGACATTTTACCGATTTCCTGGTTTACAGGTATTCTTGCTAAATTTCTTCGAACGAATTGACATAAACAATACTTCAACTAAATACGTATATTTCATGCAATAATGACTTTTGTTTCTTCTGACTTTTCCTAAACTAAACATAAAACATCGGTTAGGGTTAGTTTAACATTCTGTAAAAGTACCTTCCGTTTTTTTTTTTTTTGTACTTCTGCAGAGAAGGTAAAAAACCGATAAAAACTGGATATATTTTTCGTGTTTTTATTCAATTTAACATGTTTATTCAGCTCGAACAGCATACAGTGTTTACCGATGTGTTGGAAAATTCAAGATGGCGTCTCACACCCTCTTTAACACCGTAAGTTTGGGAAAAGGTGTTATAAATAAAAAAAACTATACAAAATACTATTAAAAACCCACCGAATATATGTCAACCTATGTCACGGTAACATATATTGAGCGAGTTTTTAACAGTATTTTAACCGGTTTTTTATTTATTACACCTTTTTCCAAACTTACCGTGTTAAAGAGAGAATCGGCCGCCATCTTGAATTTTCCAATACATCGGTAAACACTGTATGCTTTTCGAGCTGAATAAACATGTTAAATTGAATAAAAACACGAAAAATATATCCAGTTTGGTAGAAAAGTAACTTATCTTGCCTTTGATAACATTTATTTGTTATATATTTGTTTTTTGGCAACTTATTCGAATCTGTGTGTACAGTAATACAAACCCGAAATGAATTTAAGACAACGAGTGAAATGAGAAAATGAAGAAAATCACATTTGCTGTGTGTGTTTACTTTTTATGTAAGTCAGCGGGTTTGGTTGCCATAACAACGTGACGGTAGTGAACGTGTGTGTGTGCGTGTGTGCGCGTGTGCTTGCTCATACTACTCCTAAGTTTGTAGGAGCATTTGATTTCGTGTAGTTTAGTTTCGTATATAAGTTTCGTATTTTTTAAATTTGTAATTAACAAGTTATTAAAAAATTAAACCCTTCCAAGATGGACAATAAATAAAGCCATAATATTTTATGGTAAAGGTAAGAGCGTAGAAACCATTGTTTTTTAGGAGATGTGATTATTGGATTAACCAATCAGAAATCGTCTGTGGCACACACATCTCTGTTTTTATAGATATATAGATATATATATATCTTGTACATATATTTACTTATATTTTACTATATGCATTTACTTACATACTTACTTGCTTTATCCGGAATTTGCAGATACCGGCCATCCTCTCCCCTTAAATTTTTTATTTTATATTTTATTTTTTTTTAATTTTTAATTTATTTATTTATTAATTAATTTATTTTTCCATTTAGTGTCTTTTAATAACTCTTGCTGACATTTTCTTAAGTAATAAGCTGTACATTTTAGTTGACCTCTTTTTTGCCCTATATTTTTCGCGCCGTTTAACGTCGTTTTGTCTAGGTCATTTTTACGTTCGCTTTTCTATTTTATATTTAATTCTATCATCATTTAATCTTTTTCTTTCTCTCTCTTCTTCTTCACTGATTTTTTTCTCTTCTTCTTCACTGATTTTTCTTAATTACACTTTGTCTCGGCTGCTGTGTTAAACGCATATCTTATTTTTCTGTTATTAATATTATTGGAATTTTTTCCCCCTTTCATTGTAAATATTTGTGAATTATTCCACGGATTTCGGCCTTTTGGATTATTTTGGACCATCTTCCAATTACGTGATTTCCTTTGATTTTACTTGTGTGAATGGAAATTTAATTAACTTTCTTGGATGTACATTTTTGGATTTTACCGTCATTGGATACTTTACCTTTCACCAGACTATCCATTCACGTGAAATCACCTATTTCTTCACCATATTCCCTTTGCTTCACTTTTTGTTATCAAGTAAGATCTGTGACTTACTTGCAGTTTCATCAAATACTTTTGTATGCAAAATTCGATCCCGCATTTTTCTAATTCCTACCCTCTGATGAGAAGGAAAGTATTTCTTCGAAACTCCGCGGATTAAGGACTATCCACTTATTGATGTTTCCTTTTCAGATTAAATATGTTTTTAATATTTTTTCAAAGTGTTTTTTTAACATATTTTATTAACCATTTGCTCTCATATATATATATATATATATATATATATATATATATATATACATATATATATATCATATATATCATATATATATATATATATCATATATATCATATATATATAATATATATCATATATATACATATATATCATATATACATCACATATATATGATATATATATATCCTATATATATCATATATATATATATGATAAATATATCATATATATCATATATATATATCATATATATCATATATATATCATATATATATCCTATATATATCATATATGTATACATATATATATATATATATATATATATATATATATATATATATATATATATATATATATCCATACGGATTTTGGCAGTTAAGGTAGCCGGTCTCAATCCGCACTCAGTCATTGGAAGAGGTTGTGGCGGAGAAAGTTGGTCTCCCTCAACTCTCGTGTTACACATCTGTTGGGTTGCTCAAATGCACATTTCATTGCCCTGCATCTGATTTAGTTTTTATAATATTTTCAGATTTTTCCATGGCTTCAAGCATTTCAAAACGTCGCGGATGCCTCAACAAGATCAGTACTTTTTGCTACGTGTGTTTGGACTTCACAAGTTGCACAGCGTTGAACCATCACTTCCCTCCTCAGAACCGCCTACTATCACTGTAAACCCTGCTATAATAGACTAACTGCATGGTTTTATTGCAAGAAAGCAGCTTTCAACTTCGCAGTCTTGATGGTTTGAAGAGCCGTGAAACCATTCAGATGATTGTTATTTTTGTTTAACTAATATAAGGAAAAATATAAAATATCCCAACCTTCTGATCTGGTATGAGACGCGTTCCCCATTCAGATGATCCTTCTGTACCTACACCTCCAGTAAATAAGGATCATTTTTCCTCATCAGATGATTTTGAGGAGCTTTTTAACTTAAAGGAACTGAGAACATGGAAAGCATTCAAGTCAGTCTGCAGTGGTTTCCTTGGTAACACACGCGTACCAGATTACTAAACTTGTATTGAGAAGTTGGTAAAGTCTTACGAGGACGTAGGGTACCGAATCTCATTCAAGATTCATTTTTTTCATTCCCTCAACTTCTTCCCGCCAAACGTTGGAGCAGTGAGTGATGAGGATGGAGAAAGAGTCCACGAAGACATTACAAAGATGGAGAGCAACTATCAAGGCAAATGGAACCACGGTATGATAAGAGACTTCTGCTGGATGCTCTTGGGTGCAATCCCGGAGGCAAAATACACCAAATCTTCTGAGAAAATACATTTTTGACCTCCCATAGTACTTTGAATTGTGTAATTGTGTCATCCAAGTATATTTATTCAATCAGTGTTCTTTATCTATCCTGATTTATCTGTTATAAGCTGCAGCAACTTTTGAAATAGTCACATCTATTTTATGTTTATACTAAGTGCTCGTCTGCGCTTCATTCTCTGGTCCCCCCTCGCCAATCTTTTTCAAAAAACACCCGACTAGCTGAAACCACCGTCAATAATTTTCCCCACTCCTTATCTGTGCCTAAATCAAAACGTAGATTCCATGAACAAAGCTTCTTTCTTAGAACTGCACGCCCGTGGAACTCTGTTCCGCTTGCCTGTTTCCCTCCCGACTTCAACCTGGATGTATTCAAGTCCAACACAAACAAATTCCTGATGAACCCCATCCCCTAAGTAATGATACCTTATCAATTCTCCAATACTATTGCTACACTATACCATTGATTACTGTACACACAATAACCCTTATCCCGAGTGGCCATTGGGCCTTGATAAGCGGTGAACTCCATGTAAAAAAAAATGAGACTATTTAAAAGACAGAAACTAGAGGTGATAGAGCAGAACTATTTATATATTGGAATTCAGCACCTCCAAATTAACAAAAAACAACTATCCCCAATCTTGCCAAAACTTTATTTTTGTAAACCAGTAATCGAGCATATATTAGGTCGGTGCAAAAATAATGTCGTTTTTCTTATATAGTTAAACGTAAAAAAAAAGACATTATTTTTGCACCAACCTAGTATGATATAATTTCGCAATAACAAAGACAACAATATATTTGAAAACTGCTAGGTCCTTCAGCCTCACTTTCTTTCTCATTTTAAGCCGGAACTTTCTTTAAGGAGCAACTTTCCTCTCCTATCACCGTTTTCTCTGGTTGAGCAACAGCACAGTCGCTTATCCGCCCGAGTTCGGTCTTTTATTCCTCTCAAATCCCGGGAATTCTCGCGATTAGTCTCGCCTTCTTTCTCATAAAACCAACCACGCCTACAACTTCTACTTCTTCCTCTTCTTCTTTCTCTCCCAGTCCCTGTGTATTGATAGAAAACAGAACAGACTTTCCGTCTTGGAGGTGAGTGCATTAGAAGAATTACTACTACAACAATATATTATAACATAATATTGTAACACTGAAGAAATACATCTTATGATAAACCTGTTATATTGTTTGCTTATTACGAAATTAGAGAGAGAGAGAGAGAGAGAGAGAGAGAGGTGAGATAGAGAGAGATACTTTATATCTGATTGAATGAAAGCTTGAAGTTGAAAAGATAAGCTTGTTGCCGACTTAAATGATGAGTTAGTTACTTACTGATGACGAGCACTCCGCAGATGGCGATGCCAGCGATGTGCCAGACCCTTAGTCCAGCAACTGGGAAAACGATTGACTCGATGCTTAACTCTGTCGTGACGGTTACCGTGGTCGACCCACTCCCACTTGTCATCTTGTTACCGGCAATTGTACTCGTAGCGCTGCTGTCCTCCGTCGTTACGAAAAGGAGTTGCTGCACGGTCTGTTGCATTGCATTCAGCGACAACACTTTCCCTCTAAATTGAAACAAAATATATTATTAGACAAAAATATTCGTTTTATTTGCATTATTCCGCTACTGCTTTCCCCCATCAATATATATATAGCCCCAATCCTCCGACTCTCTCGTCAATGACCATCCCTCTTGAAGAAGCCCGCATAAATCGGGCGAATCGTTGAGTATCCAGGTCCTTCCACCTCCATTTTATTTCATATATATATATATATATATATATATATATATATATATATATATATATATATAGCTGTATCACAGCTCATCAGTGCGGCTAGACAAGTACCTATTCCTAGCCAGGGATTTAACCTACAACCATTACGTTGGTAATCGGCAGTTCTTAACTCCGGCCCATTAGATTGGTGCTCGGAAATGACCTCATCGAATTTCCATTTAAATAGACACTCATCCACCGTTTTTTCAGTGCTCGAACTGCTTGTTTATTTTAAAAACAAACAAACAGCGAGCCTCGCTTTATAGCCAATTTAAGCAGTGCTCTACCTGAACGGGCGGGGCTTAAAATATAGTCATTCACATACAGTACTGTTTCGCTGTTTCACAGCTCATCAGTGCAGCTACAGGGTGTAAACGATAAATTGACGGTAATTTCAATCCAATATTTAGGGTTTTTAAAGCGGGATTATTATTCTGAAATGTTAGTTGCTGTACTCTTTAGATTCTGATGTTCCAGATTAGTCATTTAAAGAAAACAAAAAACAAAAAACAACAAAAACAAACAAACAAAAAAAAAAAAACGAGCGCCAGTGTAGAACTTAATCATAGAATGGTTATTGCTGAATTGTTCCGCGGCGGGCATAAAACGTCTGACATTATCAGAGACACTGGCTATGCTCCTAGGACAGTTTATCATGTTGCAGCAAACTTAATGGAAGGTAAATACATCTAAAGGAAGACCCACAGTCCAAGAAGTGATAGAATTCGCACCAGAAGGTTTCTTAATGGCTTCAAACGGTTCATTTCAGCAAATCCACCATAGTCAATAGCTGAACTGGCAAAAAACAAAAAAACAAAAAACAAAAAAAAACAAAACAAAACAAAAAAAGAAAAACGAAAATCGACCAATATGAAAGATCCTGGAATGAAGTCATATTGTAGATGACGTCATAACATTCTTATAGCGAAATCTAAGATGATTTGTGAAAAGAGAAGCCCCTTGCTACTCAATCACCTGAAACACCATGGTGGTACCGTACGCATTTTTGCGGACGAGAACAACTTTGTGGTAGACGAAGTCCTTAACTAAAGAAACTCAAGAGTTATCGGCAATGACCCTTCTGGTGTTCCTCCAGTCACGCAGAGTAAGTAAACACGCTGCCTCTTTCATGATGTTTGGAATGGTTGCCAGCGATAGGAAAGTCATTCGCCTTCACTCCATAAAAGTGGGCATGAAGATCAATACAGCGGAATATCTGTAGATTCTAGAGGAAGTTTTTTCACCTTGGTTAGGAAGAACTATGGCCCCAAGATGATGTTCATTCAGGACTCTGCATCACGGGTCAAAAATAGTGCAGATCTTCTTGAAGAGAGAATTGCCATTTTTTGTGCCCGCAAATATGTGATCATCTAGCTCGCCAGATTTGAAACCCTGTGACTATTGGTTAAGAGGCGACGTTGAGAAAGTCTCTAATGCTCGCCCCTATGACAGTATGGCCTCTTTGAAGATCTCCATAAGGCGAGAATTCCGCGTTATAAAGAAAAAGTCAGCTTTTAGAGGTTGCATTTAGCAAGTTGTGGACGCAGAAGGTAGGTGCACAGAATAAAATACAAATATTTTACTGTCTTTTTTTTATTAAGATTTAAAATTTGAGATCTCAGACTGTCAACTTATAATTCACACACACACACACACACACACACACACACACACACACACACACACACACACACACACACACACACATATATATATATGAGCAAACAGTTAATAAAATATGTTAAAAACACTTTGAAATGAGTTAAAAACATATTTAATCTGAAAAGGAAACACTAGATAAATGGATAGTCCTTAATCCGCGGAGTTTCGAAGAAATACTTTCCTTCTCATCAGAGGGTAGGAATTAGCAAAATGCGGGATCGGATTTTGCATACAGAAGTATTTGATGAAACAACAAGTAAATCAAAGATCTTACTTGAAAACAAAATAAGTTAAGCAGAGGGAATATGGTAAAGAAAAAGGTGATTACACATGAATGGATAGTCTGGTGGAAGATAAAAAATCCAGTGACGGTAAAATCCAAATATCATATTATAAGCTCTATATCCTATTTGGTTTTATCGAGCTTTTATATCTGGCTGAGATAATTTTATAAATATTAATTCTTTAATATTTATAATTTACTTTAATTTTACCATCTTGGATCATTTTGGTTAATTCAATTGTAATTTTCATTTATATATATATATATATATATATATATATATATATATATATATATATATATATATATATATATATATGCGTTTTATTTTTTATTACCGTATCTTTCTGTTAAGTTACATTATTGTTTCAGCTACCCGGCCATTTTTTGGCCGTCTGTAGCTTCCTCAAACGTTTACAGAAATGTTCGTTATGATGCTACAGACGATCAAGAAAACGACCGGGTAGCTGAAACAATAATGTAACTTAACAAAAAGATATGGTAATAAAAAATAAAACGCATATTTGCTCTACAAAAGTATTGAGCACTTCCCTCAGTTTTTATTAATTACCATTTCTACTATATATATATATATATATGTATATATATGTATATAAATCAAATGAAATAAAATATGCATCAAGTGCGCTTGAAAGCCAAATCACAATGCAATATTAGGAAAATAAACACATTTTACTTGCTTGAAATTTATAACATGAATATATTTTGGAGATATACTCCATCCTCAGTATGTTCTTTTCGTTCTTTTTTTCTTATCTTTTTCTTGCTATGTTGTAAAGTTGGAGAAAGAGAAGTCTGTTTGTAAAGAGCCGCGCGTTGTAACTCATCGGTTGTATTTTGAAATGTTGGAACTGAATCGATATTATATTTTCTCATCCTTTCATTTTTAATTACATAATTTTTATTCATTCTTAATTACAGAATTTTTTTTAATTACATAATATTTTTCTTTAACTGGCAATCCACACATTATGCACTTCTAATAAATATGTATATCAGCATAAATCATGTTTTTTCCCCTTCTTCTTTTCAATGATGTCACTTCCGTGTCCATGTTGGATAGACATTCAATATGGCCGTCCAGACGATGACGAATCCGAGTCATTTCCATCGACAAAACGAAAAGAAAACAGAACAAGAGAGCGTCACGGTGGATAATCTTCAACATCTTTCCCATTCCTCTATTTCTTGTCAAGTAACTTTAAACAAAATTTATGCTTAAAAAAAAAAATTAAATATATATTTCTCCTTCCTAATGTTTCGCCAGTTTATCTTTTAGAAGACTTTTTGTGAAAAAAAAAGCCCCTAGGTTTTTTAAACGTGTATCCTGTACATCTCTCAATATCAAGTACTTTTCTACTCCCTTTCCACCTCATATATATATATATATATATATATATATATATATATATATATATATATATATATATATACTTGTTTATTGTTATATAAACATGCTCACATCTCGCTGCTACAAACAGCCACTTGTTTCAATCAAACAACATTGAACATTTGAATAGTCAAGTCGCTGCCTGATGATATCTGTTGTTTGATTGAAACAAGTGGCTGTTTGTAGCAGCGGGATGTGAGCATGTTTATATAACAATAAACAAGTATTATCAGCTCTTTTTATTGAGCACTATCTAACAACCTCGTTGAATTCACTAGTCCATTACTTTTGAATAAAAATAACCCGAGTATGTATGCATATATATATATATATATATATATATATATATATATATATATATATATATATATATTTATATATATATATATATATATACATATATTTGAAGTAAAATGGCGAAGTGAACATTATCGTAAAATCAAAGCACTTCGCTATAATAAATCTCTAGTCATCACAAAACCCGATAAAGGTTCTGGCGTTGTCATTATGGATCATCAGGATTATGTCAATAAAATGTTGACTATCTTGGGGACACCTCTAAATTTGTTGAATTGGGTCCGGTAGATACTCATGATTCTACTGTTTCTATCGAGACCAAGTTCCAAAAACAACTTGTCAAATGGGTCAAAAGTGGTGTTCTTCCCACTTTCATTTCTGATTTAATTCGTCCTACTGGTTCTATTCGCCCTCGTTTGTATGGTTTGCCTAAGACCCATAAAGAGGGGGGCCGTTGAGACCCATATTATCTATGATAGGGTCTTGTCAACATAAGCTAGCAAAATGGTTGACAATTATTTTAAAACCTGTTTTGGAACTTTATAGTTCATATTGTATTAAAGATTCTTTTAGCTTTCCTAACTTTATACAAAATTATACTCATTCAGACAAATTTATGTGTTCCTTCGATATTTCCAGTCTTTTTATTTGTATCCCATTGTTAGAGACTATTAATATTTGTGCTGACGCTTTATATCGGAGTAGATTCCGACTTCCCGATTACCAGAAAATATTTTTGTAGAACTGATGAAATTCGCCACCATGTCGGTAGAATTCAGTTTCAACGATATTATGTACAGACAGACGAATGGTGTGGCCATGGGTTCCCCATTAGGACCAGCGTTGGCTAATATCTTTGTGGGTTTTCATGAAGAGGGTCTATTGTCTGGTTTATGCAAACCAGACATCTATTTTCGTTACGTTGACGACACTTTCTGCTTATTTGACAAAGAGACGAATACGGATGCTTTTTTTTTGTCCCTTAATAACGTTCATCCAGCCCTTAAGTTTACGGTAGACAAGGAAACGAATTCTAATCTTCCGTTTTTGGATGTTTTTGTAATTTAATCAAAACTTTAGCACATAGGGTCTTGATAATTTGTTCTGAGATTAATTTGGATGACGAACTCAAATTTATCACTAAGACCCTCTGTAATAATGGTTACCCCTTTGACATTGTTGAAACTACTATCAATAAGAAAGTTTTTAATTTTCATAAACCCAAAGAAATTATAGCTAATAGATGTCCTGTGTACTTACGTCTTTCCCCCCCTCCCCCACCATAATAATTCTATTATTTATTTATTTAAATGTAGTTGCAGTGCGCACTATGTTGGGCGAACATCGGAAAGATTAGATTTTCGTAGAAACAACATGTGCCTTCAAAGATTCTATATGCAAATTTTTCACCCTCGGATGTTCTGAGTAATACGTATGGTTCTGCGATTTGCGACCATCTTATAAATAACCATGCGTGTTCCACGAATTTCAGTGCTGACATGTTTACGATCCTTAGTAAGTCGGACTCTCCCTATCATTTGAAAATTTTGGCCTCTTTTTATTAAGTCTTTGAGACCTTCTCTTTGCAAGCAAAAAGAAAATCTTCTTGGACTTAATTTAGTCTCTATGTAATTTTTCCCCCGTTTATTTCTTTTTTTTTCCTATCCTCGCCATTTTCATGACTATTTTTGTTTGTTTTAAACCGTATTTTCCTCGATTTAGCTTTGATAAGTGAGGAACGAAACCTGGTTAGCTAACCTTTATTTTCATTTTTTATTTTTAAATTCATTATGTTTTTTGATCTGTATTTAGCCGTTAATATAATTCTGTACCCGACGGAAAATTTTCAAATGTATATATATATCATGTTTATAGGAATTTCAGCGTGGGGCATTCCAGTCTTCTACAATGTTGACGTTGAGCCACGGAACGTCGCAGGTGTCACCAGATTTCAGTTCACCAAGCCATTGTTTCATATGGGTTTCTAAATTTTTAACATTGTCTTTTTTCTGTTGGAACTTAAAACGATTTTCAGTTGTTGAAGATACTTTGAGTTAACATGTTCCTGTGAAAACTTAGTTGTTTTTGGAAGTGACGAAGAAAGTAAGTCCCAATGAAACTGAAAGAAACAGGGTAGCAATTAAAGCCACCTGTTTTTTTAGTGTTTGTCAGAATTGCTTCTCTATTCTATGTGGCCATACTTTCTTTCACTTTTAAATCCAAACACAGATTCCATGAACTAAGCTTTCCCAGTACTATCTGCCTGTGGAACACTTCCTCTGGCCTGCTTCCCAGTTGAATACAACATGATGGCCTTCAATCCAATTAAAACCAACTTTTTGAGCCATCCCCATAAATAATCAAATTCTATCCAATTTACACCATTAATGATTACCACACTACCAACTTACATTTGTTAACCCTTATCTATCTATCTATCTATCTATCTATCTATCTATCTATCTATCTATATATATATATATATATATATATATATGAGATGTGTGTGTACTTGTTTGTTTTTATGCTTGCATGAATGCATATGTACATGTGTATTATCTAATTTCGTATATGAATACGTGTGTTTATTTGTGTGTATGTGCTATTGTAGGTGCGTGTCGGGCACGCGTGATCACCTGACTGAACAAAACAGCCTCATTTCTACAGTGGGTGGAGATCAGTTAAATACTTTTTATACCGATTTTTTCAATGACAAAGTTTTTCAGGTGCACGTAAACAATATATATATATATATATATATATATATATATATATATATATATATATTAATTATATGTTTATGGGAAAATATGATTATTCAATTATATTTCGCCTTTTATTTATGAAGTTCGATGTCACTATGAAGCATACACACAAAAAAAGGACAAAAGTTCTATATTTCAGATTTCAAGATGTTGTGTATCTTGCTGTTTATTTCTTTAAGCATGTTAAAATGTTCAGTTCGTGACAGCACCTGTTTCGTAACGCAGACTCATTCATTATTATGCTGAAATTTTAATTCATTCCGCCCTTTACTCAATAGAAGAATAGGAACTTGTTAACTTTAAAAGTAAATAAAATAGAATACGGGGATGATTACAGAAGAAGCAATTTTGTTTTCTGTAAGTTGGGAGGGCCATCTTTGAATAATATAAGAAAAATATTATATATATATATATATATATATATATGTATATGTATATATGTATGCATATGTATATACATATATGTATGTATATGTATATACAGATATGCATATATATACAGATATGTATGTATATATATATACAGATATGCATATATATATATATATATATATACAGATATGCATATATATATGTATATACAGATATGCATATATATATATACAGATATACAGATATGCATATATATACAGATATACAGATATGCATATATATATATATATATACAGATATGCATATATATATATGTGTGTGTGTGTGTGTGTGTATGTGTGTGTGTGTCTGTAGTAGAGATTTAGAAGGCTGTCACAATGCGAGGAATGAATTATAGTCGCTGTTGGTAAGAATTGATGAGAACAAGTGGCGATTTACAAATCAATAAGTACATATATATATTTTATATATGCATATATTTTATATATACATATATTTTATATATACATATATTTATTCAATTGTGTTATATTTTCTTATATTGTGTGTGTAAGTGTTTATAAAAAAATAGGCTCATTCAATTACATTTCACCCTTTATTTTTACCAATCCTTTTATTTATAAAGCTCAATGTATGTTAAATATAATTACAGAGCATATAAAAATAAATGCCACAAATGGCGTACATATCATAAAATTACTCTTCCGATTAGTTTCGGATTTATGTAAGCAAGCCCATATTCTTTTTATTTTATTTTAAAAGTCAACGAGTTCTTTATTTTTTGATGAGTCAAGAAGGAAAACAATAAAAAAATGACATAATAATCATAAGATTGTTTTTGCGCTACGAAACAGATGCCGTAAAAATATTTAACACTCTAACATGTTGAAAGGAATAAACAGCAGGATCAACACCATCCTAGAATTTTAAATATAGACTTTTGTCATTTATTTGTGTGTGTGTATATATATATATATATATATATATATATATATATATATATATATATATATATATATATATATGTAAGAAAAAAGATAATATATATGTACATATATATATATATAAGAGAAGAAATTAATGAGAATGCTATTAAATAAAAATTATTTCTTAATGAAATCAACACGGAACCACATAGTATTTCGAAGCTTCATGCTTCTCATCAAAAGAGAACAGAAGAGCACGGTTATATATATATATATATATATATATATATATATATATATATATATATATATATATATATATAACAGGCAAACATACATTAGCCTAAAATGTATGTTATAGGTATATAGGAGCTGAATAGAATAGTAAGAAATTGAGATAAAAATGGAAATAATATACAAAACGATAAATAAGATAGAAAGGCAAAGGTAAAAAATAATTGAAAAATAAATAAAATAAAATATAAAAATAAACACACACACACACACACACACACACACACACACACACACACACACACGCACACACACACACACACACACACACACACACACACACACACACACATATATATCGGTATCGGGATCGGGATCGGAAAATTTTGTGTCGACTTTTCTATGCCAAAATCGACTCCTTTATTATCTTTAATCGATTTTGTTTTAAATATAAAAATAAACACACATAAACACACACACACACACACACACACGCACGCACATATATATATATATAAAATTTTAGTCATTCAATAAATTTAAAAATTTATTACGTGAAATTGTTAAATTTCAATTTCAAAGATTTTTTAGACTATATATTATAACTCCTTATCCTATAAGATTTCGATGTCTACCATCTCTTCAGAGGAGAAAATATTAGCAAATAGTTATAATGGTTTACACCTTATTTTCTCCTCTGAAGAGATGGTAGACATCGAAATCTTATAGGATAAAGAGTTAAAACATTTCAAATGTATTCTTTGTCTTACATAGAATAATAAAAACATTTTGATTTGAAATTTCATCATTTCACGTCATAAATTTTTAAATTTATTGAATGACTAAAATTTGATTTATTTCCTCTATCTTGTATATCGAGCAATTTTTATTAAGATGGGATTGTCCTTATAGAATATTACCGCCAATAATATTTTGTAAGACGTATAATCACAGGTTTCCATACCAGTTGATTGTTAGATGATATATATATATACATATCGGGGAAAAAAAACTTGTGCCGATTTTTCGATGCCAAAATTGACTCCTTTATTATGTTTTTAATCAGTTACAATGATAATAAAATAATCAATATTTATTGATTTTTAACTTTCCAAAAAAAAAAAAAAAAGGTAAAATCTATAGATAATCCCCCCCACAAGTGTGTTCTTACGTTTGAGAAAATATATGCACATTTAACATATCTTTTTACGGTAATCGTGAGAGAGAAAAAAAGAATCAATTTTATAGGTGTATATTTAGAGATTTATAAAAGATCGGAATCGGTAATTATATCGGAATCGGTAATCGTATCGGTATCAAGAAAATATTGGAATCGTTCCATCACTAATATATATATATATATATATATATATATATATATATATATATATATATATATATATGTATGTATGTGTGTGTGTGTATACATAT
Organism: Euprymna scolopes; assembly: GCF_053919585.1. Taxonomy (NCBI): domain Eukaryota; kingdom Metazoa; phylum Mollusca; class Cephalopoda; order Sepiida; family Sepiolidae; genus Euprymna; species Euprymna scolopes. Next base: position 74,000,426 of record NC_136520.1, read on the forward strand.
ATATGTATACATACATATATATATAAAGATATATATGTATGTGTGTGTATACATATATATGTATATATATATATATAAATATACATATATATGTATATATACATATACATATATATATATATATATATATATATATATATATATATATATATATATATATATATATACCTATGATCCCCCAAAACGGGCCCCAACTTTAATTAGGCCCCGTTCTTAGGCCCGTTTTTTTTGGTCACCGTGTATGTGTGTGTGTGTGCGTGTATATATGTACCTTTATATGCACACACACACACACACACACACACACACACACACACACACATATATATATATATAAATATGATGCTTTCAAAGCACCGATTTCATTTATCCATTACGTTAGGCTTCATAGTTGAATAAACACATATCATCTAAGTGACCAACATCAAACTCTTGTCCATTATATCGTAACGATAATGTGCACGTAAATGTATGTACGTTGAAGGCATCACAAAAGTAATTATCCGTTTCCATGGCATTAACTTTCGTTTCATGTTTTATATCATATGCGTTCAGCGTCGGGTGGGAGAATCACTGGAACTGATCATTTTTTTTATGCCGCGCTTCTGTTCATCCTCTGTTGACCTGCTTCCAACTGAGGATCTACCGCAATGCATTTGTTTTCAATGTTTATTCTCGCGGATTTCACAGAATAAATGTTCCACTTTTAGGAGCTGATAGGAGAAAAACTCTTCCCATCAAATGCATCCTATCAAAGAAACTATTTACCCAATAATCTAAATATTAATTTACTTGTTCGTACATCCAGTGTCACAAAAACATCATTATCGCAGACATTAATTAATGAGAAAAGAATTACATCCATTTATAGTCACTCTTTATCAGTTAAAAATCATTAGACCGTTTCCTGTCCAAAAGTTAAAAAAATAATAATGAATCAGTAAACATGGCTGTCTGTTTACGGTTTCAAATTGGCTATTTATTTATTTTATTATTAAAAATTCATGTTAAGAAGAGGCTGTACATTTTTTTATAGTTTCTTTTTAATTAAAAAAAAAAACTGTGCAAGTGAATTGCCATCTGTTCCTTTCCAATTTATATAAAAACGTATTAAAGAAAACCTCAAAAAACAAAACAAAACAATGTGTTGTGTGCTGAATTTTAATTGAAAAAAATCTAAATTTTTAAAATCAGTTCTTTTTATCTTTTAAATATTAAAGAATTGCTAAAAATTGTTTTAAATTCGTCGTTATTTGCTTTATTGTATTTTTTTAAATTCATTTTATTTAAAATGTGTTGTTTTTTTTATTTTCAACTACCGTGAAATTTTCTCAGGTTCTGATAGTCTATATATTAATACCGTGGTTCCTTTAACATGTGCACCTACGTATTCTACGGTTTCCAGATTCTAAATTATTCGATCGTGAGATCCAATTTGTTAAAGATGATGTTGGTTGGTTGTTTTTGTTTTACGGCATATCAACCCTTTTCGGGTTATTTAATGCCGAATCCCAAGATTTTGAAGAAAATTTTTTTTTAATAGAATATATTTGTTGTTTTCACATCGGTTCTATTTAACCCATAGTTCGGACCCTAACAGGTACTACCACTCCGGGTCAGAGTGGACCTGGGAGTAATGGTAATTAAAGAGTGGCTCCACACTCCCCAAAGCCCACAAGCTGGGGCCTCACCACTGGATATAGTTTAAGGTCATATCCAGGACCCCCATTGAGGGACTTTTACCCTCTGCAGGGGGGGGGGCAGTCGGCGTATTCTAATGCCCCACTGATAGGGCCGTTAAAAAGGAGGACAGAAGTTGATAACATACTACCAGCATTAAATTATTTATATATAGATACGCTAATTTAATGTTTCTAGTATGTTATCACCTTCTATCCTCCTTTTTAATAAATAGGATCTCCCGATCACCGAAGACTTAATGGCAATAAAATGACATCGCTATTGGGTCGTTCGTGAAACTAAAATATATATTCTTGGTCTTCTGGCTAGGATACAAACGTAGTTTCTGTTCTGTCTAAAGATGGTATAATGATATTGTTGGTTTTCTGTTCGCGCCGGGCGTCCATACAATGGAAATTTATCACAGACTTCTATTTTTTTTTACATAGGCATCACCACTTATCAAGGCCAAGAGGCCACTCGAGGATAAGGGTTAAAGAGTGTACAGTAGAAATTGGACAATATAGAAATCGTTAGTAATGGAAATTCGGTAAATTTGTTTACTTACATGGCTCATTAAAAACTTGTTTACGTTAGACTTGAAGACAACCATATTGTAGTCAGCTGGAAAGCAGGAAAACGGAAGACAATTCCATAGGCGTGCAGTTCTAAGAAAGATGCTTTGCTCGTGGAATCTACGTTTAATTTAGGCACAGATTAAGAGTGGGGGAAATTAGTGATAGTGTTTTCTGCTAGACGGGTGTTTCTTGTAAAAGTTTGGCGAGGGGAGACCATAGATTGGAGCTCAGCCGAGCACTTGCCATGAAAATAACGACAAAGCAGAGACAAATTCGCAACATCTCTTCTGTGAGAAAGAGGTTGAAGGGAGAGAAAAGGACATCTCCTACGAGGCTACGAAGTCTATTAAAATCAGTTCTTTTTATCTTTAAAAGGTTAAAAAAAAATTGGTAAAAATCCTATTATAAGGATATTGGAGATAAACCGTAGTAACCAGATACATTCTGATATTACATTAACCAGATTACTTTGATAAATACTTTTACAGTTTTAACAAAAGGGCTACAATAATTCCGCAAAATCTCCATTCACGTTGAACGTTCAGAAAATGCCCAGCAACAGTATATTACATATGAAAGATACCGCGGTGGAATTTGTACAGGCTCCAATGACGAAACGATAAACCATATAGTAGGTGAATGCAGCAAACTGGGACAAAAGGAATACAAAAACAGGCACGACCAAGTGGGGAGGGCGGTGCACTGGGAATTGTGAAAACGGCTGCATTTTGAACGTATAGACAAATGGCGCAAGCATAAACCCGCAGCAGTACTCGAAAACGAGATCACAAAGTCCTATGGGACATGGACATACAGACGGACAAACCCATCCAAGCAAGAAGACCAGATGTCGTAATAATTTACAAGAAAGAAAAATCCTGTCAAGTTGTAGATTTTGCTGTCCCAGCTGACCACAGGGTGAGTATGAAAGAAAAGGAGAAACGGAGCAAATACACAGAACTAGCCAGAGAGTTAAAAGAGATTTGGATGAAGAAGAAAATGAAAATAGTACCGATAATAGTAGGAGCACTAGGAACAATTCCGAAAAACTTTGAAAAAAGAATGGGAGAAATTGGAATCAGAGGAATGGCTGCAAAAATATAACGACTAAAGATAATGAAACCGGCTGAAATATTAAGGAATTAAGTTGAATTCAGAGAATAATACAAGTATACAATATAATGAAGAAACGTAAGAGGAAATGAAGAACGCTGAAGCTGCATATCTACAAGTTCTACACCGTCATCACGCATCCTCTCCCATTGTCTCATCACCGTTCCCCCCCCCCCAAACATCATACTAAAGAGCCGAGAAGGGTCAAGGAGAATGGAAAGACTGAGGAGAGAGTGCTGACCAGAACTCCGCTGGACAAGCGCGAAGAGAACTGGGACCTTGGGGAAGGTTAGTGCCACTCAAATTCCAGTATAGACCAATGCCCGCTGCCAGCGAGAAATCAATGTAAGAGGCTGTTGCGATGACACAAATTTATTTGCAAATGCTATCGAAGGAGGTGGAGAGAGCTGGACGTCTGAGGAGACTTGTTGTCACTCAGCTTCCAGAGAACACCACACGTTTCCAATCAGATCTTAGATGACTTGTGGTGAAAGTTCCATGTGAGCCAATAATAATAATAATAATAATAATAATAATAATAATAATAATAATAATAATAATAATAATTATTATTATTATTAAAATAATAATAACAATAATAATAACAATAGCAATAATAATAATAATAATAATAAAAATAATAATTAAAATAATAACAATAATAATAATAACAATAACAACAATAAGAATAACAACAATAATAACAACAATAATAATAACAACAACAATAATAACAACAACAACAATAACAATAATGATAATAGCAATAATAATAACAACAATAATAATAACAACAATAATAATAACAACAACAATATTAACAATAATAATAATAACAATAATAATAACAACAACAATAATAATGATAACAATGATAACAATAATAATAATAAAAACAACAACAATAATAATAATAATAACAATAATAATAATAATAACAACAACAATAATAATAATAACAATAATAATAATAAAAACAATAACAATAATAACAATAATATCAATAATAATAATGATAATAATAACAATAATAATAATAACAATAATAATAACAGCAACAATAATAATAATAATAACAACAGCAGCAACGACAACAACAGAAATAATAATAATAATAATAATAATAATAATAATAAAAACAATAACAATTATAATAATAACAATAATAATAATATTAATAATGATAACAATAATAATACCAATAATAATAATATTAATAATGATAACAATAATAATACCAATAATAATAATAATAATAATATTAATAATAATAATAATAGTGATAATAATAATAATAACAATAACAATAATAATAACAATAATAATAACAATAATAATAATAATAATAATAATAATAAAAATAATAACAATAATAATAATAATAACAATAATAATAATAACAATAATAATAATAATAACAATAAAAATAATAACAATAATAATAATAATAACAATAAAAAAAATAATAATAATGATAATAATAATAATAACAATAATAATGATAATAATAATTATAATAATAATAATAGGACTTGTGGAAATTTCACGAAATAAGTAATATATATTTAATATATTTAATCAATAAATATGTTTTGATAAAGCTGATATTTTCTGAACAGGAAAAAAATGTTCTGGGGACAGAAAAAAACAATAACACACAGCAAACATGAGTTTATTAATATTTCTATGAAAATAGTGTCCATTATATTTTAAATATAGAACTGGCCCAGATGAGATAAATTAATAAATACTAATAAATACTCAGAAAATAATTTTGTGTTTTTTTATTGTTATTATTATTATTATTGTTATTATTTTTATTGTTATTATTTAATTTAATTTTCTAGAAAACGCGCATGTTTAGGGAATGAAGAAAACGAGGAACGTTTTAATCAACAGAAGAGCGCGCGTTTGAACAATAAGGAAGGATTGATGTCAGAATTAGAATAAGAGGCCATAAAAATACAAGTGGACGCAGAAGAAATGGTGAATGACACGTAGTACAAACAAAGGAAATGTGTACATTGATGAGGGGAAAAAACAGAGGATGAAGTGGAAGATGTGGAAGAAGTGACAGGAAATGGAGAGGAAACAAAGGACGAAGTAATTAGTAATAATGCAGAAAGTGATGATGAGGTGTTGGAATAAACTGAGGAAGTGAGAGGGGTTGTTAAAAGACTAAAAGAGATTATGGTGCAAAGGAAAAAAAGTAATAAGATCATGTTTAAGAACCTAGACAGAAAAACTCTGAAAGTGCAGGTAGAAATAGTAAAAGAAGCAATGAAGTATGTGAAATGTAAGACCATCACAGAAACAAGCAAGTGTTTGAGTTGCAGAAAAATGCGAATTGAAAAGAATAGAAATGAATAAGGTGGAAAAAAAGAATCAAAGGTGACATCTATAATATAAATCTCACCTGTCTGTTTAAATGTATGTATGTATGTATGTATGCATGCATGTATGTATGTATGTCTGCCTACAATTTTCGACAGAGGCAACGGATTTTTACGAGATCGGCCTCGTGTTAAAGCGCGACCGTTCTGACGACAAATATCGCAAAATTGGCTAAAAACATTAATTTCTTCATCTTCAAAGGGGCAGTTTTCTATAAGGAGCGGTCGCTTTTTCGCAGATATTTTTGAAAGTCATCCCCTCTTTTTGATTAACTAGCCTTAATTTTGACATTCGTCACTTCCGGTTTTGCGATGGACGCAACAGCAAAGACGTCACGTTTGTTTTCCTCCTTCGCGATACAGGTTCGAGCTTGCCTGCCTAAATCAATTTTATTTTTGCTCAACACACACACCTCCAAACACCCTGGCAACACCGAGCAACACCGGGCACCCAGGCTAGTTAAAAGTAAAGGAAAGATATGAACTAGAAAAAGGTTCGAGAAGACAATTGGATGCGAGGAAGACAACTGACTGGAAAAGAAAGGGAATTAAAACTGTTCAATAACAAAGAATGCTAGCAAAAAGCGTAAAAGTGAAGACCCAAACGACATCGCACACATTAACCGTTCCGACTGATACTAACCACTATTCGCCCGTCAGCACAACAAAATCTTACACATTCTCCGAACGATGTTTCATGAAAGACTAAATAAAAACAAAAAATTTGCGACATGCCTCAAAGAGAAAAGTCCAAATATGGGACATTTATTAGAAATATTTTTAATCAACAAAAACATCACCAGAAAAATTGAAATAATAAAAAAAGGTAAACAAAAGCTCTCGGTTGTTTGTAAAAATGTTTGTTTAAATAAAAAAAAACATGATTAATATATATACATATATATATATATATATATATATATATATATATATATATATAGTTAGTAATTTATAAAATATATATGGTGATTAAGCTACATTGAATATTCCGCGTTTCATCCACTCTAGGACTCCTCAGGCTTATGCGCGAATTCTGTGGTTGTTTATCGTTTTTATATGCTCCTCTTCTATTGAGATTTTAGCTAGCCAATCAGCTTTCTAGTATCCACCGCGCCTTTTCTATCAGCCAATGGGCATGTATTTTATAAATTACTAACTAGCTCTACCTAAGTATTGAGCACTTTTGAAGTAAATACTTTAAGTTTACGCATAAATTAATATTTTCGTATATTAATTTCATGTGAGTAAATTAAGTAGTTATATATATGTATATATATATATATATATATATATATATATATATATATAATAATGAAAGACGTCTTTATTCCAAATTCCAAGATGTTGTCCATCTTACCGTTTATTTCTTTAAGAATGTTAAAATGTGAAATTCCTGACTGCACCTGTTTCGTAGCGCAGAATCATTCGCATAATTATGATGTAAATTTTAGATTTTGTTTTTGGCAAGAATTGATCATTTTAACATGTTGAAAACAATAAACGGTAAGATGGTCAACACCTTTGAAATTGGAATATATTTTTTTTGTCATTTATTTCTATACACTTTGCAGTTACATTGAGCTTCATTAATTAAACGATTGGTATAATAGAAGAATATAATTGAATATGCATATTTTTCCATATATATATATATATATATATATATATATATATATATATATATATATATATATATATATATATATATATATATACACCGTCATCCACATGCAGAACTGTTCCGCTGTATAACAAGTCATCAGTGCGGTTAGACTTGCAACCTCCTTAAGCTAAGTTTGAAACTCCACTGCCTAGCAGCAGTCGGAGCTCTTAACCGTTATTCTATTCAGTTGCTGCTAAGATGGGTATGCGAATTAACAGTGTTTATATATATATATATATATATATATATATATATACAAAGAGAGAGCGAGAGACAGAGACAGAGACAGAGAGAGACAGAGTGGGGGAGAGGGCGAGGAAGAGAGAGAAGTAAAAAAAGAACAAACCAAGTTATGTGTTCATCAACGTTTCGTCTTTATTTTCGAGACTTTCTCTGGATAAACTTTCGTTAGAGTACTATTTCCATTATTCTCATCACACGCACATACATACACACACACACACACACACACACACACACACACACACACACATATATATGTGTGTGTGTGTGTGTGTGTGCGTCTGTGTGTTTAGAAATACTATCTATTTTCTTTGTTTACAACCTTAGACAATTTCACATGACAGGATGAAGATATATTTTGGTTCCCATCACCGACTTAAAGGAAAGACTCAAACTTATTGACTTATAACAACAATTAAAAAAAAAGAAATAAAATACAAAAAAAAAAAAAAAAAAAAGGAAATGGGAAAACGACCCAAAACGATTTATTAAAAATCTCGTGTTAGGTCAGTAAAGCAAATTGGGCGTGGCTCTTATCGACTTTTTTAGAACGCCATGTATGACGTATATATACGATAATGCAACTTAAAAAAGGTATCAATAATCGATGAACAACTAACTGTGCCAATCGTCACACCGTGGTGATTTTGAATGCTGTTCGGATTAATATTTCAAGAAATTGGTGTGTTAATTGGAAAATAATACACAAATGATAAAATTGGATTTACGCACACACACACACACACACACACACACACACACACACACACACACACACACACACACACACACACACACATTATTTTTAAAATGTAATTATCCACTGACACGTGTTTCATCGTCTATAAGCCGAATTTGCTCGGGCCCTATGTATTTTTCCTAACTTTATGTGCATATATATATATATATATATATATATATATATATATATATATATATATATATATATATATATATATATATATCAAAACGTTTAACTCATGTCCAGATAAACTAGATCTAAAATGTCAAGTGTTTAGATCCCAGAATTGGCGAAGGAGTTTGGTAGAGTCTACAAAAGTCAACCCTTTCAACTTTTACCTATTCGCAGCCATATTTGCGCCCAAAACTGATTGAAAAGTTTACTGCATGTCTGAATACCCTTTATATAAAATTTCAAATGTTTAGATCCACAATTGGCTGAATAATTTGCTAGAGACCGCAAAGGTAAAATCTTTGGAAGTTTGGTCCCTTGGCAGCCAAATTTTCGGCCAAAAACCGATTAAAAAGCCTGCCCTATTTCTGAATACACTTTATGTAAATTTTCAAATGTTTAGAGCAAAAATTGGTCGAGTAATTTGGTAGAGACTAACGAGGTTAAATTTTATTAAATTTTGACATTAATTTTGACCCCTTAACATTTATTGTTTTGGTTTCAAATCAAATTAAAAAGTTTGATCCATGTCCAAGTAACATACATCTAAAATCTCAAGTAGACACAAAATTAGCGGGGGAGTTTGGTAGAGTTTTCAAAGGTCAAATTGTTGAACTTTGACCTCTTGACAGCTAAATTTCTGGCCGAAAACTAATTAAAAAGACTTTCCTAAATCTCAATACTCTTTATGACTTATCTTGAGTCTGTAGACTGAAAATTGACAGAATAGTTTGGTAAGGAAATGTTCACACACACACACACACACACACACACACACACACACACACACACACACACACACACACCGCGGTTAACCACCAAAGAAGGTGAAAGAAGTGGGTGGTCGAAACGTGGTGAAACAACAACTATGAAGATGAGGATAACAAATAAACAAACAAACAAATAAATAAATAATAAACAAACAAATAAATAATAAACAAACAAATAAATAATAAACAAACAAATAAATAAATAATAAACAAACAAATAAATAATAAACAAACAAATAAATAATAAACAAACAAACAAATAAATAATAAACAAACAAATAAATAATAAACAAACAAATAAATAATAAACAAACAAATAAATAATAAACAAACAAATAAATAATAAACAAACAAATAAATAAATAAACAAACAAACAAATAAATAAACAAACAAACAAATAAATAATAAACAAACAAATAAATAATAAACAAACAAACAAATAAATAATAAACAAACAAATAAATAAATAATAAACAAATAAATAAATAATAAACAAACAAATAAATAATAAACAAACAAATAAATAATAAACAAACAAACAAATAAATAATAAACAAACAAATAAATAATAAACAAACAAATAAATAATAAACAAACAAATAAATAAATAATAAACAAACAAATAAATAATAAACAAACAAATAAATAATAAACAAACAAATAAATAATAAACAAACAAATAAATAATAAACAAACATATAAATAATAAACAAACAAATAAATAATAAACAAACAAACAAATAAATAATAAACAAACAAATAAATAATAAACAAACAAATAAATAATAAACAAACAAATAAATAATAAACAAACAAACAAATAAATAATAAACAAACAAATAAATAAATAAACAAACAAACAAATAAATAATAAACAAACAAATAAATAAATAATAAACAAATAAATAAATAATAAACAAACAAATAAATAATAAACAAACAAATAAATAATAAACAAACAAACAAATAAATAATAAACAAACAAATAAATAATAAACAAACAAATAAATAATAAACAAACAAATAAATAATAAACAAACAAATAAATAAATAATAAACAAACAAATAAATAATAAACAAACAAATAAATAATAAACAAACAAACAAATAAATAATAAACAAACAAATAAATAATAAACAAACAAATAAATAATAAACAAACAAATAAATAATAAACAAACAAATAAATAAATAATAAACAAATAAATAAATAATAAACAAACAAATAAATAATAAACAAACAAATAAATAATAAACAAACAAATAAATAATAAACAAACAAACAAATAAATAATAAACAAACAAATAAATAATAAACAAACAAATAAATAATAAACAAACAAACAAATAAATAATAAACAAACAAATAAATAATAAACAAACAAATAAATAATAAACAAACAAATAAATAATAAACAAACAAATAAATAATAAACAAACAAATAAATAAACAAATAAACAAACAAATAAATAATAAACAAACAAACAAATAAATAATAAACAAACAAACAAATAAATAATAAACAAACAAATAAATAATAAACAAACAAATAAAAAAACAAACAAACAAACAAATAAATAATAAACAAACAAACAAATAAATAATAAACAAACAAATAAATAATAAACAAACAAATAAATAAACAAACAAACAAACAAATAAATAATAAACAAACAAATAAATAAACAAATAAACAAACAAATAAGCAAATAAATAAACAAACAAATAAATAAATAATAAACAAACAAACAAATAAATAAACAAACAAATAAATAATAAACAAACAAATAAATAAATAAACAAACAAACAAATAAATAATAAACAAACAAATAAATAATAAACAAACAAACAAATAAATAATAAACAAACAAATAAATAAATAAACAAACAAATAAATAATAAACAAACAAATAAATAAATAAACAAACAAATAAATAAATAAACAAACAAACAAATAAATAATAAACAAACAAATAAATAATAAACAAACAAATAAATAAATAATAAACAAACAAATAAATAATAAACAAACAAATAAATAATAAACAAACAAATAAATAAATAATAAACAAACAAATAAATAATAAACAAACAAACAAATAAATAATAAACAAACAAATAAATAATAAACAAACAAATAAATAATAAACAAACAAATAAATAATAAACAAACAAATAAATAATAAACAAACAAATAAATAATAAACAAACAAATAAATAATAAACAAACAAATAAATAATAAACAAACAAATAAATAATAAACAAACAAATAAATAAATAATAAACAAATAAATAAATAATAAACAAACAAATAAATAATAAACAAACAAATAAATAATAAACAAACAAATAAATAATAAACAAACAAACAAATAAATAATAAACAAACAAATAAATAATAAACAAACAAATAAATAATAAACAAACAAACAAATAAATAATAAACAAACAAATAAATAATAAACAAACAAATCAATAATAAACAAACAAATAAATAATAAACAAACAAATAAATAAACAAACAAACAAACAAATAAATAATAAACAAACAAATAAATAAACAAATAAACAAACAAATAAACAAATAAATAAACAAACAAACAAATAAATAATAAACAAACAAATAAATAAACAAACAAACAAACAAATAAATAATAAACAAACAAATAAATAAACAAATTAACAAATAAATAAACAAATAAACAAACAAATAAGCAAATAAATAAACAAACAAATAAATAAATAATAAACAAACAAACAAATAAATAAACAAACAAATAAATAATAAACAAACAAATAAATAATAAACAAACAAATAAATAAACAAATAAACAAACAAATAAGCAAATAAATAAACAAACAAACAAATAAACAAACAAATAAATAAATAATAAACAAACAAATAAATAAATAATAAACAAACAACTAAATAAACAAACAAATAAACAAACAAATAAATAAACAAATAAAGAAACAAATAAATAAATAAATAAACAAATACATAAACAAATAAATAAAACAATAAACAAATAAATAAATAAAAAAATCAATAAATAAATAAACAAATACATAAACAAATAAATAAAACAATAAACAAACAAATAAATAAACAAATAAATAAATAAACAAATACATAAACAAATAAATAAATAAACAAATACATAAACAAATAAATAAAACAATAAACAAATAAAAAAAAAATAAACAAATAAATAAACAAATAAATAAGTAAATAAACACAAAAATAATTAAATAAAAAAAACAAATAAACAAATAAATAAATAAATAAAATAAATAAATAAATAAACAAATAAATAAACAAATAAATAACCAAATAAATGAATAAACACAAAAAATAAAAAACAAATAAACAAATAAATAAATAAATAAATAAAATAAATAAATAAATCATTAAATAAATAAATAAACAAATAAATAAATAAACAAATGAATAAATGTATAAAGAACTTCCATGCTCCACATTTCATGTTAGAAAACATTGGTCGCGGATCAATTGTAAAATGTTGAGACCCAAACGCCCATACATGGCTGTAAACTGTCCACTTGTTCACCGATGTTGGTACATAAAGCGATATGACAGGTACTCTGAGTCTTACACATTAATAAGTATACTGGTTGTGTAATTCCGTGATCCGTTAAGACGATAAAGTTCCCCCTCCTTGACCGATCCGAATTGTGGGGTCGGACATGGATAGGTTGATGGAGAGCACATCAAAGAGTCAGATAACATAACGGTGTCTTCTATAAGTTTCCAGATTTTCTTTTTATACAGGCATTTAAAATCGTTGTAGACTGTTGAGAATTCAACTTGTTATTGCTATACATCTTATGAGATGACTGACCAATTTTTATTGTTTCAGGTTCAAATGGAAAGCTACACAGGAATGGAATACACCCTAATAAAGCCTGATTGTCGCAGCTCGTGAATTTCAAAAATGCAATCTAGACGTGAGGACAATTTAAAAGAACGATATGCAATAAAATTCTGTTTTAAACTTGCAAAAATTGCCGTAGAAACGTATGGAATGCTTCAGACTGCTTTTGGACCATCTTGCATAGATGGAACAAAGGTTTTCCATGGTGTTATGGAATCAGAATTCACATGTTGTCGCTTTATTGAGAGTTGACTTGTTTGTAGGATTTTGTCTTTGTTTTCCATTTCTTTTTTGAGTGGCATCCTTGCTTCCCACCTTTCTTGAATCTCTTAAGATTCAAGGAAGGTAGGGAGCGAGGATGATGTGAGATGCGGAAGAGGTAAAGAAGTCAGAACACTAGAGTTGATTGGCCAAAGAAAGAATTTCATGGATAAGGACCATTGTGTGTCTGTAGAGACAATAAGTGCACAGTTTGATGTCAGTGTGGGAACTGTGTAACAATTATTTGTGAGGAACTGAAGATGCGGAAGATTTACGCGAAGTTTGTCTCAAGGGTGCTTAGAGAAGGCCACAGACTATTTGACAAAGATGGGCATCAAGACAGTTCCTCAACCTCCTTATAGCCTTAACCTAGTTCGCTGCTACTTTTGGTTATTCCCTAAGCTCAAGGAAAACCGTAGAAGTAGTGATTATGAGACAATTGATGAGATGAAAGAGGCCATGACGAGGGTTATTAACACGCTCATCGAAGAGAACTTCCACGGGGCCTTCCAGAAGTTGTTGGAACGGTACAACAAGTGCATTGCAGCCGGAGAAGATTACTTTAGAATGGACTTGGGTTTCATCTGTGTAGTATTAATAAAAGTCCCCATACGAAAAAAGCCCGGAAACTTATTGAAGACACCTCGTATCTAAATGAAAAACAAAGACAAATTCCCTTAAACAAGTCCACTCTCAATAAACCAACTAACAGACCACATGTGGATTCTGATTCTATAACACCATGGATTACCTTTTCTTTACCAGTTATCAAGGCCCGAATTCCACCCAATGATAAGATTAATGCGTGTACGGTAATGGAAATTGACTATTTAATGAAGCGGCTACACAAGAATTTATTTACATTGAACTTGAAGATGACTATGTTGTAGTCAGCCGGAAAACAGGCTAGCGGAACAGAGTTCCATAGCCATACAGTTCTCGAAGAAAAGCTTTGCCCATGGAACTTGCGTTTAGATTTAGGTATAGATAGATAATCTCTCTCATCATCTCCGTCGTCTTTCAGGATGTTTCACCACCGAATCTATATTACTTCGTCAGTTCTTTCGATCTCGTATGACAGCTTGCAGGCCTCAAACACTTTCCAATCCTGTGTCCTGTAGCAGGTTGTCAATGTAGGTCATTCTTCTTCTACGACGGTTTGGGTGTCCATCTGTTGGTATCCAGAGAACAAGCCTGCTGGCTTCCTCTTCGCTGTGTCCGGCTACTCTCACCCTCCTCTGCTGTACTTTCAGTGATACTGGTGATAGGTCACCATAAAGCTGTTGGTTTGCTGTGTGGCTCCTCCATAATGTATTTGGGGGGGGGCAATCCTGAGCATACGTGTGTAACAGCCATCCAATTTTATAGATAGAGAGTGGAGAAAATTGTTGATAGTTATTGTAGTTATTTTTTTTTGTGAAAACTCAGCCAGGGAAGGGCATAGATTTAATCTCCTACGAGCACTTGTCATGAAAATAAGGATAGAGCAGAGCAAAGTTTGCAACTTATTTTCTGTAGAAAAAAAGGTTGCAGGGAGGAGAAAAGGAATTACATATCAGATTTCGAAGCTGATTTTGAACTATGTCAAGTGTTTCGAGGGTTCCTCCCTAGATGTGGCAATAATATTCTATTTTAGGATTATTTAGCTCTTGTAAGAATAGAGGATTTCGTTAGGAGTGAGACACCTTTTGAATGATGGGCATGCCCGAAGCACTTACGACATGTGTGCCAGTGTTTTAGCCAAGCCTACCGACGGCGAAAAACGAGTTCGTCCAAAAAAAAAAAAAGACGCCAGAGCAAGTAACTGCAGCAGGGTGGAGCCACATCCCACACAGTGATACGGTCAATTTATTGAAAGAAAGATTAGATTAAAGAATAATAAACGAAACAGACCTCGTTCGTGCGATTTACTACCATGAGATTATTTTCTTTGTGTGATATGTAAAGTTCCATTTCTACGCTGATAAATCAGATACAATAGACTACTTGGAAAACACCATTCAATGCGTTATTGCCGAAATACAACCTAATCTAGTTTATAGAGTTTGTGAAAATTGGATCCCTAGATTACGCCATATCTGCGCAAACCGCTGTTCCGTATGTTCGAAATTGTATTCAAATTATAAATGTCAAAAATTAATCTTTGAA
This sequence comes from Euprymna scolopes, assembly GCF_053919585.1. NCBI lineage: Eukaryota > Metazoa > Mollusca > Cephalopoda > Sepiida > Sepiolidae > Euprymna > Euprymna scolopes. Next base: position 74,016,088 of record NC_136520.1, read on the forward strand.
ATAAATTATTTGTATAATAACATTTTTTTTCTGTGATTTTATTTAATTTAAATCATTTGCCTTTAAAAATACCATTTATGATTTTTTTTTGTGTATTGATATTCATATTAAAATTCTTTTTTCTATTGGTATTTATATGCTTCCCCACGAAAGCAAAATGAACAGCTACTACACTTTGAGTTATATTTTTAATTATTTATTCTGAAAGTTTACACTAAAACACCAATAAAAAATATTAAGCACCAGGCCACTCAAAAATTGGGGAGGGGGGTGTCTATGGTCATCCTCGTCCCTGTATCTTTGCTAGTCTATGCTTTATCCTAGCTACCGTTCTCATTCACCACAATACCTCAAGCATACCAGGGTTCGTCCTACCTAAGGTTCCCAAATCATATCGTGGGTGTGTGTGTGTGTTTTTAAATTTTTTATTTAGATCTTTATTTATTTTATAAACGAATCGGCGAAAAAGTCCCAACAAATCTAATAAAAATGTTTATAAAACTCAAACTCGGCCCGAAGGCAAAGGACTTTTTTTCCTACTTATTTAAAAAGAAAATACAACTTTTGTTTTATATGGGTCGTGGAATTGCATTCATCTGCTCAGGAATTAATGTAAAAGGAAAGAGTAAATCGTAAGCCAAACGTTTTGGTTTCGATTCACGGTGATGGCGCACGAGCCCATGGTTTTTAAACTTTTTACATCATTACTCTATATGGGGTCCAATATAAAATAATAATAAATACGAAATCTACATTAAACGAAATATTATATTTAAGCGTATTTTACGACCGGGCAATGCCGGGCGGCCTGCTAGTATATATAGTTAGTCTATATAAAACGTATTTTGCTATGGGTTTTCATCCGAAGTAAAAAAAGGACATAATTCTCTTTTTTATTGCATTTTCACCCCAAACAAGGTACAATGCACCCTTGATGCAAGGGGTTAGTGTCAGGGACATAAGTTGCAGGGATAATATGTAGGGAGTTGAGCAGCAAGATGTCTGTTCACATTACACTTGAACTTCTGCATGTCAGTACAGTTGAGGAAGCAGGAACCCGGAAGGGAATTCCAGAGTCTAGTAGTTCTGGGGAAGAAATCTTATACCCCTTTTCTTCGAACAATAAATGTTGCAAATTTGCTAACTCTTTCTCTCTCTCTCTCTCTCTCTATCTCTCTCTCTCTCTCACACACACACACACACACACACACACACACACACACACACACACACACACACATATATATATATATATATACTGTGTATGCAAGATCAAGACTTCAAAACAAGGTGTTGATGGCAGCAAAAAGTGTATTTCAATTTACGTTACAATTGTTGCAATGTCCAGTTCGACAATTTCAAGCATTATATCGCTTGAAAATTTTCAAAAAGCAGTATTTCGAACCGGACATTGAAACAATTGTAACGTAAAATGAAATACACTTTTTGTTGCCATCAACACCTTGTTTTGGAGTCTTGATTTTGCACACATAGTATATTAATGCTCAATTATGAAATGTGATAATTTTGTAGCTTAATCCTTAAGTCAACAATTTTTGGTTTAAAACCTATTGGTATATAAAAATTTACTGAATTACACGAACTCAGTATATTACATATAAGTCTCTCTCTCTCTCTCTCTCTCTCTCTCTATATATATATATATATATATATATATATATAGAGAGAGAGAGAGAGAGAGATTGTTAAAGACAACAGAAAGCTTCTGTTTTATTTTTTATTTTAATAAACAACATAAAAATCACGAAGCAAATATCAAGAAGCTAAAAATCATTCAAGCTATTTATATAAAAACGCAAACACAACTACTATTTAAATAAATCTACCCATAATTCCCACCGAGCCTCTCACACAAATTTCTGAAGATGTGTAGGTGATTACACGAAAAGTTAAAAGTTTAAAAATCGCAGACAATTAGAGAAGAAAATAAACTTGGACCATCCAACCATAACTTCGACGTATATACGGAAAAGATAATACGAACAATTGAAAAAATAAAAAAGTATTCCAAAACAGAAAATATCTGGTGTCCTTATCTGTTTAAATGAATAAATGCTGCCTAAATTACGCAGTATATATATATATATATATATATATATATAAAGCTGAACGTGTGTGTGTGTGTGTGTGTGTGTGTGTGTGTGTGTGTGTGTGGTCACGAATAGGCTCCAATATGGTTGAATATTTTAAAAAACTGATTACATATAATGATAGAAGATGTATCGAGACACAGGAATGGGTATGTTTGATCCGGCAGAACGGTGGTTAATTAAAATTGTGGGGTCTTCGTTCGCGCCTGGCCCCCATAGAATGGAAATAGGCACAAACTTTAATAAAGACTTTTCATATCTATCTGCGAAAGTATACTCTGATAATTATGTTTCAGTTTGAAGAAATATGGTATAATAAAATGTGTAGATTAAAGTCGCTTAATTTTTTACCTTTCGTATCTAGTAGCTAAGAAAATAACGACGCTATAGAGGTAAATAATGACTAAAGCTCGATGTCCGGGTTTCGATTCTAGCGGAGAGTACTGAACGCATATTTTTTAAAATAACGTTTGAAATCATTACTATAGTTGACTAGCATGCCGGCCAGCATTGCCCAGTCGTGAAATACGCTTAAATATATTTTGATTAATGCAGATTTCGTATTTATTATTACATTATATTCGACCCAATATATAGTAATGATTTAAAAAGTAAAAAAAAAAAAAAGATGACTCATCATAACCGAGAATCGAAACCAAAACGTTTAGCTTACGATTTAGTTTTTCATTGACGTTAATGCCTGAGCTATGAAGATATATTTGCTGAAAGGCTAAAAATTAAAACATGAACCAATAGCTATTAGGTTATGCATGTATATTCGTAATGCCGTCGTTCGTCGTCGTTCCATTTCTTTAATTTTCACCTCTTTGCACCAATTTACCCCGGCTAAAACCCAAATAGATCAAAAACTCTAGGAGGAGTTTGTCAGACAAAATATTTTAAACATATATATATAAATATATATATATATATATATATATATATATATATATATATATACAGGGTGTCCGTAAAGTCCTATTGTTTTATTGTATTATATTTGTATTAATAGTTAATATTTATTTTTTTACAGGTTTATTTAATCAAAGACTGTATAGTAACTTTACGGACGCCCTGTATATATATACATACACATACATAAATATATATAGAAAGAGTTTTGTGTTTACATTTTTACGCAAGTATAAATCGAGAGCGAGTTGATGCAGAGATTGAATTTAAATGACTTGCTGCCTAGATGGTTTTCTAACGAATGATAAAAAATATTTTTTGTATAGTTTTAAAGGTTAAAAACTACAAAAACTATATATATATATATATATATATATATATATATATAAGTTCGACTTAAAAATTTAGTGTTTGACAAAAGGAATATATAGTAGGGTTATGTTAATTTCCATAATCCATGGATTTTCAATAATGGAGTAATATCATCAGAGGAAATGAAATGCGGTTAGCAAAATGCTCAGCTTTGAATGGAAGCTTATTTTGCTTTTCAGCACAATTTACACCAGAAACTAATCGTCCAACGCACCGTTCTGAATATCATCTCCCGGATTATTTTGCTATTTTGCTACCCATACTATTGATTTCGAGGTCCATTGCATACATAACTCAATGCTCAAACTCTATTACTCACGGGGATAATTACAATGGAATGGTATATCCACCCAATATCGGATACACTTTGTCAACACCGAGAAAGCTTTTGGACTACATCAACCAACACACACTCAACGCAATGCCCCGTATACCTTTCGAAAAATCAATAAGGAGCAATACGCTTTTGCTATATGAGAATATTACCTTTTCCCCTCGACCTATTTTCTGCCCACCTGGATTTATAACCCCGAAGGACATTGTACTCCTTCCGATAATGGACTGCCCAGGTTGTATCAACTTCTGTTTTCGTATAATTTTTTCCATATAATTATCCACAACCACTCAAAAAACTATTTTCAATAATTGCGCTGAAAAGCAAAATAAGCTTTACATAACCCCCTCTATATATTCCCTTTGTTAAACAAATTTTTAATTCGAATATATGTGTCTATATGTTGCTTTTTCAGAATTTTACATTTAACCACCAAACATATACATTGCTCTATTCTTAAATATTGAGGTTTTCCTTTTTGGCTAGGATCACCTTGAAAGTATTACTTCAAGTAATATCTATCAGGATTTTTTATCTGAATTCTATCAGTGTCTTATCTCGCTTATATATATATATGTATATATATATGTATATATATGTATATATATATATGTATGTATGTATATATAAGGTCGATGACTACAAATATATATATATATATATATATATATATATATATATATATATATATATATATAAGCGAGATAAGACACAGATTAAAATCCGATGAAAATCCTGATAGATATTACTAGAGGTAACACTTTCAGGGTGATCCTAGCCAAAAAGGAAAAGCTAAATATTTAAGAATAGAGCAATATATAAATTTAGTTGTTAAATTTAAATTCTGAAAATCAAAATATAGAATTTATTAATTAAGAATTTATTGTTTGATAAAAGGAATATATAACCCCTTCTATATATTCCTTTTGTCAAACAATAAATTCTTAACCCGAATATATGTGTCTATATTTTGATTTTCAGAATTTAAATTTAACAACTAAATTTATATATATATATATATATATATATATATATATATATATATATATATACGGGCACGTATATGGGGCGTCCCAGTGTAAAGAACCCGTTCTGGGACGGGTATATCAGCTGGAAAACAATGGACAAAAGGGATGTAAAGTGCGAAGAAATAAAACTTGGCCGTAAAGAATGGCGGCTGTCATTCGTTCAAAATCGTTATTTATTTTCCGACATTATGATATCCCTGGGAACCTACGACACAAGACGCTCTGGTAATTTTTTGTTTTATTTTTCTATTAATATTATCACGAGAACGCAACACGGAGGGGTGGGGGTGGGGAGAAATAAGGGATGTAAACGGAGTAATAGGGTGTGGAGGGAGTAGGAGGAGGCTGATGGTTGTGATGGTCGGTAATTGGAACTGCTTCCGTTACGGTTCCGCGACAACTAATCCAGTATCGACGTTTAGCCCTTTACGTCCTCTTCTCTTGCTCTCTCTCTTTCTACCTGTCTCTCTCACTCTCTCTTTACCCCCCTCTCTCTCTCCGATTATTCAACTCCTCTTTTGTTCTGTTATTCTTTTTCCTTGTTTCTTTTTCTCACTTTATTTCTTCATCGTCTGACTTCTTCACCTAACTGTTTTTTTTTCTCTGTCTCTCTTTGTCTCTGTCTTACGCATACACCCTCTCCACGGCTCTCCTTTTCTATTACTGTATGTGTGCCATTTTCTTTCCTCGTTTCTGTCTTTCTATTTTAACTCTAAATGCTTTCTTTTTCTTTCCCTTTCTCCTTCCTCTCTCTATCTCACGCACAGCGTCTCCCAGTCTTTCCATTTCTTCCTCTATGTGTGACATTTCCCTCCATTGTTTCTGTCTCTCTCTCTATTTCGCCTTCAAATGTACTCTCGCCTTCTTTCTTTTCCCCTTCTTCCTCTCTCTTATACACTCTCTCTCTCCGTCTCTCCTTTTTTTTTTTATCTTTGTATGTGTGCCATTTTATTTCCTTGTGTCTATCTTTCTATTTTACCTTCAAATGTTCTTTCTTTCTTTCTCTTTCTTTCTTTCTCTTTACCCTCACTTTCTCTCTATCTCACGCAGGTCTCTCACTGTCTTTTCATTTCTTTCTCTATGTGTGTCATTTTCTTTCCTTCTTTTCTGCCTTCCCATTTCACCTTCGAGTGTTGTCTATTTCTTTTCTTTCTTTCTTTCCCTCTCTTTTATACACGCTCTCGGATTTTTTCGCTGATCGACTCTTGATACTTATTGGAGGCATTCCGGTTCAAAACCCATCTAAGAACACTGCCAGACACATAAAGTGAGGCACAGTGCTTTTGGGAGCTGGGGCTTTCCGCATTAATAAACCTTGTACGAGATTTGTCCCGTATTCAAAGGGAAATGTGCAGATACTTGTTGATGCAGATATTTCAAAATGTCAGCGCATACCAACTGGAGCTCAGATTGACAAATTGAAATCGTTTATGTAACCGGATGCAAATGGGTCAAAGATTAAACTAGCACTCTGATATCAGGTTGTTGAACAACAAGAATATAATTTTCCCCACTCCCTATCTGTGCCTAAATCAAAACATAGATACCATGAACAAAGCTTCTTTCTTAGAACTGCACGCCTGTGGAACTCTGTTCCGCTTGCCTGTTTCCCTCCCGACTTCAACCTGGATGTCTTCAAGTCCAACACAAACACATTCCTGATGAACCGCCCCCCCCAAGTAATGACATCTTACCAATTCTCCAATACTATTGCTACACTATCCCTTTGATTACTGTACACACAATAACCCTTATC